>NC_088647.1:34825722-34913222 GCF_964019385.1 Sycon ciliatum
AGGTGTTTTTATTTGAAGAGAAGCAAGAAGTGATCAACAGCAGAATGGTATAAGGCACCGCAGGTAACTCGTACAGATCTACGGAACAAAGTAAACCATCTCTCCCTGGATTGTGCTGATAGGTGAGAAAGGGCTCGCTCCCCACACTGGAGCTCGCGCTATTCCGCCGACGACTTGACTGACTCACGACTGCCATCCAGAGCACACGAGAATTCCATCGAACCTTCGATTCGGCAAACCTGCAAGAAAGCACCACTACTCCCTGCTCAATACACAGTGTTTCGGGGAATTCACCCCTCGTCAGTTGAGCTTGAGTAGGCTGAGGAAGACTGTACCTGAAGAGTACCACTTACATTATAGTGCTCTCCAGGCACAAACATCACCAGGGATACAAATTTACAGAGATGCTCCGTTTCCAGTTTGTTGCGCTAGAAACGGAGCGTTTCTGTGAGTTTGTATCCAAGTTTCCAAGTTTCTGTTGGGTTTGTTATGCCAAAAATCGGGCCTTCAAAAGACAGCGAGACAATTTCGGATGAATCTACTGTCGTGCACTCGCCCATACACATTGTGAAAATGGACCAGCAGTGTCCACCACGTGTCATATGAATGTTTCCTGTATGCCTGCTCACGGCTGCAAGTCCAGCTCTCCATGGCCTTGGTTTCTCACCTGAGTTTATTGTTGACAACAGAACCAGCTTTTCTGGTATAATTATGCTGTTGTAGAATAGCACACACCGCAATCACTACTAATCCAAGTACAGCGCTTGAACCTCTGTGGGTCTGTTGCGTGCATCGTGATCCCCTCACCTTCTTTTTCCACTGTTAGTTTGATGATAGTCCTATTTTGTTTTGTTCTTTTGCCTAGCGGTTAAAGCGCGTAACTGTCAGAAAAGTTGTTGTTGTTGTTGTGTATATTTTAATTCGCAAACAAAACGGGCAGATCTGCCCAATAAAAAGATGGCGAATGCAGATAGAAAGCAGTAACTAGGGAACTCAATATGAGGCTACGGCCGACTTAGACCTTCAGATATCGGTGGCACTGAAGCTCTGCATTACATGTACAGAGGAGCAGCGGAAGTGCTACCGACCGCCGCAACCTGTACCAATGCCCCGCCAACACCGCATGCCATCACCGCCACCTATTCGGCCCAGAGTCAAAGCTTTAGCATTTAGTAAGCTGAGGGCGCGACATTGATGGAGGCGGCGGGGCAGAGGTGACGACGATGATGACGGGGACGACACCACCCACGATTTCTGTCTAATATCATGCATGCATAGATATAATATACACTTATTCACACACTCATTCCCATAGTCATGCACGTACAAACACCCCCTTCCGTAATCCGTGCACGAACGTAGACGCATTGCCTTTTTGCCTCTTTCCGCTCCTCCTGTTCCCAATTAGTCCAGCGGCCCAAACTTCAAAAAAAATTCCGTTTCAGTCTCAAGCAGACAACCTGGGTTCTTCACTACGTCCTAAAGTATGTATACCTGACCTGGATTCCGCTTGTTGTCATCTTCAGAGTTAGGGCAGAAGCTCAGGAGAAGCCAATTTCCCCGCTCTCGTCGGCGATACTGCGCACCATCTGGGGGTGCACAGTTCACGGAAAGGAGCGCCTTTTTCAAATTTTTGAAGATGACGACGACACCGACAGGATACTCTTTGAAATGTAGAATTGCATTTTCGTTTGGTAGTTGCATAGTAGTTGCGTTTCGCGCTGTTTGAGTGCCTCCTGCCCACCACTCACAGCATGGTAGACACCTTTTGACATGATGGAGGAAGAGGCCGTGGAGCTTCTTAGGCCTCGTCCTGGGAATGGCGTTGTATCGTGGGAATTTTGCTTGTGCCATTGCGTTCAATGCATCGCAGGAAAAGCAAACCCGATTTACTTTGCAGAGTTGGGAAACTTTGTTTGAAGCTGCTAAATGCAGGCAGGACGAGCTATACCTTCTTGTGCGAGAGCGTCCGCGGATGGTACCACCGCAAGTGCTACAGTACATACACTAACAAAACGTTGCTGGGTCGGCTGCCACTTGGACGTGGCCATGACTTTTCAAGCCATTCTGAATTGGAGGAGACACATGTATGTGATGATGGGACACCATGTACCAGCAAAGCGTAGAACAAGGAGAGATGTACAATGATTGAATCCACATCTGCAGACTTGTGCCTCATGACATGTGCATCTAGCAGAGTTGGAGAACAACGCAAGAATTTTGGCTTTCGCTCCAGAATGGCCCAGATTGCGTTGCAGCGGAAATCCACTATCAACGTCGAAGCATGCTACAGTGCCTTCACCCACCTGGCCACTATGCACCGGCAACGAAGTGGCAAAGGGAATGACCAGCCGTCGGCCTACGAAACATTTGACAGCCTGGTGCTGTATATACAGTCCGAGTTGAAGTCTGCAAGGGCCTTGCCCATGAAGCTTCTCACGGATAAGTACAATAACTGCAAACGGCACCAGCTTGGCCGACCATCACACTCCGCCTTAGTATCCAACTTTCATGCTGAAAAAGAAGATAATGAGCTACTTGGGGACCAGGTGAGTTCTTGGCATTGTTGAATGTGTAGAAATAATTTGATCATGTTTTATTGTTTGGTCATGACCAAGGAAATCCAAATAACACATACGCTCAACTACAAGATCACATGATTGCATGTACACACCAGATCATGAGTCCAGACTCAACTCATGCACAGCAACTAAAAGCCGCTAAGTTCATTTCACACGCGCGCTTGGGAAACGGCACATGCTGCATGCATAACATAACACGATGCGCTACTATCATGAATGTCTGGGTGGCCAAGGAATGCCACAATGTGTATGTAGACGTGAACACTACAGTGCCTGACATCTACAACATAGGAATGTATTAAATGGAATGCAAGTGTTCATGCTCATGTAATGTGGTAGTCTTCTTTGGTTGAATTACGTTCGTGGCTGTTACACGTATTATTACGACCAGCTTGGCTCTCGCGCTACTTCACACGGTACACATGTAGGTCAGAATAAATCAGGGCTTGTGGTCCGAGTCAGAGTAATGTCCAAAGCTGACGTCAGTATTCTAGGCTGACTTTAAGCAAGAAGAGACAGAATTATAAACTGGTTGTTTTCTAAACACAATTGTATAGCCCGTGATAACGCGGACATGCGAACTTGACTTGTTTAAGGATCGAATTTCATTGGCGTGGTTCATTTGCGTTTTGTGTTAGAACTGTGTGTTTCCTTCAGCAATTGACATGTATGGTAAGTGGCATGGGTATACAGGCGCACTCTTCACGGAGCAACCACTTGTCTGTGTCGTCTGCAAACGGTCCGATGGCCGGTAATACCCAGTCATTGCCGAACAGTCATACTAGTAACGCACCTGGCCCGGCTCCAACCATCCCAGTCCAGCCGGTCGCCGCAGATTTCCTGCCCGCATCCACGTCCACTGCGCACCCCAGTGTCCGGCAAGAGAACGGGCCCAATGCCAGGAGTTACGACGGGCCCACTGCCAGGAATTACGATAGGCTCACTGCCAGGAGTTACGATAGGCCCGCTGCGATATCCACTGGGCTTGTCCCCGCCAATGTCGTGTTGCCCACTCATTTCGGCTTCAAAGGATCCGCTACTCCGCCGCGTCAGGTGAACACCAGTGGATCCGTTTCATCTCTGGGTACTACATCAGCCTCCAGTACAGATGTGTCGGCTAGTACGGCTTTGACTATAACCTTGGGTGCGAGGCAACCAGTGGCGGCTGCGGTGTCTTCTACAGCGCCATCTCAACCACGGTCGCAGCAGGTTCTTGCTGATCTCTAGCGTGCTATGTGATGTGTGAGTGTGTGCGCGCGCGCGGACGCGCACACACAATGCCATGTGTTGTGCGGTGTGTGTGTGTGTGCGTGTGTGGTTTGTGTATGTGTGTGTGCGAGCGCGCGCGCGCACAATGTCATGTGTTGTGCGGTGTGTGTACGTGTGTGTGCGCACGCGCGCATGCACACAATGCCATGATGAGGGTGAAGGCAGTTTCGATAGTGGATTGGACTGTAAGTCCGACTGTGAATCGGACAGTGAGTCTGAAAGCTAAGGCTAGTGGACCGCACTATTGAAGTTTTTGAATTGATTTGAATTTGAATTGTACTTTTCAACTCTGCAGCAAATGACAAATACACTACTGCGCTATTATTTACAACATCTTCCATATCGCTCGTTTGCTAAGATCAGCTTATGATCGCTATCACTCTGCCGTTTTCCGGTGTCCTTTGCTTCGCTCGTGCTAGCTCTCTTCCGCTGGTGTTGTCGAGATCGTGTCCCAATAAATGAAATCCTCTCATACGAAAGATCCATGTTTGGGGGTGATTTTGGTCGAATTTTACAACAAATCAATCTGTGCCATCTCTAATCACCATCAATAGGAAATGAACGCTCGGCAAAGGGCAACCATGATCTACGAATCATCCAAATACAAGAACAAATTCACATCGACTGCACTAATTTTCAATAAAATATCGTATCACATGCTGCCAATTTCAATCAAGGAGTCGTAAAATAACGTAAAATAACGACTTCCGTAACGAAACCTAAAATTGGTTCTCCCCAGCTTATGCCCTAGTTCTGGACATGACAACAAGCCGTTTCGACATCCCTAGGACATGGTCTTTCCACCCATGCAAAGCTCAGGTTGTCTGCTTGAGACTGAAACGGGACTTGCAAAACAACGTCTTTTAGATTTGGGCCGCAGGACTATTAAAATGTGCACAGCTGACCTGCAGTATATAAGTGGTGCTTTTCAGGCACAATCTTCCTCAGCCTACTCAAGCTCAACTGATGAGGGGTGAATTCCCCGAAACACCGTGTATTGAGCAGGGAGTGGTGCTTTCTTGCAGGTTTGCCGAGTGGAAGGTGCGACGTGCTCCTCGTGTGCTCCGGATGGCAGTCGTGAGTCAGTCAAGTGTCAAGTTCGGCAAGAAGCGTGTGTTCCTAGTTCGAACAATCAACTTCTCAGTATAATTTGCTGCATTAGTCAAGCGCAAGTAGATGTGAAATGAGACTCGGTGTTCTGGTCCAACTAGTAGAGCAAGTAAGTAGTATTTTATAATACAATGATGAGTGCTTACTGCATGTTGAGCGTGCCGAAGGACAACCAGTATTATTCCCGTAGCTATGCAGAAGACGTTACTTCAGTAACGTCTGGCGCTAGCCAGGGTCCACACAGCTTTAATTCCCGTAGCTATGCAGAAGACGTTACTTCAGTAACGTCTGGCGCTAGCCAGGGTCCACACAGCTTTAATTTGGTGTTTGTTTGTGTGTTTGTTTGTTTGTGTCACGCCTGGCGCTATCCCGTATCTGTCCCGTACTGTACCGTACCAGCAAAGACAGCTGGCCACAATATTTTTATTTGTTTGTGCCATCGACATGCCTGGCGCTATCCCGTACCTGTCCCGTACCATCAAGAGTACGGTACCATCAAGAGAATGAGTATATATGCGAAGTGTATGGGGGGAATGCATTCAGTGCAGTACCATTAAATTTTGTGTGGATTTGTGTGCGAGGCCGAGATCCCACTAGCAGGCTGGCTGGGCCGCCTGTCGACCAGCCCGGGAATCGCATGTAGGCCGATAGCATAATAATTATAACGTATAGACCTTATTCGATAAACGTCACAATCACGTGAACCGGGGTCCCGGGATCCAGGGAGTGGCAAGAGATCTGCGCTCAGTGCACAGTGGACTCTGTGTGCGAACATAGGAGTAGATAAATACCGGTATTTTACTACTCTTTTGTACAAACTGGGCCTTTCTTGCCACTCGTTTCTCGTACGCGTGCCCTAGCTTATGACAAATCCCTGGAGGCGAGTCCAAAAGTCACGTTATCGAATAAGGTCTATATACAGTCATGTACTAGCATTAAGACATGCCAGGATATCAGGAAATTCACAGTCCAGCTTTCCACACTGTCTCATCCGAAGTGATCCCATGTATTATTAATGTGCCTCCCTTTCTTTTTCTCTCCCTATCTCCTTTCCCTCTCTGACAGCATCTTTCTTTTTTTTCCCTTTTAGCTTGCCGTGGTTGGCTATCACCTGACCTCTCATGTTTATTGGCAGTCTTCGGACGGGCCAGGAGATGTTGAATAAATAAATAAATAAATGTAGATGTATAGCAGGGAGTCATATTATGTAAACGACTCCCTGCTGTATGGGGAGATTTTCTGGAAAGAAATACGAAGTAGGGAGACGAGTAAATGCGATCAGAATGGATGTTAGTTGCCGTCAGTATAATAATAATAAGAAGAAGAAGAACGCCCGTGATCGGCAGAGTCAGCGCCGGTCCCAGAAAACGTCAGGACAGACATCCCGTCGACTCCAGAACGCCCGTGATCGGCAGAGTCAGCGCCGGTCTCATAGCTATGCAGAAGCCGTTACTTGTACTTCAGTATCTCATTGAAACGTTTTTGCAATACAATGATGTAGCTAATCAAAGGAAAAAGCATTTCCATCAGTTCTAACAACATGCGCGATGAGCTAGGCAACAAAGCATAGCGCAGGGCCCTGAGCTTCCAAGCTCTCTCGTTTGGTATTTGTTTGTTTGTGTGTTTGTTTGTTTGTGTCACGCCTGGCGCTATCCGTATCTGACGGCAAAAAAGCATAGGATGTTAAAAAAATTTCAATTCTCCTATTTTTTTGGCATATCCTGGGATTCGAACCCGCACTATCGCCCTACATGCATTCCCCCATACACTTCGCATTCATACCCATTCTTCAAGTTGCTTCACGTTATTATCTTGCGTTTGAAAGCAGGGAGTAGTACAATACCGGGAGGTGACACGGCCACACATTCAGGCGGGCGAGCTTTGCCTCAGGTCACTTTTCTGTGGAGCGCTGTGTCCCGGGAAACGTCACGAAATATCGTACTTCGCGCGCTGTGTCCCGGGAAACGTCACGAAATATCGTACTTCGCGCGCTGTGTCCCGGGAAACGTCACGAAATATCGTACTTCGCGTACCATTTATCGTAGCATTTCGTAGCATTTTTCAAAAAAATTCATAGAACCACTTCAAGAGAGTGCCAGAATGCTGTCAAGAAGTTTTCGAGCAGTACTTTTTGAAGTTTGTTTTGACGATGTAGGGAACGAATCCATCAGTCTTTGCTGAGTGATGAGGATGAATCCTACGAAGGATATCAAGTAGCAGCTGGCCTTCGCACGGGTACCTTCAGTGTGTCCAGTTTTTACGTGGGCGGCTTGTAAGAGTGAAATTTTCTTCCTAATTTAATTTGTATTACATTTAGTTATTCACGTCGTTTCTAGGGGAATAGATAATGTTGACTCAAGTTTTAGTCACAATGAACAACATGTTTCAGGTATGGCTGACCCGTCTCAAGATAGTAAGGCTATTCCGAATCCAGATGCTATAGTCGTCAGAGAGGAACACAAAACAAAATACATTTTATACTGCAGGGGCAGCTATTCGCAAATGTCACTATGACGCAAGTCTGTGTCAAGGGTGTGAACGTGATAGTATCGTTCTTCTCTGCTGTTGAGAAATCATTTCCAGCTTGCGGCTGTCCATGTTCTTCATGTGACGATGGACAAGAGGCTGTATGAATCAGAACAAACATAAAACCACACAGGCTTCATCGATATGTCTGTGTTGTGCTTTTGTTTTGCTGCAGGTTTTATCAAACAAGTCAGATGCGATCTGCGGATAAGATATTTCATTTACGTACACTGTGCAGATTTATAAGCCTAGTTGGTGTGCATGAAGAGCATTGAAATTGTTCTGGTGTGTGCGTGTTTGGCCGTTGCTTTTTTGGGCGTACTTTTATGTAATTGGATCTGTTTTTCCTCCATCAGCTTATTGTCATATAAGCATATAAAGCATGGGCTTACTTGGCTATTATTGAATGACTGTACTCTGCTGTCTGACTTACGGGTAGCACTTGTTGGTGAAGAGATTGTCATACACGATGCGCTGTTATTCGCAGCAGGCAGTGACTTCTGATGACGTGTTCTGTGCAGTAGATGGCATACCAAAAAGAGATAAGCCATGTTATATCCGACGTCCACCTTACACATATGGTAGAACTGTGCAACTAACCTTGTCAGATGAGAGTATTTATCATCGTCTATACAAGGATGATCTTCGTCAATGGGGTGCGCTGTAGAACACGCATGAAAACAAATACAACCCCAGAACGTAGTTTCAGTATTGCTTCAGTGTCATATTTATAATCAACAATGTTGTATTGCAGAATTATACCCTTCTCATGATTGCTATTGCTCAACACGCTAGGACTGCATAAGTACACACCAACATCCCCAAAACAAAATGCATTGAAACCACTTGAAACCACTCCTGCTATATAATTTGTTTACTTTTTGGGTGAGGAGCAATTGGCGTTGGGCAGGCAGACTTCGCAGCCGCACCCAAGTCGTCGCTCTTCCTCTTCTGTCCACGGGTTCTGGGGGTTAAAAAAGCAACAAAGCAAGCAGACCTGGCCTCATTCAGTGCTGAAAACAAGTGATCTTGAACATTATGTTCAAATCTATACAAATTAATAAGTTTCAAAATTTTCAGAATGAGTTTTACAAAGAGTTACATAAGCTAACACGTTGAGATGAAGTAGAATGGTAGACAAATAGGTATACTTTCGAAATATCCCAACTTGGTGAGGTGTCCGAGTGGGTCCAAATGAGAAATTCAGGTTCGTGTTACACCATGTCAAGATGAGAAAATTCCATCACGTTACTTACCTAGGATAGCGTCCTCCATATTCGTCACTTCCATCCATTTTGGGAAGTCGAGACTTGGCAGCAGTGTGGACGATGTACCAGAGTAGCTCCCAAAAAAGGCTCGAGCTGAAAAGAACAAGTGGCAGCTTGTCACGAAGGGATACGTCTGGTCTTCTCGTCACCAGTCGGGGAGATGTCCTATCTAGGACATCGCACTCTGAATGAGCCTGATTGGTTACCTGTCCCAGAGTTGTCATGGAAGCGTCGGTCGCGCACACGCGATGAAAAGAAGTGCTGCGTGAGCATTTCTGAATGTATGTGGAGGATGCACGATCGTAATGGCGATGGATTTCTTTCCGAATTGGTCAAGTTTGAAGGAATAGGCGGAGAATATCAGACATCGGCGGGGATTGAGGTAGTGTATATTCGATTCGTCATCGAATACCCGACCGAATGGCCGTTTTCGTTTGGGGATTTCATGTGGGGTTTCTCGTAGCCACGCGGCGCTTCTTCGGAAACGATTGGTTCTAATTATTTGAATGTTTTGCCTTTGGTCCTTTTGGAATGTTTCTTCACGCCCCGTGCGTTCATTTCGCCCCAAACCTGGCCATGCAGAGGATCTAGGAGGAAGACGAGGCAGCAGGCGCTAGGCCCGTAAATCACTACCTGGAAGATATTATTTGGCCAAAGCTTGCTGTTGGCGTTTTTGATTTCTTGGATACGACAGCTCTTGGCTAAAACTGGACCTTGGACGGTCTTTCTTGGATATCAACCCAGGACGTGGTGGTCATGGACGTATCGCCATCGCTTTCAGCCAGATCCTTCTGCTGCCTGAAACCAATGGCGAAAGTAAAAACTTTATCGCAGCAGCAGCTACTGCTCTGCTGAAAGTGCGAACACAAATTGCTTCGCCAATCCTCTTGTGCACTTGCAATTTTCAATGCGACCAAAACGATTCGCTTGCCAGTTCCTTTGTCCAGGCGTACTCCACAACGAGGAAAATAAAATTCGTGAAGGCAAGAGGCAAGATACGAATCTCGACTCGCTTGAGGCAAGCCGCCAGGAGAACGACAACTAATGCTTTTGAGACGAAAGGCCTTCGTTGCGTTTGTTTTGAGTGTAACATGTTCATCTTCCTCGGCCGCGACACAAAGTTTTGAGTCACGTGTCACGATTACTATGGGAACAGCATAGTATGTATGCTGGGGCATGCTGGGTTCCGTGATGTCCTATCTAGGACATCTCCAGGACTGGTCACTATTTGAAGGTTTTTCAGCGCTGTCAAAAGAGCAAAAATTTGAATTTTCGCGCGGTTTGTATTTTTTTTGTGAGGCAAAGCTCGTAATCCCGGATGTGTGGCCGTGTCACCTCCCGGTATTGTACTACTCCCTGTTTGAAAGTCCTATTTGAATATTGCGGGCAGCTGTATGTGGCCAGCTGTGTTTGATGGTACGGTACGGTACGGGACACGGTGTCGTATTACCCTCGATCGTACCTGTCCCGTACCTATCCCCTACCGTGCCGTGCCATCAAAGACGGCTGGCTGGCCACAATGCATATTCAAATAGGGCTTTCAAATGCAAGATCACAATGTGAAACAACTTGGAAGAATTAGTATGTGTGCGAAGTGTATCGGGGGATGCACGCAGGGCGCGCGATATTGCGGGTTCGAATCCCAGGTTATGTCTTAAAAAAAAGGATTTCTTTAAAGAATTTATAACATCCCTATGCTTTTTTTTTGGCTAGGTCATCAAGGCAAAAAAGCATAGCGTAGGGCCCTGAGCTTCCAAGCTCTCTCGTTTTGGCTACAACCGGAAAGTATTGTGGCTGCAGGAAGCATTGGCCATGGCCACATCAGCTTATGTGGGTTTCGCTGATTCTACGATGTATTGGATCGTCCACCGCCCGTTTACTATGTTGCATCTCAACGCCACCAAAGCATTTCTACACAGCTGTTAATGATATCCGGCCTCTGCTTTGTCTCTATGCAGATGCATCTCCCTTTCTTCCAACCCCGTGCATCAGCTTCTGAATGCATACCGGCTTGCGCACATGCACGCACACAACCATTGCGTCGCTGAAAAATAAGACTTTTTGTGTGTTATTCTGAGTCATGCACTTTGATAGGCCTCAAGTTAATTGTAAGACAGTAGAATCCTTTGCATGCTGTAACTGAACCAGTCGCACTGGTTTTGATGGAAACATAAAATTTAATTTAAAATTCCACACAATCATATTGTGGAGGTGAAATCCACACCCCAAATTGGGGTCTTTTTACTGACAATTTCTGCTGTGTCAATCAAATTGTCGGCCAGTATCCATCATAAAGGATAGAGGGAAAACCAGAGAGATGGACCTGTAATAAACATGAAATCACTAGGTGGAATGAACCTGCAACGCAATAAAGTATACCGTCCTTGAGGCACAGGCACTCGAAATAGTAACACTCACACTAACGCTCACACCTTTGGACCTTTGGATGCCCATTGCTCCGTGCAATGATAGCATCAGGAGTTGCAGTATTTCCTGTGGCGAGTTAGATCGTTGGGCCGACGGAAGTCCCTGCCACAGCCGCCAATGAACACTCTAGGCTTTGGAACAGCCGGCCAGGGACGATTGCACATGAGGCGCCCGCACACGCACACACACACACACGCGCGATTTCCAGTGGGGATAGGAAAGAGAACACTCTGAACGCTTAGAGACCACACACCACTGCCTGTTAGCTTCATCACTGTCATCAGGATAGAGGGTATGTGTGAACACCATTTGTGCGGATATCCACCCGCCAAAGGACCACCGATTATAGCATTGTACATTTAAATATGTATGTTATGTTATGCTGCTTACACAGCTGCATAATGCCGTTTATTATTATTTTTTTTTAATTTTACTATTATTATTTTTTCGGCAACGCAGATGATGATGATGATCATCATCATCATCATCATCATCATCATCATGGAGAGAGAGAGAGAGAGAGAGAGAGAGAGAGAGCGCGCGAGAGAGAGGGAGAGAGAGATAGATAGATAGAGAGAGAGAGAGAGAGAGAGAGAGAGAGAGAGAGAGAGAGAGAGAGAGAGAGAGAGAGAGAGAGAGAGAGAGAGAGAGAGAGAGAGAGAGAGAGAGAGAGAGAGAGAGAGAGAGAGAGAGAGAGAGAGAGAGAGAGAGAGAGAGAGAGAGAGAGAGAGAGAGAGAGAGAGAGAGAGAGAGAGAGAGAGAGAGAGAGAGAGGGAGAGAGAGAGAAAGAGAGACGGAGAGAGAGAGAGGGACAGGTAAAGAGAGTGAGTCTCAGACATCAAAAGCAAGAGCAGATTAATCAGCAAGTGAGTAGATTCAATCCACCAAAGGAGGGAAAGGCAAGCGGGGGGAAAAGGTGACAGAGAAATGTTGAACGGCAAAGGGGAAACAGCTGATCAACGACTAATCAGCAGGGGGGGGGGGGGGGGGCGGTAGGGAAAGTTGAGCGGAACAATGAATGAGGGGAAAGAGGTCAGCCGTTCACAGCATGTACGACACTAGACAGCAATCGTCGGCAGAGGTTATGGCGTAGTCATCATTGTCGCCACTTCCGCAGCCGTTGCCGCCACCATGCCTGTCGGCATACTTTTTTGATTGCGAGGCATTGGCACAGGTTGCCAGGGTCGGTGGCACTTCCGCTTCAACTCTATGATGCGGAGCTTCAGTGCAACCGACGTCTGCAGCTCTAAATTCGCCAAATACTTAGTTCCCTCAGCCGGCTCAGTTACTGACTTGCTTTGGCCGCTAGACATGAAACAACAAAACATAAAAGGTCTATCATGAAACTAACGGTAGAAAAGAACGTGAATGGGTTACGATGAACGTAACAGCTCCAGATCAACAGAGGTACATGTACAAGGAATTCCAGTCATTGATGTGTGTGTGTGTGTGTGTGTGTGTGTGTGTGTGTATGTGTGTGTGTGTGTGTATGTGTGCGTGTGTGTGTGCTATTCTACAACAGCGTGTAGACCAGACAAGCTTTTTAAAACTGTTGTGTACATTGAATTCTGGTGAGAAGCCAAGCGGCCACGGGGCCCTGGACTTGCAGCCATGAGCAGGCATACAGGACACATTCATATGACACGTGGTGGACACTGCTGGTCCACGTTTGCAGTATTTACGTGTGAATGGCAGTCGTTTCATCCAAACCTGTCATGGTCTTTTGAAAGCCTGATTTTGGGCTGATACTCCCTCTAGAAACTTGAAAGGATGGGGTTTGGATCTGGTAAGCCTGATCTTTCATACATTTTGCCATGGCATAACTCTTTTAGTTTTGTAAAACTTGGCTGGATTTCTTATTCCCTGTCCTTAGACTTTTCTGGCCTCAAATTTTGCAAGGAATAATTGTACAATTCGCACAATGCAGGATGCTATCTATAAGTATACATGGGACACAGCAAAAGGTTAGGTTGCCAGTATACGTATCGCCCCCTGGCTGAATGGAAACAGAAGTGTTCTTTCTGCATTGGTAGATGCGAAATCAAAATGTACCTGCGTATTCCTGGCTGAACATTAACCGCTGTGTCGGGAGTTGCTGGTCTAGCCTCAAAATACATCGCCTCGAGCTGGCTGTTACGTTCATTTCTGCAAAACAAAATGTAAGAATTACATGTATACACAAAGCAAATCAAAAAGGAGACCGGTAGAAAATACGGCACTATTTTCTGAAATATGGAGCGATCAGGGCTTCACAAGCTGTGACAGTTACAATTATTGACTGGAGTATGGTGCTACGAGTACTGAACCACGATGTGCTGTAAAGGGTAACTTGAAGCCTAGAGTGAACGCCTAGGCATTCATGACGCATAGCTCTTCCAAATCCCGGCACCACGGGAATGTGATGCCAATTCTAAGGACAGACTTTTAACCAGAGCTTGCACACTGCGTGAAATAATTATAGACATTTTGTGGAGGAGCTTCCACACTTTACTGCAGCAAGGGATGCAGTGCACATGGAATGTCCACTTCAAAGACTGTACATCGTACAGTACGGCACATGATCTAGATTTTCATCCTGGTGGCAGACGATTTCCGAGGAAACTGGAGAATGCCATTCATTCAATATTCTCAATCAAGTTTCCCCATCTCCACCGGAATGGGAAGTGTGCGCCCTGTCAGGGGATCTGTACCGAAGCATTCACTACAAAGTACAAGGTTCTTTTGCATCAGCAAGCTGCACACGTACTGTCAGTGTCTGGGTTGACTGAGAAAATAATTATTCTAATGCTTGAATGTGCTGTGGTTGCTGCACCAAGGACTTACAGAAGGTTGATCTGTTTAGCTCCGTTATTCTCCTCCACCACCATAAAGGCGACCCAGGCAGAGCGAGAACAAAGAGAACTGGAAGATCGAAGAGTGACGATCCCTGATCGTGATGAGTTGCTGTTCACATCTGTGAAACCAAGTACACACCGACGTCAGGAAAATGTTCTCTGTACCATTCACAATCTTCGGCTGTTATACAGGTTCCTGCACGAGCACGAGGGCAGTACCCCGGAATCCAGCCCGCGCCGCAAGGGCTGGATGAACAGCGGCACTGAGCCTGTACTGACCATGTCACGTGATGTGTACTGACCGAGTGATTATGATGAATGATAATACTAAAGTTTGCACGTCCGCGTTACCACCGGCTATACAATTGCGTTGAGAAACACAACCAGTTAGGAAGTTTCGCATGTGCCAAGCCACCACCATGCCTGTGCTACCAGGGTGGCAGATGCAGCGCCTAACGGCGAGGGTGAGGTGGTAAGTCTCACAACCAATGCCCGACAAGGGGGCTAACCTCGTTAGCTGCATCCATGTTACCCTCACTCCGAGTAGTGAGTACCCAGTTGACCGTGGGTGTCGGCGCAGTTCACAGCATGTAAAGTGGTTCACGCATGCATCACCGCATTTGCTAGCACAGTATACGCTCCCTGCTCCCAGCGCGGGTCTCGAACTCGGGACCTTGTGATTCGCAGGCAAGCCCACAACCACTCGGCCAAAGCGCTGGTCATTGAAGTGCCTAATAATAATGATGAGCGACGTTACCATGGTTACGTGTTTCTCGTGTGCGCCCAAGCCAAAGACACAGAGCATGCATGCACGTGCACACCATACAACCATGTACTGTCGTGGACATGGAAATCCAGTGAGTGGTCTCTGCATGTTGATCGGGTAGCGGAGTTCCATCACTGACACAGTGTGCGGGTATTGCCGCATTGGTTGAGTAGATAGTTCCGGAATTAATTCCGTGTTCGATATTGGGTTTATTTTATTTTATTTTTTACATATTTTTATTTCATTTTATTCGTGTTCGATATTGAATTTTAATTTTAATTTTTTATTTTTTTACAAAATATTGTTTTTATTCCATTTCACATTTTTCATTCGTGTTGGGTTTAACTACTCACTGTACTGATACATGGTGATGATTGTGCTTTGCTTTGCCCGTAAAAGAGGCCTTCCATTCGAAATCCAGTCGACCGGGCTGGGCCGGCGCCCTCAGTGCGCACAGAATGCTGCGTGCAGTGCACGTGTTGATCCGATGCGACCAGCGCGCTGTTATGTAGCCTGTAGCACTTTATTATAAAAATGCATGTGTGTACGACTTACATTACATGTATCCTCGGCTGCATGGCCAGCGCCCTGGGGCCGCTAGACGTGCAACCGTATTTCCATGTCCACGACAGTACATAACTCGCGCTTTCCGTTGTCCTTGTCCACGAGCCAAGTTCGTCAGCCAATAAACGCAGTGTATTCCGTTCCTGCCCGTCGTCATGACGACTGGCAGTAGAATCTGTTCATGCCCGTCGTCACTTGACGACGGGCAGTGGATCCAGTTCCATCACCTTTGAATTAGAGCAAGCAGGACCGCGCTTTCCAGCCCGCGCAGTTTGATCTCTCAGAGTCATTGGTCGCCTCCAAGGCGACTATCGATGCATATATCACGTAACACATTTTATTTATGGCAATAGATCTTTACGTACCAGCTATCTAACACCAGCTAGATGAAGAGATCTTTCCGAATTAGTTATCTGTCTGTGTGTTTGCAGCTAATGGGGTCGTATTCGGCACTTGTGCCAGTGGTTGTGAGACTTATCAACTCACCTCCACCGTTAGGCGCTGAATCTGCCGCTAGGTTTTATCGAGTGTTAGCGGCCGTCGTGAGTTCCCTTCGTGAACGGACACTATAATTAATTTTACTCTTTTTTCTGTAAGAATTCTGCACAAAATTTGTGCAACTTCATCAAATTTGTGAAGCATAAACAGTAAGCGGGCGTGCGAACAAAGAATTAACGGAAATAACCCAGCCGTGCACATTGGAAACAGGAGGAAAGGGAAGCGGCCAGAAGGCAATGCGTTCACGTGCACGGAATACGGAAGGGTGTGTAAACTGTGTATACGCGTAAGAGTACAGGAATATTTACCTGCATTACTACGAGAATGAGTGTGTGAATAAGTGTGTGTTTTAATTATTTATTTATATTTATTTATGCATGTATAACATCACAAAGCAATCGTCGGTAGAGTCGTCGTCGTCATCATCATTGCCACCTCCACCTCCACCGCCGCCACCACCGCGGCACCGCCTCTATGACTGTTGTTGTCCTCAGCGCACTACCTGCTAAAGCTGTGCCTCTGGGCCGAGTAGGTGGCGGTGTCGGCATGGTGTGTTGGCGGGGCATTGGTAAAGGTTGCGACGGTCGGTAGCACTTCCGCTGCTCCTCTATAATGCAGAGCTTCACTGCCTTCGACGTCTGGCGGTCTAGATCGGCCAAAGCTTCATGGTCAGTTCCCTCCACATAAGACACTGACGCGCTTTGACAGCTGGGCAGAAAACAACAAATCAAAATAAAACTATCATGAAACTACCAGTAGAAAAATAACGTGAATGGATTATGATGCACGTAAGGGCAACGGACCCACAGAGGTACATGTACTGTACTTGGAATTGCAGTAAGTGCTGTGCAGATAAGGTACAGTTGTGGACAATGAATTACGGTGAGAAATCAAGCAGCCATGGCGCACTGGACTTGAAGCCGTGTGCAGGCATACAGGACACATTCATATGACACGTGGTGGACACAGCTGGTCCATTTTTACAATGTGTATGTGCGCGTGTATGACATTTGATTCATCCGAAATTATCTCGCTGTCTTTTGAAAGCCCGATGCTTGATAAAACATCAGAAACTTGAAAATCCGGGTTTTGGATCTGCTTCTTCATACATTTTGCTATGGTATACATGTCTGAATTTTGTAAAAAACTGGCTATATTTCTAATTCCCTTTGCTTGGATATTTCTGGTCATAAAATTTGGCAAGGAATGATTGCTCACATCGCACAATGCAGGATGGACTGTTGCTTCTACGATATCTTCATTTATAATTTCGAAACAACAAAAGGCTAGGATGCCAGGTTATTGCCCACGGCTAAATGGAAAGAGAATTGTTTTTTTTTCTGCATAGGTAGATGCAAAACTAGAATTTACCTGAGTATTCATGGCTGGACAGTGTGAGATGGTATACCCTCCAAAACGCTCTCATATGGAGTTCCCTCTTCATTAGACAGTGACGTGCTTTGACCGCCAGGCAGAAAACAACAAAACAAAATAGGACTATCATCAAACTACTGGTGGAAAAGCACCAGTGCCCACAACAACAACAACAACAACAACAACAACAACAACAACAACAACAACAACAACAACAACAACAACAACAACAACAACAACAACAACAACAACAACAACAACAACAACAACAACAACAACAACAACAACAACAACAACAACAGCAGCAGCTGCATGAGCAGCCCCCCCCCCCCCAACAATAGTATCAGGATGAAGAGGAACAGCAACCTAGAAATGGCATAAGGATGAACAACGTCCTGAAGGCGAGGCGTGATCTGACAGCTGCCAGAACACCTGTTACCGTACACAGCCACAAGTGTTCCTCAGCACGGTGCACAGCTATTCCAGCAGGATACCCAGTCCCCACACTGATGCTACAAGCGTTCCTCTGCCCAACAGTCACCTGAGTCGCTGCCACAAGATGCTCAGTGTTCTACCCAGCAGTGTACACAGCCACCCCAGCAGGATAGCCAGCATATCTGGTAAATACGCTGTTGTAGAATAGCACACACAGCACTTACTGCAATTCCAAGTACAGTACATGTACCTCTGTGGGTCCGTTGCCCTTACGTGCATCGTAATCCATTCACATTCTTTTTCCACCGTAAGTTTCATGATAGTCCAATTATGTTTTTTTGTTTCCTGCCGAGCATTGAAAGTGAGTCTGAAAACGAATACTTGACTAACTTGGAACTACAGACGTCAGTGGCACTGAAGCTCCGCATCATAGAGGAGCAGCGGAAGTGGTACCGAGTGTCACAACCCGTACCAATGCCTCGCCAACAAAAAAAGTTCCGTTAAGCGCATCGTAATCCATTCACGTTCCTTTTCCATCGTTAGTTTGATGATAGTCCCATTATGTTTTGTTGTTTCCTGCCTAGCGGTCAAAGCGAGTCAATAACTGAGCCTGCTGAGGGAACTAAGTATCTGTTATTTGGCTGATTTGGAGCTGCAGACGTCGGTGGCACTAAAGCTCCGCATCATAGAGGAGCAGCGGAAGTGCTACCGACCGCAGCAACCCGTTCCTATGCCTCGCACACACAAATGTCTGCCGACAGGCATCAAGGCGGCGGCGGCGCCAGAGGCGGCAGGGATGATGACAACGCCACAACCTCCGACAACGATTGCTGTCTAGTGGCGTACATGCTGTGCATGGCTGACCTCTTTCCCCTCATCATAGAGGAGCAGCGGAAGTGCTACCAACCGTCACAACCTGTACCAATGCCCCGCCAACACAGTGTGCCGACACCGTCACCTATTCGGCCCAGAGCCACAGCTTTAGCAGGCAGTGGGCTGAGGATGACAACAGTGATGGAGGCGGTGGCGGCGGTGTCTAATGAAGAGGGAACTCAAGATCGCAAGAACTCAAGATCTCAAGAGATGTGGACCGTGTGTGTGGCAGTAAAGCATCATGACCAGGGATCATCGTTCTTATTGTTCTCTGTGTTATCGTCCTAGCTGTGGCTGTCGTTATGGTGGTGAAGGAGAGGAAAGGTGCTAAAAAGATATGATCAAATTAGACCTCCAGACGTTGGTGGCACTGAAGCTCTGCATCATAGAGGAGCAGCGACCGACCGACCACAGCAACCGGTACCAATGCCCCGCCAACACAGCATGCCGACACCGTCACCTTTTCTGCCCAGAGTCACAGTTTTAGCAGGGAATGAGCTGAGAACGACGACAGTGATGGAGGCAGTGTTGGCGGTGTCTAATGAAGAGAGAACTAAAGATCTAAAGAACTCAAGAGATGCGGACCGTGTGTGTGTCAGGAAAGCATCAGGGATCATCACTCGTAGTGTTCTCTGTGGTATCGCCCTAGCTGTGGCCATCGTTATGGTGGTGAAAGAGAGGAAGGGTGCCAAAACGCTATGGCTGTATTAGACCTCCAGACGTCAGTGGCACTGAAGCTCCGAATAATGGAGGAGCAGCGGATGTGCTACCGACCGTTGTTATGGTGGTGAAGGAGAGGAAAGGTGCTAAAAAGGTATGGTCAAATTAGACCTCCAGACGTTGGTGGCACTGAAGCTCTGCATCATAGAGGAGCAGCGACCGACCGACCACAGCAACCGGTACCAATGCCCCGCCAACACAGCATGCCGACACCGTCACCTATTCTGCCCAAAGTCACAGTTTTAGCAGGGAATGAGCTGAGAACGACGACAGTGATGGAGGCGGTGTCGGCGGTGTCTAATGAAGGGAGAACTAAAGATCTAAAGAACTCAAGAGATGCGGACCGTGTGTGTGTCAGGAAAGCATCAGGGATCATCACTCGTAGTGTTCTCTGTGGTATCGCCCTAGCTGTGGCCATCGTTATGGTGGTGAAAGAGAGAAAGGGTGCCAGAACGCTATGGCTGTATTAGACCTCCAGACGTCAGTGGCACTGAAGCTCCGAATAATAGAGGAGCAGCGGATGTGCTACCGACCGTTGTTATGGTGGTGAAGGAGAGGAAAGGTGCTAAAAAGGTATGGTCAAATTAGACCTCCAGATGTTGATGGCACTGAAGCTCTGCATCATAGAGGAGCAGCGGAAGTGCTACCGACCACAGCAACCAGTACCAAGGCCCAGCCAACACAGCATGCCGACACCGCCACTTATTCGGCCCAGAGCCACAGGCTAAACAGGTAGTGGGCTGAGGATGATGACAGTGATGGAGGCGGTGGCGGCGGTGTCTAATGAAGAGAGAACTCAAGGTTTCATGACCTCAAGAGATGCGGACCGTGTGTGTGGCAGTAAAGCATCATCAGGACAAGGGATTATCGTTCTTAGCATTCTATTTGTCATCGCCCTGACTGTGGCCGTCGTTATGGGCGTGAAGGAGAGGAAAGGTGTTCCAAGTTCCAGTCAATTTTGGCAAGTGATTCTACAGATATTGCAATTGTAAACGAGACTAAAGTCGAGTCGTCTAAGTGTATCGTTGTAGTCTAAGTCAGCATCTTGTGAACAAACTTAAAATCCAACATAAATCTCTTCTTAAAATATTGTTTAACAAGCAGCAATTATTTCCTAGTCTTGAGCTCTATTGTATCAGCAATACTCAGCCACTGCAAGATAATCGCAAACAGCAGCAGCTTTGCATTTTGATCCACAGAATTCGCCTAGGTAAAATTCCCCCTTTTCTCTTATGTTTTTCTCCATGATATTGGTGCATTCCTATAGAGTCGAGACCTGAGGTGGCCGAGTTCCCTAGGTTACAGCACCTTTCCTCCTCAATTCTAACCAGATTGGAGTCCATGGGCACTCGTAGAAAAACAAACACACTGCTTAAAATTAGTATAGCTACAAGGACGACAAATTGCGCTGTAAGCAATTACTAAATGTCGCCATGTATGTGGGCCTTGTGATCATCGTATAACATTTTACACATACATGTCAACATTTAACAAATGCGTCCAGTGCAATAAGTCGTCGTTGTTTACTTATTTTAGACGGAGATACGCGCCCGATCAGATAATCACAGTGCTGCCAACCTTCCGTATTTTTCCGTATTCGTACGGAAATTAACTCCTTTGTCCGCAGTACGGAAATTGACCGAAATGGTACGGAAAACTGAGGAGTATGGATCAGCTGAATATGAACCAGTTTTTCTACATGTACATGACATGGTATGCATGTCATGTACATGTACATGATGAGTACAGTTTGAATAAGCGTTATGCACGTTGTACAGAGGAACAGAATCTCGTAGAATCTCGTAGAATCCCGTTGCCCCGGTTGGGTGTTGAATATGCAGGACCCTATTGTGTTTTCTATTTCCACTAAGAAATGGGCCCTGGAGGCATTTCATACGAAACCTTTTTTCTGACAAAGATCTAGCTAGTTGTTAGTTCTAAGCAAAGTGAAGAAGCTGGAAAAGCGATTGTTTGCCCCTAATTGTGAGGCTGAACTTGGTCAAATGCGCATGTATAGCATACAATGAACACCCAGCCGGGTCTGTACACACCTACGGTCCTAGTGCAGAACTTCGTACATCTGTACAACGTGCATAAGGACTATGGATATGGCCTTGATTTATGAATAATATTATGAGTATCCTTATCCTAGCAAAGCCAGCTACAGTGCGTGCCACAACCACAATTGTGACCATGGTGATTAGTACTAGTACTACAGTCTACAGCACATGTACATCAATACATGCACACAAGTACCCGGTACCCCGAAGACTACACAATTTCGTAAAAAATACATTATTAATCATGGAATTAAAAAGATGGTGGTTTGGAAAAAACTCTGGAAAATGCGGAAATTCAGCTGTCCAAGTACGCAAAACGAACCGAGCAGGTTGGCAGCACTGTAGTTATTGTTATATCTATGTTTTGCGTCGTCCGCCGGCACACGTTTTGATTTTTTCGGAAAAAAATATACCGTATTATCTCTAATATAAGCACAGTCTCCAATAATAGCACGTCTCCAATAATAGAACACCTTGGGGCGGCATTCAAACAAAAGTGCTCAGTCTCCATTATAAGCACACTGTGCAAATTCATTATCTGTACCAGCGAAAAAAACCCTGAAATGTGTGTGTCTGACATATAAATTTGGCATGGCAACATGCCTCTGAAATGAGGTTGAAATAATAATGGAACAGTCTCCAATAAAGGAACGTCTCCAATAATAGCACGGGGCGGAGGTACATTGAAAAAATTAAGGACCGTGCTTATATTAGAGATAATACGGGGTAACCCAGATTTCGTGATTCGATGCACGGTTTTTCTTTCGAATGTACACCATGCACGAGCTCTTGTGCTATACACCTCTGTTGAGTCTATTATATATTTTTTGCAACTTGTTTTCCACCCCCCGCATATGAATCTGGAAGTTGAACTGATGCGAAACATAGAAGTAAGAAATGGTGGCCTTATGCATTAGCTCTTACACCCCACTTATGCTGCAGTCAGTACACATGCGTACTTACGTTGACTCCATTTTGATCTGACTTGTCCAACGCCATCGTTGCGAGCCTTCAACACTTGGTAATCCACAGGACAGAACATAGCGGCGAGAGCATCTCCTCGCTCTGTGAACACAGCTCAGACATCATGCTTGATCGTGGTGTGCCCATGGAATACTAAGACACAATGGGCTTAGTGCAGCTAACGCCAAGCGTGAATGGCGCGGAAAAAACGGACGACAGTAGCGGCGAGAGTGTTCTCCTTCCTCGGTGAACACTGTTACACACCATTCTTGATGATTCACAAAACACCATCGGTGCAGGCCAAGTTTTTCGCCACCAGCGATTTGTTCGTTCACCAACAATCGAAATTAACGTTTTTCACCTGAACACTCCTCAGAGCTGTCGCCGTCGTGCCAAGGCCCACTGGCGCATGGCGTACATACTCCAAATCGACATGAATGACGATGGGTAACGGCTGACGTTTGCGCTCATGGACAATGCGACGCTGCGGGAAGATACGTTGTGGTTCCGCGATCGATCAGAATTCTGTTGTGTGTCCATGGAATATTAAAAAACACAATAGCCGCAGTGCAGCTAACGCCCAACGTGGATGAAACGAACAACAGTAGTGGCGAGATCGTTCTCCTTCCTCCGTGAATACTGCCACAAGACATACTATTTTGATTGATGATTCACCAAAGAAACACCATTGGAGGCCAAGTTTTTCGGCATCAGCGAGTTGTTCGGCCAGCAACTAGCGAAAACATTTCTTTCTTCAACCCTTCGTAGAGCAGCCACGACAATGCCTTTCTTTCACGTTACTCGTTAGGGATGCGATCTTTCCTAGATGCTGTCGCCATTGACATTTTGAAATAACATACTACTACAAAATGTACTACAATCAATGAATCATGTTGTAGTGTTTCTCCGAAAATATTCAGCTCCCGGCCAGGTGGCGTGAACATGGTGAACAGCCTGTGCGTGAAGACTCGGCGATCGGATCGGGCGCGACGTCTCTTTGACACCTGAAACAAAAAGATTTTTTCAACAGTTTATAAAGACTAGTCATGTTTATAAAGTCATACGTGAAACCAGCTGCATATGCGAGCATGCATGCATCAGCAGTCGATAATTCTTTTGGAAAAACGATAGGTAACTGCTTTCGCTAGTCGTTTTTCTCAAATCAGGTTTCTCCCAGGTTTAGCATCGGAAGTTGACATTGATGGATATCACGAGGTCACATACACAAAATGTCATTAACATCCACACAGACACAGCTGAGACATGAAGGGTTGAAGATAGCGTAACCACACAGACACAGCTAGCTGAGATACATGTGTGAAGGGTTGAAGATTGCGTAACCACAACCACAAACCACACAGACACAACAAAGATACGTGACATGTATGAAGGGTTGAAGATAGCGTGACCACACAGACACAACTGAGATGTTGAAGACAGCACAAGGCTATTTTGTGGTACCAACAGCATCTCCAAAGTGTTATCAGTGGATATACAATGTCATGTACATGTATATCACTCCCTTAGTATTGACTCCCATAGATTTTTCTATACCTAAGCAAATCAAATATTCCTGCATATTTCACTCCTTAGGGCTATATTGACTGCTTATATTTGACTCCTTTTAGCGATTGAACACATGCTTTGGTTTAGTCATGATAAATCTAATATTGACTTCGTACTTGGTCAAAAAGACCTCGTAAAAGACTTCGGCTTCGGCTTCGCCTCGGTCTTTTACTCGGCATTTATTTCCTATATTGACCTCGTACTCAGTCAATACATAATGTACAATGTACATGACGTGTACATGTACATGTACATGTACAGTAGTTGCAACATATCAGAGTGGCTTTTTCAAGCACACGCATTCACAAACACCAACAACCGTTTATGGATCGAAAAGATACCGATCAAAGATTCATGTATAAGTATGCCATAGTCAAAGATCTAAGGGGGCAGACTGGTCGTGAAATCCCTGAAAGGTCGAATTTGTAAATTCACTCCTTTGTCGGCAGTACGGACATACAGACGTACATACAGATGGATAACTATTAGGGGTGGATTTTTGTGTGAGTAGTGGTGGTAGTAAGGAAAGGAGTGTCTGATATGAATGTCAGCCAAAGCCAAACTAGTCTTAATTAACGAAGTAAGGCATTCATAGGCATCCTGTCATCGGATTTCTGGTTCAGTTTCTACAATTTAATATTGAGACGCTGTCTGAAATGGCGTAGCATGTACGTGAGGGGGGGGGGGGGAGGCATGGCTTTGGCAATAGCCCACTAGGAAAGGGGGCAGATTTTTTCGGGGTTATCTCCGAATGACAACGGGTAAGCTTGTTCCATTGTCTGCACCTAGAGATGAGTCTGTGCTTGTCTTCAGAGAAGAATTGTATTTCTTTTTTTGGAGAAATATGAGCCAGGACAATCCTACAGATAGAATGCAAAAACACAAGAACACAAAAATTGATTAACGAAGTGAAAAAGCAGATGATTTATAGCTTTCCAAATTCTTCAGGTAGTACACACATCCAATTATGGCATCTACGCCAGTCTAAAAGAACAAATCGAATGAACTTCTTCGCCTTTATCATCCCGACCCATCAAGGACTAAATGTTTCCGTTCCCTTCTCATCATGAACTCGTACAGGGAATATAGCGCTTTATTCCCTGTATGAGCTCATGATGAGAAGGGAACGAAAACATTTGGTTCTGTTAAGTTTCAGTTTATTCTTCTAGCCGTGTGTGGACTACACATCGACGCATGCACCGCAATTGGCAGTAATCGTGGACCTTCAGCACTGGATACTGGATGCGGAATTTGAATGGTGGACAACAATACGAACTAAGAAATTGCGGCTTTGGCGGTATTAGTGATGAAGTTTGTTGTTCTTACGAGGAACCCACGCTTCCTGCCAAACTCGACACTTGACTAAACTGGGAAAATAACACAGTCTGAACAGTAAAGTTGAAGATGGCTTACATTTCTTATTGTAGACCTTGAAAAAGAAGATGAGGTTCAGGGCAACACTGGCAGCGAAGAAAATACCTCTTATGATAGATACTGTAACTGAAATGTCGGAGCTGAATTGACTATAACCAAGGCCAACAGCAGTACTAACTGGTGCTGCAAAATACAACAGAAAAACACATTCTTGTAAGTATGGATCCTCTAAGACATTTACAAGGATTGTTCAGGCTTCAAATGGCATTATATGACACAACATACAAAAAGTGATCCATGTCAATACCACGTCATTACCTGAAAATTTCAACTTCCAATTCAGCATTTTTCATCTATCATCCATAGGATATTAGTCATACATGGTCGAGAGGGTATGGTGCTGGTTCATAACCAGATGCATAGCTTCAGGATGACATTGTGCAACACAGCTCAAGGATAGGAGGGTGAAACAATATTTAACTTTCTTCGTGGAGTGTAGAAACATTTCGTATCCGATTTCGTTACAAAAAATAAAAATACGACGGGTTCGCGTACCGGGCAGGTCAAGAGCAAGGAGTCGTACAACTCCCTGGTCAAGAACCACCTTTCCGCTTCCGTGGGACGCCACCACCCCCACCGCGTTTCGTTACAACTCGGGGGAAAATTCATCACATTCTTTTGAGAGGTGTGAGTAGAGTGTAAGTTGGCAGAATTGCATAGGTGCAGGGTGCCACTTGGTGAACTGCAGCACCAGTGGGGACTAAAGGGCATGGATACACCATACCGGATCATCATGGACCAAATAAGCCTCGCAATTGGCCTACTTGAAGTAATAGGCACCCTGACAACAGATAGAATTGCCGTACTGCCGTGATCGGGGACCCTGGGATACTATTTGTTCAATGTCCATCACAGATGGGCTACTGTTCAAGAGAGGGCTCTCATCACACGAGAACGGTTGGCATGTGTGCTACACTGGACGTACGTTATGAGCGTTGCTCTAACCAACTCAGCTATTGGATCGTGCCAAACCTTAAGGCATTGGCAAGTTTTTCACTCAAAAGGCAGCTCACAGCACGTGCCACTCAGACTGATAGCACATGGGTCACTTTCCCTCCAAAAGGGGACTGTGTGGAAAGAGTGAGTGAAAACTTGTCAGCGCCAGCTAGGTTCGGCCTGGTCCAAAGGTTTAGACGGTTATAGCACATCTCGTGACAAGAAAGGTCCCGGTTCGTGCCCTGGTCGGGTTGACATTTTTCTCTTTTCAGGCAGTTCGCTTCCCCGAATGACCCACCTCCGCTGTGTATCTCGGTGTAATTATAGATGTCAAGCTGTCGTGGGATCCTCACGCTGAGGTGATCATCACCAAGGCTGCCCGCAAGATAGGCGCTTTGTGGCGACGAGCACTGTCCGGTAAATCACGAGGCATGTTCATTCAGGCGGCGATCATGCCTGACTTCCTTTTTATAGCGGTCAAGCGCATTCTTTGCCGGGCTACTTGGCCGCCAGTTAGCCTGCCTGCAAACACTGCACTCGGTTCGGTCTGGTCCCATAGCTCAGATAGCTCCAGTATTGTTCATGACAAGCAAGGTCCCGGGTTTAGAGTCCTAGTGGGGTTTGCATTTTTCTCTTTTCAAGAAGTTCACTTCCCCCAACTGATCCTTTGAATTTGAAGTTCTCCCAATCCATCTGAGTCCATTCCTTTAACCAAAAACATAAATCCCTACTTTCTTCTGAGTACCTCTTCTGTATTGCACTCCGCTCATCATAGAAATTAGGCATTCTAGCAGATTACGGTGCACTGCCTCTGTGTTTTTTGTGCTATACGGTGAGGGATAGGCAATCAAATATGTGTACCTGAGCAAGCGGAGATTTCCTTTGTCCACATTCCACTTTTCTGGCATGTGATCAGTTGATCCCGCTGTGACCGTTGACCAGAAACATACAGGCCTTCTCTGCAGGTTAAGTTAAGTGAAGTTTTTGCTGAGAAGTTCAGTTTCATCAGATTGATAACTTCTGGGGTGAGTGTACTTGCAACAGACACAGCACACCCTAGTTCACTGGGCAACTTGCAGAAAGCAGGAGGTATTGGTTGATAAGTTGGTTTATCAGTGATATCAGGTTGTACTCTGACTGCAGCTGTTGTAGTGCCTAAAGTGACACGATGTCCAGCACCGACCGAGTTGACAGCAAACACCGTGATCAAAACACTTCTCCTCTCCTTTAGTCCAGTTATGGTGTAGAGTGGCATTGCAATGTTGATATCGTTGCTCACTCTCTCCTCAGTATCTCCTCTGAGAACACTATACTGAATTACGTAGTATAGACTACCACCTGGAGCAGATTCAAAACCAAAGGAGAATGAAAAAGATATTAGTTGTTTGCTATTATAAATTGGACTATACTGAATGCTGGTGAAGAAATTTATAATGATAGATTGGCTATATTAAAGTTGACGGAATATAAATATGATATAACTTTCTTGGAGACAGGAGATGTCTGAGAAGTGAGACAAGAGAAACTAGAACACTATCCAGCCACCTTTGTGCAAAAAAAAGAGAACTGTACTATCTCTCAAGTTGTTTACTGACACCCTTGATCCTACTAGTTAATGTATCGTCCATTTGTCTTTACACCGTTTGTGTGTTTTGGTTCCTCTTGTCTCGCTTCTCACCTTCTCTTTCTCTCTTTCCCTTCTTCTTATTTCCCCTTGTGCATAACTTCTTCGCTACATTTATCACCTAGTTTTTAATGGTTACCACCCTTGTGATGCTACTTATCCCTATGTTTCATTGGTTCTGGTTGCTTGCTTTTCAAGAGAATGCCCGAAAACTGGTTCATGAATTTCGGAGTCCTTATTGATAATGGTAGTGAAGAATAGCTTGAGATTTGTAGTTTTCCTTTCCCCAGTATAGGTATGGTGAGAATTTTAGAGCAATGAGCGTTATCATGAACGCTTCTTGGTAAATTCTTGAACCATAATTTGTCGGAACACTAATGATTTTAGTTCTGGCTTCTCTACCGGATCCTGAAATTGCATAGTTTCTATTCTGAATGTTTTTTTGTCTTGAGGTGAACTTTTTAATCCTGGTTAACACAAGCATCTGCATGCCGCACTCACACAACGAGCAGCCAGTTTGGGGAATAGGAGGGTTTGTCAATTGCTTTGCCAGGCTCCGAGTGAGTGACAGCTTAGAGCTGTGTGAATGTGTGTGTATGGCAGCTGGGCAGGGCCCTGCTGCGGAGGCTGAGTGAGCCGTATGGAGGCAGCCGGGCAGGGCCCGGCTGCGGAGGCTGAGTGAGCCGTATTGAGAGGCTGAGTGAGCCGAGGCTGAGTGAGCCGTCTGAGTGTGAGAGGCTGAATGAGCCGTATGAGGAGCCTGGTAAGCAAGGTTGACTCCCCTCCATGTATTTACAGAGTTTCGCCGGTAGACGGCATCGGTGTAGTTATTGTAGGCCGGTATGATAATGGATACCGACAGGAGAGAACTAGAATAGGAAACATGATGATGACAATAGTGGAGTGGGTGGGTGGGTTGAGAAAGAAATCCACTGCCAATGCGGACAAAGCAAGAACTGAAGTCAGGAACAGTGGACTTCGGAGAACAATGAGCGCGTGAGAGTTTGTTGGGAACAGAGCATGCGCCTTCTGTGTTAACATATTTTTGCGCGTGCGCAAAAAATCATTTAACACAAGCATCTGCATGCCGCACTCACACAACGAGCAACCAGTTTGGGGAATAGGAGGGTTTGTCAATTTCTTTGCCAGGCTCCGAGTGAGTGACAGCTAAGAGCTGTGTGAATGTGTGTGTATGGCAGCTGGGCAGGGCCCTGCTGCGGAGGCTGAGTGAGCCGTATGGAGGCAGCCGGGCAGGGCCCGGCTGCGGAGGCTGAGTGAGCCGTATTGAGAGGCTGAGTGAGCCGAGGCTGAGTGAGCCGTCTGAGTGTGAGAGGCTGAATGAGCCGTATGAGGAGCCTGGTAAGCAAGGTTGACTCCCCAAATAGAGAACCTCCTATTCACTGTTAACTGTAGAGGGGGTGCCACAGATTGTGGACAATAGTAGAGTGATATTGAGTTACTGAGTGTACAGTCGGTACATAGGTGACATTCGGTTATGCTCTGGCACCCACAATAAGTGGGCTCAGTCTGTCTGATCAGCGCTTACCCAGGACCGGTGCTGCCAGCTTTCATGGCAGTTTGCATGTGGACTTCCGTCACTTGGCAGTGCAAGGCACGGTCGAAGTCTCCCCAGGAATGGACGGAAGGGCACGCATGGGAGTGGGCATGTGAGCGGCGGTAGGGTGGCACGAATGGAATCGCTTGAAATCTTGCCTGGAGAGAGCGTCAGCAAGGATGTTGGTAGTTCCAGGTATGTGACGGGCGGTGACCATAAAGTTACCCTTGGCGCAGATGAAGAAGAGCTGCCGTAGGAGTGACATCACATTAGGGCAGCGACTGGTGCCAGACTTGAGAACAGCGGCGACAGCTTCGTTGTCGGTATGGAAGCGGATACGCTTGCGACACCACTGGTGGCCCCACGTAGCACATGCAATGCAGATGGGATACAGCTCCTTGAACGTAATGCAGAGCGGAGTTTGTTGTGGTGACCAGGTGTCGGCGAACCAATGCGCCATGCCCAATGGCGCCAGATGCGTCAGTTTCTATCAGGATGTCGCTGGCCAGCGTCTCCTGGAGATCGAGGAAGAATGACTTGCCGTTCCAGCCATCGAGTAGGTGAGACCACCAAAGAAGGTCCAGATGACATTCTGGAGAGAGACGGATGCGGTGGTAGGGCTTGGAAACGTTGCGCGTGGCATCATACAGTCGGCGCATGAATGTACGGCCCGGCGTGATGACGCGGCTGGCAAAGTTCAGCTTGCCCAACAGCTGTTCAAGCTCCCGTAGACGGCAGGATTGGCGTTGGCGAAAGGCCAATAGTCTGGGGCGGATGTCGTCAACCTTGTCCTGTGGGAGACGAGCCACTTTCTGGACGGAGTCCAGTTCGATGCCCAGGAAGGTGAGACAGGAGGTTGGGCCGACTGTCTTTTCGTCGGCAATGGGAACTCCCAGGTAGCGGAATACGGAGAGGACTACGCCGAACGGTTCAGACGCTGCGCACATAGCGTCAAGTTTGCAGGGCCACAGAGCCAGAAGTCGTCCAGAAGGTGCAGGAGGTGGGGAACCTGGAACAGTTCACAGCTTATCTGGCAAAGTGCGTCCGCAATGCAGTTAAACAAGTAGGGTCCGGACCTCAGCCCGAATGGCAGTACTTTGTCATAGTAGAATTGGCCCTGCCACTGGAAACCCAACAAATGGTATGCAGTGGGTGCGACCGGGACCAGTCGAAATGCATTGCGTATGTCGAGCTTCGCCATCAAGGCACCGGTACCTTGACGTTGCAGAAGCTCAATGGCATCGTCCACTGTGACATAATGTAGGGAGAACGAATCCTTGTTTATTCCATCATTGACAGACATACGGTCAGGGTAAGACAGGTGGTGAATGAGGCGGAATTTCCCGTTGTTCTTGGGCACTACGCCGAGCGGAGAGCATACAAATGGGTGGAAAGGCTGGACAGAGAAAGGACCGGCCGATTCGTCACGTCGGACCCGGTCAGCAATTTGTTGTTGTACAAACTGAGCATGTTCAATGGCAGTTGGGAGGTTGCCAGAGATGATAGATACAGAAGCACCAGAGTGGCCAATGGGGAACCCGTGTTGCAAGCCATTAAGGATAAAGTCAGAGAGGACACGATTAGAAATACGAGGCAAAAGAATCATTAGGCGGTTATGTACAGAGGCGTGGGGAGACTACTTCGCTGCGACGGGCTTGTCCGTCTGGCGGGGTCCCCGGCGACCGTCGTTGGTGCAGCGAGCGGCGGGATGACCTCGGTCGCCGCAGGTTGAGCAGACGTGCAAGCGTTCACAGGGCTGGTGTTGGCATGGGCGGCCACGGTTGAAGTTGAGGCAGATCTGGCGGGTGCTGCCCGCCCCGGCCAGAAATGGCTGCGTAGGACGGCTGGTGTTGGTGCCAGCTGGAGCATGTGGCCCTGCCAAATACTGTGGGCAACGGTCACGGCTGTGGTGCGTTGTGCAGCGCGGACATGATGGTCGGGGTGCCCGGATCAGGTGCAGGCTCCAGAGGCTTTGGTCGATTGCATCCCAACGAGCCGAGGTTGTTGCCACCGCTGCACGGAAGGCACGGTCATACCCCAGTACAGCTGGGGTCGCAAACTGCTGGTTGGCAGTACAGATAATGTGCTGGTACGTCACCAGCTCCAGTGCTCGGAATGGCACATGTTTCAGTGCGCAGGCCATGTAGATTGTGTAGGCTTCCAGCCAGGCAGTGAAGTCGACAATGGAGCGCTTCTTAGTCACACATAAATTGAGGGACACACGCCGGCCCTCTCCGTTGGCGGTACTGAGCTCCAAGGGCTCGGACCCTGCGCCCACATTCTCTGGGAGGAGATCCTCCAGCTCAATATATTCGCCGCGTGTGATTTTGTCAAGCAACTTACGCGGGACCGTGGGAACAATAGAGCTGGACTCACGAGTGTTCGCCATGGGCGCTGCGATCGGAGGCAGCGCGGGTTGCATGAGGGAAATGTCCATGGGGCCGGAGTCGACCTGCGGCGGGTGATGGGTGACGGTGTTGGACGCAGTTTGGACCACATCTGCCACTGAGGGGACCGCCGCCTGAGCATGGCCGTCCGGATCCTGGCGAGCTGAAATTCGCTCCTCAAGGCGCTCGACTCGAGCCAGCAGGGGGTGCAGGGCCGTCGACACGGCCGCCGTAACGGAACGTGGATTTAGGCCAGTTGTGAGTAAGCTGGCCGGCTGGGGAACGGCGGACGGGATATCGTCCTGCTCCGCACGGGCATTGCCGGAACGATCCGCACGGGCATTGCCGGAACGATCGGCCGCATGGTCCGCAGGGGCTCGATTTGGAGTGTCGGCATACGGGGACGACGAGGCGCGCCTGCGACTGGAACGCCTGGGCCCGGGAGCCGACTGCTTACGTGCACGGGGCATCTCCGTGAGCTGTGGTAAACCTTGAGATTGAGGTTGAGAAAGAAATCCATTGCCAATGCGGACAACGCAAGAACTGAAGTCAGGAACAGTGGACTTCGGAGAACAATGAGCGCGTGAGAGTTTGTTGGGAACAGAGCATGCGCCTTCTGTGTTAACATATTTTTGCGCGTGCGCAAAAAATCATATAACAGGCACCACTATGTGGATAGGGAGGCTTAGTCTACAGGCTGCTGTTCAGATACCGAGGTAGCAAACCGTCCTGGGGTAAAGGCAGTGCTGTAGAGATAATTATGATGACTAAGTGCAAACATTGTGTCGTTTAATTTGTCAAATATAACACAATATTAGTGCTAATGTGCATATGCACGTGCTCTTGAATATCGATCCACCATACATCAGGGGTTATAGACCTACATACCATGCTCTTGAAAACAATACTCACCGTAAGTTGTTTCTGGTGCTTGCCATCTTGCCTGTAGTACAGAGCTTGATATGGGTATGGCTGTCAAATTCCTTACTGGTCCTGGGGCTGCATTGGAGAAAGAGAAAAGCGAAAGGAAAATTATTGAGTGGAATCTGATGCAAGTCACCCGGGTCAACCGCATCAAGAAATTCTGTCATGTCAAAACATTTACTCCATCTGCGGACAGAACTGTTTCGTCCTTTTATTTCTTTTTTCTTTTTTTACACCTTTGTGGACATAAATTTCTAATTGTTCACTTGTCAATTTTCACACTTTTCATGTGCAGCATTACCACACTCCATACAATACTGGATGTGCCTTGACATATTCCTGCAAAGTGTGTGTACATGATGTTTTCGTGCTCTAGAACATTAACTTTTTATATTTCTTGTTTGGCCCCTCCTTTCTTATCAATTCCCTGATGACGCCCAATGGGTGAAATATGGCGATCTTGTATTCATAGAGAAGAAGTTTGGAGGCTTCCCGCAGTTTCATAATAGACACAATTGGGTGAACTCACCCATTCCACAATACTCTGCAAATTCCCGAGCCATTCCATTATATACAACGTTTCGGCCAATGTCCTTCTTCGGGTAGTCAATGATGTCCCTAAGGCTGCAAACGGGCGGTTAAATATGTGCCTGCTCCGCCCGAAGTGCGCGATCTATTCTGCTAACGGGGAGACGGGAAAACTCCCAAAAAAAAACAGGTGTAAAGCTGGCCTGCACTGATGATGTTGCATTGGATCGTAGCAAAGTACGAGTCAAGCGCAAGGCAGGGAGGCGGGATAATACAGATCAGGCGCCAGGCGTAAATTCGCCACCTGCACCGATGGCAGGGCGCTGGGCAGTAGCAAGATATGACTGTGAGTCTGAGTCAGGTGTGAAGCAGGGAGACAGGGTGATAGGAAACAGGTGTAGAGTGACGACTGGCCCTGATGGCGGGGCGCCGAGCCGCAGAAAAGTCAAAGTATGTCAAGAGATAACCAAGCAACTAAAACTGAATCACTATCCGGACATTGTCCTCAACGAGGCGCGCACAAGAGCTAGTAAGCCAAAGTGTCGGCGTTGGACAAACCCATCCAGTGCCTTGTTAAAATTACCATACAAATCTGACCAAGTAGATTATGCTGTAAACAAAGCCATACGAAAATATAAAATACCCGTCAGAGTCATGTACGAGAATGCTGGATGCCTGAAGCATACATTGTGCCAGTCTGCCCTAGTACGTCCATTATGCCTTAAAGCCAAAAACCCAACACAGCGGAGAACGAGAGGTCAGCCCAAGGAACCGTGCCCTGGGGGACCATTACAGAACCAAGCACCCTGACTGCACTTTGGCATGCGGAGAACGTGCATTCTCGGAAGTCTCCGTCATCGCCAGAGAGCCCGACAGAGCCCGTCGCAAGCTTTGTGAGGCCATTGAAATACGTGACACTAAGCCACCAGTTAACACAAGCACCGGCTGGGACCTTCTATAATGCATATTGCATGATATTACACCATGCTGTACATATACATGTACTAGTATACTACTTTCATTACCTGGGCTACCTTCTGCACGCTCATTACCTAGCAACAAATGCCTACCTGCTGTGCTGCAATTTCACAACTTGCCACTTGCTGACTTTTGACACACTGCTTCATCACACTTGACATACTTTGACTTTTCTGCGGCTCGGTGCCCCGCCATCGGAGCCAGTCGTCACTCTACACCTGTTTCCTATCACCCTGTCTCCCTGCTTCACCGTGACCTGACTCATACTCACAGTCATAGCTTGCTACCGCTGCCCAGCTCCCTGTGCAGGTGGCGAATTTACGCCTAGCGCCTGATCTGTATTATCCCGCCTCTCTGCCTTGCGCTTGACTCGTACTTTGCTATTGTCCAACGCAACATCATCAATGTAGGCCAGCTTTACACCTGGTGTTTTTGGGTTTTTTCCCACCTCCCCATTAGCAGAGTAGATCGCGCGCTTCGGGCGGAGCAGGCACATATTTAAACCGCCCGTTTGCAGCCTTAGGGACATCATTGACTACCTGAAGAAGGCCATTGGCCGAAACGTTGTATATAATGGAATGGCTCGGAAATTTGCAGAGTATTGTGGAATGGGCGAGTTCACCCAATTGTGTCTTTTATTCATGGAAAAGAAGAAAAAAAGACCAAGGAACTACAAGTTACGTTATAATGTACACTAACGCCACCAGTTACTAAACAATCAGCTCATGCGATAACATTGCACACACTGACTGACGGTATCGCATGAGCTGATTGTTTAGTAACTGGTGGTGTCAGTGGACATTGTAGTGCAAATTATAGTTCCTTGGTCTTTTTTCTGTTCTATAAATTTATCCTTGGCTCTCCATCCGAGTCTGATCTCTCATTCATTATTCTTGTGCAGCAGAGAGCCTGTTTGTAAGACGGAGAATGGACGTGTTTTAACATTGATCAATTTCCTTTTCTTTAATAACATACTTGCCTGTCATTCCCTTGCTTATTACTCCATACGTACCTAGTTTCTGAGTTATGAGCCACCTCCTTGCTTTAACACCAAGACCCACTCCATTAACGGCTGCAGCTGAAATTTGATACCGTGTAAAATGTCGCAAGCCAGATAATGAAAATGAGTTGCTGACCCAACCTTTAGTGGGAGAGAGATGGGAAGAAAGACATGATTCAAATGAAGATAGATAAGAAGCAGGAAAGAAAGCAAAAAAGAGAATGATCGCAAGAGAAGAAGCCAGATAATATAATTAACAAAAATGATGTACTTCAGCGAAGCCAGTGCTCCTTCAGCAGGAGCTGCTTCCTTTCCTGCTCACTTTTAAAACCAAACACTTGACCGACTCACGACTGCCATCCAGAGCACATGGAAACTCGATCAAACCTTACTTTAATACAAAACCTGGATGGATGCATCTAGCCCTGTGTGAACACCCTGTTGACTTCAGATGGCAGCGCATGAATCAGTTTCATGCATGAATCAGTTTCATGCATGGAGGTGCCAAACAAGTGCTGAACAGAACATGGAATATGATTGTATTCAAGCCCAGAGGTCGCCCAGTGACCAGATGGGTAGACAATATTAGGAATGACCTTTTACTTCTCAATATGTCTCTTTTGGAAGCGGAGCAACTTGCCTTTGACAGAACGCACTGGCTCGACGTTGTCGACAGATGCATGACCAGATGCATGACCCTCATTTGATTTTTCATATGAGATATGCGTGCTGTATTATTATTATTATTATTATTATTAAGCTGGGCCCAGTCATGTATGCACCATGTACTCACTTTCATGAACTCGAATAGATCCGCGCAGAGAACAGTTGTAGAGTTGACATTGACAATCTTCTACTTTGTTACACCCAATTGCATCGTAACTAATCTCATAGAAATATATAGTACCATGGGAAAGAGCAGGTGGCAGTGGCTGCAGGGTTTCAGGATACGAGTCATACAAAGACACAATTGGCATTACTCCCCGCAGAGCAGTGCAAGAGGATTAAGTTTGATTTTTAGCATGCAGCAAGGAATGGAACAGTATTGTAAAGACATCCAATGTGAGCAAATCATGCTTTCTTCAAAATGGATAGATCTGTTGTCATCGATTTTCTACTCTCATCAGAAGTTTTTTTGTATGTTGTAGGACACTCAAGAGAAAGAGACTGATGAGAGTTTGGACGTATTTTGAGTCGTATTGTCTTGGTCCGAGGAGGCTGTGAAGCACTTTTATCATATATTCCCATTCCTGTTGTTACTGGGCATTCATGCACACCTGATTACAATTGGAGCTGCTTTGCACGGAAACATGAACACTGCATACAAAGCTGAACCGTTCCACTAGGTGAAGTCATCACTGCAGTTCTGGGCTATGACAATGCACTGTTGATTGGGAATATCTCACGAGCAGATATTTTGCAGATATCTTCATGATCATAGATCTCTGCGTCCACTTCACCACCACCACATTTGCGCTCTGCGGCCGACCACCGTGGTTGGCCGCATAGCGCACATGTGGTGGTGGTGAAGTGGACGCAGAATTTTCAAGTGCTAAAATTCAGCTCTTGGTTAACTTCTATCTCAGAACTGCTGCCATCTATGACTTGCAGATAGAACCCACTGTCACTATCCAAGGTGTTGCACACAACTTTCCTGATACATTCTTCACCGAATGCCTCAGTGTGCTGTGAACTGCCCAGATCTTGCTTTCAATGTATTTATGTTAGTATGGACTTTGACCTGGTGATTATACACACTATGTAGGAGTACAACATTCTAAAGTGATGTACTGTGGATGAGGTGTGAGTGCAAAGGGGAATTCCCTAACCTTGAACCTTATCGTTGCATGACCTGGTGATGTTGAGACAGCAGTGAGGCCTTGGGGCGCCGCAGACCCTGCAAGTTAGGGATACAAATTCAGGAAACACAGAAACACAGTAGGTCTCTCTCTGCCACTGTCCAGTATTTCCAGCGCATAGTTCTGGCAACGAAGCCAAGACAGTCTGTCAGATGTGCTGAGTCTGCAGCACAGGGATGACCATGTTGTGTGGCCAATGCCATTAGCTGTCTCTGCACTCTCCTGCTTCATTCCCATCCATCATTAAAATGGGAAGGACTGTGTTGATTGCCTGATCATTCACTGTCATATGAAATTCCAAAACCAAATGGTGAATAAGGGCATTTCCTACATTTAAAGTGGTCAACAAGATCTGAAGGGATTGCTAAGAAAATCTCTCTCAATACTAAATCACTAAAGTGATATTGGTACACCGTATGCTTTTCTTCGCCATTCGTCTTTTGTTGTACTGTTTCACCCTAAGGATGAGTCATTCCCAGCAATTTGCCGAGTCAGTATTGAATGGCCAAGAGCCCACTGATATGTGAGTCAGTGTTCAGAATAATGAATGTTAAAAAGTGGCAGGAATACAGTTTGGGGATCCTTTAAAGGGCCGTGTGGTTGACTTGAAACAGAGGCGGGACATATCATACCAGCATTAAGTTGACATTTACATTTACACTCACACTTCAATTCACATCATATTCCTGCACTTACATCATCTACACTTGCATTGTGTTAATTATCACCTAGGCTCTCCCCTATACATACCCTGCTATACATACCCTGCTATCTACTCCCATTTTAAAAGTATCTATTCCTCGGCTCAAGAAGTTGTTACAAAAGGAAAGTGGTCAGATCTGAGATGGACCTGAACAGTGAGCAAACACTGGAAGGAGACCCGTCCATGGCCTCCGAATTTTTAGTATTTTAATTTAGACTGTTGTGTTGTTTTACTGGTGACCAAGAACACTGTTCTGAAATAATGCATCGTTGTGTGTTCTTCACTCATTTTTCTTCTATAATCATGCATGTCAACAAATAAGTACAGATTGCTTACAGAGAGTTTCGTTGTTAACAGATAATGGTTACCCGCCGCACAGTTTGTCCTCTTGGTTGCGAAGTTTCTGTCTCCAAAACGCTTGTTCACAAAGAGTTTTTGCTGTATTGAAGCTCCGAAAACTTTCTTCCGGTTATTATTATGTTCTTTCCTTTTTATTTTCCTTCTCTTGCCATAGCTGGCTAACACCCCTCCTTTGCATTGGCTTCTGCCATTGGACGGTGAAATAAAATAAAATAAAATAATCATACACTTTCTAATAAAATTGAGTTTGTTTAAAATTATCGTTCCAGAAATATTTCCTGAACCATATTCACTAAAAACTGGACCACTTTATCGTTTGTGAACTTCAATTTAAGAAATAGCTATTTTGGGCCATCATCAGGAATGAAAATGACACATACACAGACTAAATTCAAATTGAGTTGAGAAAACTACATTCACGGTATAGAAAAATGCAATTACGCATGCTCTGTTTCAGTGGGGTTTTAGTTGATGCGGTGAGGCGGTTGTGTGAACATGCCCCAACCCATTATATTTGTGCGGGCTTGATTTGAATTAAGTAAGAAGTCCACTTCGTATTTCATGCGCTCTTTGCATATCCCTTGCTTTCTTCTTATTGGTATTATGCATCACGAGGGAGATGTTAGGATGATGTCAGATAATGATAGTCAAACTGAGTTGAACTGGCTAGCAGGAGAATTATGATTCTATGAATCTCTGAAAAAATAATCATGATTTAATACGGAAATAGTTATCTGAAGAGATAATCATGATTTAATACTGTATGCACATTAATTTAATATAATGTAGTACGAGCTTACGTGATTCGGGAGTCTCCAGTCTTAGACTGGGACTTGGACCACTTGGACCAGCAGCATTTTCTGCATGATACCAGCAGGTATACTTGGTGGCTGGTTGAAGTCCAATAATTGTGACAGTATTGAGTGGAAAACTTTGAACAGTGTCCTTCACATAAGATCTGTACTCTGCATCTGGTTTACAAATGACTTTGTAACTTTTGACAGGTAGATTTCCTTTGTATGACGGTGATGGAAGATTGAGAGTGACCGAAGTTGCTCTTAGCGAGTTCTGGACAATGCGTGCCGGTCTAGGAGCAATAAGAAACCTGGGAAAATCTGTCAATGAAAGAAATAATCAAGAAGAGTGTTTGTTCATTGGCAGAAGAGCGCTCAATGTCCATAGAATGCAGATCATGTGATTTTGGAGTTTTAAGGGCATTTCCAAGGTACTGATAAACCAGATGAACGAGGTATGGGTGTACTAACATTTCCTTTTATTCACTTCAAGCAGTAGTACGAAATAGTGGTTGTGACTTCGGCGATGATTTGTTTGAAAAGGGTTTGCTCCCCAAACCGGATCTCGCACTATTATTCCGCCGACTTGACTTGATAGTTGACTGACTCACGACTGCCAACGAGAGCACACGAGAAGTCCATCGAACCATTGACTCGGCAAACCTGCAAGAAAGCACCACTCCCTGCTCAATACACAGTGTTTCGGGGAATTCACCCCTCATCAGTTGAGATTGAGTAGGCTGAGGAAGATTGTGCCTGAAGAGCACCACTTATATAGTGTTCTCCAGGCACAAACATCTCCAGGGATACAAACTTACAGAGACGCTCCGTTTCCAGCGCAACAAACTGGAAACGGAGCGTCTCCGTAAGTTTTTATCCCTGTTGTAGTGTTTCGTACTTTAGTCTAACCAGACCAACCAGAGAGCCGAGACATTAGTTCTAACTGTTGTCCTCTCATAAGACAAAGAACCATGTTCCTTATCAGTGCAAGAACCAAATAGTAGTGAAATAAACATGATACAGTAAGACAGTCGCGGGTACTCCATATCGGGATCTAGTAGAGTACTTGAGGGTACGCTACAGTGCATGACACATCTAGATATGGGATGAATCATCAAAAGGATACCGTAACGGATAGTCTAGATCTATACAGAGAAGAGTAGAAATAAGAGAACAGGCATGCACAATGGGTACACACACATACAAGACAACACTACACCTGTTCATGTTTGTACCTGAAGAGCACAATATAAGTGGTCTCGGATCAACCGAAAACGGTCGGAAAATGTCCGATATCTGACCGTTATATCATGCCCTGTGGTTAATACTTTGCGTTGTCGAATTGTGGTTTGATCGTTCTGTCTGGTCTTTCCGCCCCGTCACCATACCAGGCCAGCATTGCATGAAGCCTTGGAGTGTAGCTTGTGCTTGGGTCAATGGCGTTCACCATCCCCTCTTTGGAATTCGCACTAATATTCATGAACCTTCCAAGTTGGAAGGTCGTTGGTTAGCGCTATCGAGCAGTGCTCAAGCTGACTTTCATGCCGTGCAATGTCTCAGTACTCCTTGTCAGGTTTGTGCTAGATTGTGCACGTCTGACTGTTCAAAATCTGGTTTAGGTGGTGGACTCGATCACATAACTTGTGCCCACATTTTTCCGTGTTACATTTCTATCAGTTCTAACAACACACATGACGACCTAGGTAAAAACAAAGCATAGCGATGGCTCCTTGGCTTTGACGCCCTCTCGTTACACATGACGGCTAGAAACTAACGCTAGGGAGCTCCCTATGGTTGAAGGTTTTCTTTCTTTCAAGTCCAAGATTGCCAGCCAATTTCACCAAAGGGAAACTAATGTTATCATCAAAATTGGTCACAAGGTGTCACTGAGACTGGGGTTAACATGTTACATCCACCCACCCTCCCCATTTTTTCGGAAAAAATGGGTCGCCATGAAGTATATTCTTCAGCTTGGCGTAGTATGGGATTCAAACCCGCACTAGCACCCTGCATGCATTCCCCCGATACACTTCGCATCATACACATTCTTCCAAGTTGCTTCTCGTTATGATCTTGCAGTTAAAAGCCCTATTTGAATAAGGTGGCCGGCTATCTTGGATTGGCCAGTACGGGACATGTACGAGATAGCGCCAGACATGCCGTTGTCAGGCACACACGAACAAATACCGAATTAAAGCTGTGTGGACCCTGGCTAGCGCGAGACGGTACTTAAGTAACGTATTTTGCCTAGCTACAGAAATACATGAAATATATTTCCTCCGGAAACAAAAACTTCGTGACGTTTTTACATGACTTTTCAAGGAGTTACTGTGCTCAACAGAAGTGTTCTTTGGGAGGAGAAACACTTCAACACATTCAATCGACATATCTATAATATTGTTAGGTGCCTCCTCCCGTACAATCTTTCCTACAACCTTTCCTAAGCTGGTCGGCCTGCATGCACCCGTACTACGCCATACTCACCTTTCGTTCCGTTGGCCTGGGTAGCTACTTACGCGCCCATGTTTGCCATAGCTACCCAGGCCCTTTATATTGCGTTGCTTCTCTCCTCAACTCCCTCTCTTCAATAATCACTCTCTCTCTCTCTCTCTCTCTCTCTCTCTCTCTCTCTCTCTCTCTCAACTCGCTCTCTTCAATAATCACCATGTAGTCGTTTCGTTCGTCCTGGTCTTAGTCATCCCGTCCATAATAAATGTCGTTCCGTCAATCTACCTGTTCCCGTTGTCAGTCGTCTTAGTCTCTTGTTTGGACTCAACAATATCTACAGGATCAATTAGTGGGAGTAGAGTCTCAGTCTGGGTCGCCATCGCTCGACTCATCACGGCTGAAACCGTTCCAAGTGGCAGGTCGATTAACGCTATGTGGTATGTCGTGGAGAAGCTTCTCCACGTTCCTGGTCGTCTTCACTGTTACCTGGATGCCCTCTTCAACATCTCGGCGGAGACCACGGTAGCGCTGCAGCACTGGTACTCACTACCGCCTCTGCTCTCGCTCGAGGACAAACACGGGCATAGCCAAACATTTCAAATTTCCTCCGAGGGATATCATAGTCGTACGAGCACTTCCCGACTGCCCCGATCAGATCTCGCCTGTTCTCCTTTGGGACCAAGGACACATCGTCGAGGCTGAGACGACATCATCCAGGTTGAGTTCTGGGCTCTGCAGTGGCTGAACATTGACTTCTATTTTGAACTTGTTCATTTTGCTCTGCTGCGCGAAGTGACGATTGTCACATCTCTGCATATTATAGTGTTGACATTGTACCGACCTGTTCGCATGCCAACAGCCGTTTCGGGGATGGTGAAGATTTCAAAACGTTAACTGCTATTCGAAACTCGGGTATTGAGCCAATAAGAAATGTAGAAAAGAAAAAGGACATATGAAAACGAGTTAAGAGTAACTCTCCACCACTGTAACTAGATACTATATACAGTCAGAAAGTGCAACAACTAGGCACAAAACTGACAGAATAGTGAGACATTCGACGTCCTGACACCTAGCTTCAACACACCTCCTTAGCGCTAACCGACAGCCTTCCAACTCGGAAGGTTCAAGGTTATGGAGAGACCAAAGAGGGGAAGAGTGTCAGGACGTCGAATGTCTCACTACTCTATCAGTTTTGTGCCTAGTTGTTGCACTTTCTGACTGTATATAGTATCTCGTTACAGTAGTGGAGAGTTACTCTTAACTCGTTTCCATATGTCCTTTAACTACTATTCCTATTCATTTTCCACTCTTCTTGCTCCTCGGTGCCATTGTCCTGCTCTGTCAAGCTCTGAACTAAAACATAGCAACGACGAGCAGTGAGCGCAGTGCTTTTCTTCTCATTGCGCCTGGTGGACGAAAATGAAAAACATGTTTGCTTTGCTTTGTTTGCAACGTCGGCACCCTTGCTCTGCGACGACTGTTGGCTCTCCAGAATATGAATTATGCTTTCCTATGATTCCGAAATTTCATTTCAGTGTTCCAGGCTGACAGCATCAGAGAGAAAGAGCAAAATAACACGATTTTTTTGTTTCCGGAGGAAGTACTATTATTCTCAAACCATACCTTGTACTAGGATGGTCAGTTGTTTTGAAGCAGTTCCAAAGGGCGACGATACTGTACAAGTATATATCGCTGAGTCGTCCACAGTTAGGTAATCACCAAGCTTGTGTGTCAAACCATTTGCACCGTTATATGCTGGTAGTACACTTCCATTCTTAGTCCACGTCACATTCAATGGTCCCGTGCCATTTGCTCTGCACACCAAGGCAATTGATCCGACCTGCCATGATGTGGACAAGATAGTCATGGATCCACTGCTGAAGGCAATGTATGGTTTTTCTATAACAAACGCAAACAGGGAGGAAGCAAGGAACCTTCACCACTACAGACTGTCCTTGCATAACAAGATCAATGGGGTAGGTGTAGGGATGGGTGGGGTGGTAGAAGCTCGAATAGCACATCTGAAAGAGCCAAAGAAATTTACAAGGTGTGCTTGAACGAAAAGAAGTACAGGGAAGAGCTGTTGAACTAAATTACAAAGAAATAGGGGCGTTTTAAACCAAAACACTGTCTTTAATTAAAGATGCACCACGAAGACTCGAACCAAGGACATTCGCAAATATAATACTCTTATTTTTCCTGAAGAAGTTGTTGAGTACGAAAAGGACGATGACGTATTCTCCAGACATTACGGACAACGGGACCAGGTAGGGTGGGAACGACATTTATTAGGGAGACGGAGAGACAGAGGCCAAGACGAACGAACCACTACATTGAGGAAGAGAGAGACAAGAGAGAGAGATCAAATGTGAACGGCAAGATAAAGGGCCTGGGTAGCTATGCCAAATATGGGAACGCAAGTAGCTACCCAGGCCAAAGGAACAAAAGATGACAAAAGGAGACAAAAGGTGAGTACGACGTAGTATGGGGTGCATGCAGGCCAGCTTGGAAAAGGTTGTACGGGAGGAGGTACCTAACATACCTACCCTGTGCAAAAAAAGAACCGCAACCTCGCAGGAAATAATAAGACGATGAGAAAGAATAGAGAAAAAATGATTGAGGGAGTAGAGAAAACACACACACACACACACACACCTCAGACCTCAGACATGCCCATCGCGGAAGCGATGATAGCGAACAGCTACGTTAGACATAGCAACTTGTGATGGGATTACACCATTCAACACCTTGCAAGGCTGATGAATTGACCGCCACTATGTTTAGCCTGGTATCCACCACACAGCTGTTCTGAAGTGACTTTTTCTGGCTAGTGAATCCCTATTTTTGATTTTTCCATTTTTTCTTTTTTTTCTACACACACACACCACACCACATACTCCGGCATACACTGGCTGTTGGTAACCACCCAGGAGAATGAAAGAAAAGTCAGGAAGAGTCCGAGAAAGACAAGACACACACACACACGCACACACGCACACACAACGCACGGATGTCACAAAAGTGTTATACTAAACATGCACTACAGTTATCCCGTTCCTATACTAATTCAATAATTATAATTATGATACGCATCACTCAAACTAGTGCTATAGCGCAAACATTGCCAAAGGCACCCCTTCACAAAAAAATTGGCACAAAAAAACTATGAAATCAAAGGAACACTGCGTTCTGACTTGCACGGCTAACCAGCATAGTTACACTTATATATGAATAAAAGAGCGTGGCTCACCATCGGACCCCTGATATCAATGAAGGACACCCGCGCGCACACACACTACAACAAAGAATCACAAAATAAATAAACCGAAAATAAATTTGACGACGACGAAGGACGGATGAAAAAGAAAGAGAGAAATAAAGAAAATAGCTGACCTGCATGACTTGGACAAGACGAGGTTGACGTAGACGACGAGACAAGGTTGACAGACGAGACTAGGTTGGAGACGAGACGAGGATTACTGACGACGAGATGAGGTTGGGGACGAGACGAGGGTTATTGACGACGAGACGAATGGCGGTTGAGGGCGACTGGGCATGGGGTCTCAGGGTCGTGGGTTGATCAATAGTCGGGCGCCAATTTTGAGTACGAAAAGGACAAACATTTATTGGGGAGACGGAGAGACAGAGACCAAGACGAACGAAACGACTACATTGTGGAAGAGAGAGACAAGAGAGAGAGAGATCAAGTGTGAACGGCAAGATAAAGGGTTTGGGTAGCTATGGCAAATATGGGCGCGCAAGTAGCTACCCAGGCCAACGGAACAAAAGGTGACAAAAGTAGACAAAATGTGAGTACGACATAGTATGGGGTGCATGCAGGCCAGCTTGGAAAAGGTTGTACGGCAGGAGGTACCTAACACAGTAATATAACGGCAGTATTGCCAGTTTTTGCATACAGAAATGATCCTCTTTACCTGATCAGTAACACATGCATTACTCACCGGCAACGTGTAAAGTTAGAGTGTTCTTCTGATACAGTATTCCTCCCTTCCGAAAGCCGCATTCATACGCTCCTATCATTGACTGAGTGATAGTTGTTGGCCAGTGTAGCTTTCTGGTGTAGGCTATAGGCAATTCCATTGGTAAGCGGAACTGAAGGTCATAATAATGGCGTTCAATCCTGAACAATGGATTGTCTTGAACAGGTGTGTTGTTGAAGTACCAGAAAGCTGTCGACGGGGGTGGGTTAATGGGCCCATAACGCATAGTGTTACATCGGATATAACATGTCACGGAGGGAAGACTTGCTGATGAGGTGTCAGGCACAATGTACAAATCCCTTGGTCCTTGATAGTGATTACGACCAAATAGTCCACTGCTAAATTCAACATATCCAGTTTTGCAGTCTGCAGCAACAAACGCACACAATGTCAACAACAAAACAATGATGACTGTGATAGAAACTATATGGAAGTACTAACTCTAACTGTCACGTAACCGTGAAGTGTCGCCGAATGATAACGTACTTCTCTATTGCATGATACTCACCAACTGATATTACTGTTGCCTAGCAACGAGTCTCCAGCTTTCCTGCCCCCCATAAATAGTTATCATGCTGTGTGGCTTTGCACATGAGTGCATGTCGTCATAGCAACTTTGGAAAAGTTCCAACAAGCTAGGAATCAGGCGAAGCCCCCGAATGCGCCCGCCGGCTATCGGCCCTTTCTTGCAATTAAAATACATTTTTGTTTCCATTAATAGGGAACAAAGACATAAAAACACCATTATGTATAGCCTGGACTACCATTATACCGAGTGGCACTCATTGTAAGAAAAATAATACAAGAGGATTTTGATAGATACTTAGATTCTCGCACTCTGTATTACAAACTTCACACAGAAAAGCCGGGGGGTTTGTCAACTGACAACTGCTCTATTCAGTTGCTATTCACAATCGCCGCATGCGCTTGATGAAAAATTCTTTATTGTGATGCCGGAAAATTATGACATTTCGGGCCAGTCACCCATGGTCAGAACAATTTACAAGGGGCGAACCTGGCCCTTCAAAGCAAAAGCAGACGAGAGCGTGTGTATGTCCATGTACAAAATAAACAAAACACACAATAGCCATATGCAATTGATTGTATGAAATTGCATGTACAACCGACAAGGAGAAGTGCGCTGAAAGAGTGGGTATGCAAAAGCTCAGCAGAAAAAGTGCAGGAAATGTGTATGAAGGTGTATACAGCAATCATTGTTTGTGCAACCCAGTACAGACACAGCAAGATTTAGCAGTTTCACTGTGAGGGTGCTAGCGCCTTCAATGGCTATCCAAAGGAGATATTGATCTCTGGACGACGCTCTCGAATCTCGATGAACTCCCTGATTGTTCTTCTGGCCATCCAGGTCTCATGTCTTCACGGCCACTACTTGGGCCTCAATGAAAATCACTTCTTTGCTCTTGGTGGCTGCGTGCTGCAGGTGATCAGTAGCCATGTGTTTGACCCACGGTTTGTCGAGCATCCAGTAACGTGGTTCGCAGTTGTGTGACTCGAAATGGTCTTTTGCGAACCTGAAGGTCTCATTGACTTACCGCTTCCGACACAGTGAACATTTCATCATTTAGACAATGCCAGGGGAATCACACATGCAGCTCGGCAAACTAGACGAGCATGAGATGCAGGGGTTGAACGGTCTTCCTCGCCTCCGCTGCTCTGTGCGCCTCTCTCGTTCTTGTGTCACGCTACACTTCTTTGGATTCAGTGCTGACTTCGCGAGGTCGACTTTGAGGTTGGGAGTGCCGAAGAACGGAGCGCCGAAGAACGGTCAGGTTAGAATTTTACTAAGCACAGCATACCGGCAAATGTATACACGGTGACTCAACTGTGCATAGACTGTAGTACATGAAAATAGGAATGGTCTAGGCTAGGACACCCCCTCCCCCCCCCCTCCCCTCCCCCCTCCCCCTCTCCAGTTCTTCGGCGACCAACATAACTTTACACATGTACATGTACTTACTTTCATGCTGACTCTGCACTGCCAATATCATTCCCAGCAAGATCAACATTGAGAAGATATGTTGGGCGAAATGTTGACCATTGATGAATTTTGTGTACTGCATGAGAAAAATACAGATATACACACATACCACATACCCAACACATGCGCTCACATAGACACCCAGACACACATGCATGTAGTCATGGACCTCCTCCTCTCCTCTCGCAGTTCTTGTCGCAGTCATCGACGTTTCGAATTCTTTTCCAAATTTGTAGACGCGGTATTTAAATCACCATCTACCTCGACAAGCGTCCTATCGTTTCACGTCCCAATGGACAGCACAAGCTTCCCAGCTGCTGGTGCACGTTTGTTACTGAACGTCTCGGAGCAGGGGTTTGCAAGGCCCCCGTACTCCGGCGAGTGAGGGTCAGTGCGAGTGGACACATCGAAAGTGGCCATGTTGTCAACAACGGACATTCCTCACTCGAAACAACAAGATGGGGGTTGGTTCGTTCAGTTATCTACCTGCCAGGGCTGGTCCTAGCTGAAGCCAGCCCGTGGCCAGAAAAACTTCTTTGGGAAGATCTCCAAAACTTGCACGTTCTAGTGCAAACACACACACACACACACACACAATTTCCCGAAACACTATTTATTGAAGTTCAAAGGGCTTCTCCTGTGCTCCAGACGAAGTCGTGAATCAGTTAAGAGTGAAGTCAGTCGGCAGGAAGCTCTACCTTCAACGTATAGAGCAAACACTTTTTTCATTTACTACCGCCGATGTCGAAACATGTCAGCCCCAAGTTTTAGGTGGAAAGTGCACCACGTGCACAGCTGCACTGCCTGCAGTATGTACACCCTATAAATGTATTCATTCCTTTATCCACTATTCATTCCTTTATCCACTATTCATTCCTTTATCCACTATTCATTCCTTTATCCACTATTCATTCCTTTATCCACTATTCATTCCTTTATCCACTATTCATTCCTTTATCCACTATTCATTCCTTTATCCACTATTCATTCCTTTATCCACTATTCATTCCTTTATCCACTATTCATTACTTTATCCACTATTCATTCCTTTATCCACTATTCATTACTTTATCCACTATTCATTCCTTTATCCACTATTCATTCCTTATCTGCCTCCACTACCTGCAGGAGCTTTCAATGAGCTAAACAGCTGTCTGGAGGATATGCAATAGCTGTGGTGTTGTGAATGTGAACCAAGACTGGCAAGAGTGCAGTGTAGAGTCACGGGTGGAATGTGTCAACTTATTTTCAAATTAGATAGCCACGGCTTCTAAGTTTTTTTCTTACCAACATAATCCCGTTCGTATCCACTAGGCAGGGAATCGACTGCTCAGATGTTGGCACTGCCAGTACACTGGTGACAACCTCCTCCTTCAGTTGGCGGCCGTTGTGCTTTCTGCATAGACCGCGTATACAGTTTGAGCTAGGTGGAGATGACAGCCGGAATTACAGAGAACGGAACTGAATAATTTCTTGCGCGTTGCCTGGACAAGTGATTTTCTCTTCGGCAAACTGGACGCGGACATCTTGATGCATGTTGCGTTTCGTTTAGCAGAGGTCCACGCACAGTCAAAGCAATCATGTACTTGAAACACTGCGGGCGGGCTGCTTCTATTCAATGACTCTACATAGTCATTACACTCTAACGACGTATCCGTGCCACTACAGTGCTGCTCCATGAAATCCAGTCGCTTCACTCAAGCTTGCGCCTTGAACCATTTCTCAGCCCAGTGTTCGTAGGTCTAGGGCTGCGCGACACTCGGCGTGTACTTGAGTGGCACGGCTGGATTTCATTGAGCAGCACTGACTGTACTCTGTAGTACTAGGTAGATCTACTAGCCTAACTAGGTAGATCTACTAGGTGTCGAATGTTCGTTCGATAAGCTCAACCGAACGAAAACGAATGCTTTCACACGGCGCTCTGCTACATCCTCTGGCGTCGTTGGCTGGAAGGGCTTTCGCTTTCTCTTCATTCCTGCTCCTGTACTGGTGCCGGTCGCAGTCGCTGTCACCGATTCAGCGTCATCGAGATTCTCCCCATCATCGTTCTGTAGCAGCGCGTCGATGTCGGAGTGATCGCTTGTTCGATCGTGACGGTCGTCGTATCATAATGAATCTCGACCCAGCTCAGCTCAGTCGCATCATCTCGCGTGATCTCAGCAGCTTTAAAAATAATTCCTCGTTGTGAGCAGCAGAGTTTCGCCCGGAAGAAGCCCGACGACCTCCTGAACTGATGGCCGCTCGGTATGGTAGCCATTGTCGATTTCAAGAGGTGACAAGTACAAGTGACAAGATCAGCGCACTTCCCATGCCAATGATTATGTGGCACAAAAAACCTTTCTCGGCAAAAAACGAGCATTTCTCAAAATGGATGATAATCTTCACGGAAGCTGAAATCTCGTAATAGGGGATTCACACACACGGGAAAACCTGAGGTCACGGGACAAGGTAAAAGTTCAGACCGTCGGGCAACTGAGTGGGGCCATTCACACGCGTGGTCACTTTTCCCTTGGCCTCATGTCTGACCATGAATTTGTGGCGGGGGGAGTACAAAACGTAGTCTGTACTGCATTTTTTGTAGTACATTTAATACTATGTTTCGCATTCGCAATGCGCAATGCGTGGGTCCATTGTCTGCAATGCGTGCGAGCGCACTGCCTGAAAATGCGGGTTGCGATGCACTCGTACAACTAGGGTTCAGAGTTCTCGCCAAAGACAAGATCTACGCATGTGCGTCGAATAGCCGTGGACTTTTTTCCCTTGACAAACGCCCTGAGGCCCACGGCCACGGCTTTGCCAATTTTTTCCCGACAGATTCTTCCTTTCCCCCAGTACCATAGTTTCCATAACAACTTTCCCATAACCGTGGTTTTACCCGTGTGTGTGAATCCCCTATAAAGTAAAGTAAAGTAAATAATTAATTATCGTGTCCGTTCCCGAAGGGAACTCGAAATCTCGTACTGTAGTCGTAGGTGATCCTGAGGCGGGAAATGGCTGACCTGCGAGATACTAGCGTACACACACAGCACGCCATGCCACACCAGTAGTACAGCGACGTAGTACTAGGAACCGCCACACAAACTGCAAGTGCACGTGCGAGGCTCAGCACCACAACGGGCAGGTCTGTACAAACGTACGGTACACACGCCGGCAGTGGCAGCCCGCCAGGAGAAACGCGTGTGCCACAACCCAACACTACTACAAGTCGTAGTTCCAGCCCCGCAGCAGGCGTGCATGCATCCCGTAGGTCCAGCACTACTACAAGTCGTAGCTCCAGCCCCGCAGCAGGCCTGGATGCATCCCGTAGGTCAACCGATACTGAACAACAAGTACATGAATGGCAGGAACACCAGGGCAGACGCACTCGAGCCGCCCAGAGACAAAGGCACGCGGCAGATACTAGTACTAGTAGTCAGTCCCAGCTAGCTCAAAGCATAACAAGGCGGGTGGAAACATCCCGCTACACCAAGCCGGCTCGTGATAGCGAGCCGGCAGTAGACCTCACGGCATCACCCCGGGCCAAACGCAAAGTGTTTTACGTTGGCAACGTGCAGCCACACTGCTCCGCATCATCAATTGCTGAATGGTGCTCTGCCCGAGGAGTGCAGATTCAGGAAGGTGTCATATTTGCATCCAAGCACTTCAGAACTGCCTACGCACGGGTGACCGTCGAGGCAGCTGATGAGAACACAGTCGGTGACAAAGGGTTCTGGCGGGATGCTCTTTCGCACACGGTTAGGCCCTGGCGTTTTGCCGCGGACAGTTTTGACACCAGCAATGCCAACCAGGCAAACAACGTCCTCTCCTCAGACTCAGCATGATGGCGCGACCACAGCTGAATCCACTGGCTCGGCCCTACTTCCCCCCTTGCCAGGGTAAACTGACCTTGCTTTCCGTAAATAATTTATTGCCGCTCAATCGTTAACAAATCTGCCGAACTGTCTGTCATTGCTGATTTCAACAAACCTGATGTCATCTGTCTAAATGAAACATGGCTAAATCCAAGCATAGCGCTCACCATCTCCGGTTATACCACATTTCGTCGCGACCGACCACCTCATGATAACAAATCCGGTACGGCAACCAGAGGATATGGTGGAGTTGCGATTCTTGTCCGGCAAAATCGCTTCGGAAGAGTCCAAGTTCGCGACGACCTTGCTCGTCCGACCTGTGAATCCGTATGGGTTGAGCTTCACCCAATCTTAGGCTCCCCGACACCCATCCTCGTCTGCTGTACCTACCGTCCGCCCTCAGTCAAAACCACGGAAATAGACCACTTCTGTGATATGCTAGCTAGTGCTTTGGTAACCGTTCCCATGTCATCGTACCATGTCATAATGGCTGGGGACTTCAACAGTAAGCACAAACGGTGGTGCCCATCGGATTTAACGTGTCCTGCTGGGGCGGCACTTTTTCGCACCCTTACCTGCTTCGGTTTGGATCAGCTGGTGCAGAGTCCAACGCACACAACATCTTCCGGAACACAGTCATGTCTAGACCTTGTCTTCACGAACCAACCCCTGCTGGCGACGGACGTTCACACAGCTTGCGCTCTTGGCTCCTCGGACCATCTCATGGTTTCATGCCAGTTCGCCGTCTCATTGCCCTCGGATCCAGACCTGCCACTTCCTTCTCGCAAACCGTTCCCATATCGCTTCCGTCGAGTTCCCTCTCAGTGCTGGGACTCTATGAACGCTGATTTCTCCTGCCACGACTGGTCGTTTCTGCAACCAGAAGGCTCTCCAACTGTTGACGCCGCGGTAGATCACTTTGCAGCCGTCCTTGAACGAGGGTTCCAACAGCACCTCTCTAACTTTGCTATCGGCTACAACAACCGGAAACATTCCAACCCAACATCCTCGACATCTAGTCCCCCATGGGTGACACGGTCCCTCGTATCTGAAGTGAAGCGCAAGCGTGATCTTTTCAGCATCTACAAGAAATTCCCAACGCCGGTTAACCGGGAGGCTTACCGAGTTCAACGCAACTTCGTCAAGCACCTTTCTCGTACCTCACACCGCTCCTTTCTAAACTCTCTTTCTGCAACACTCTCCTCCCCCGATCGCCCATCACTCCACCAATTCATTCGCAACCAGTGCCGCGGGACCTCCCGCGCGCCAATCCAGTACCTGACGGACTCCAATGGCAACCGCCAGCACGATGTGAAGGCGATTGCAGACACACTGAACAAGCAGTTTGTTTCATCGGGCATTCCGGAAGATCCGAATTGGGTCATTCCATCGCTGTCCCCAGCCCCTGAACTTAGCGCACCACTCACACGCGTCGTTACCACGACTGCTACCGTCTGTAAGCACCTCAAACTCCTGAAGAATTGTAAGTCCCCTGGCGAAGATGGCATACCCAATGAGGTTCTCAAATGGCTTGCGCCATCTCTGTCCTATCCCTTGTGCCTGCTCTTTAACATGTCATATCGTACAGGAGTATTTCCGTCCGTCTGGAAATCTGCTGTTATCGTCCCGATCTATAAGAAAGGCCAACGCTCTCAGGCTGGCAACTACAGACCAATCTCTCTCCTTCCCGCTGTGTCCAAGGTCTGTGAACGTATTTTCTTTGAGTCTCTGTACTGCCACGTCACCCCAGCGCTTTCACCATCTCAATCCGGTTTCTGCCGTGGAGACTCCACAACTTTCCAACTAACACGTCTAGTACAAGACATCTACACCCAGCGGAACCTCAGGCGGCATGTTGGCATCGTGTTCTTTGACCTAGCGAAAGCTTTCGACACCGTCTGGCATCGTGGTCTGCTTGCAAAGCTAGAGTCCGTCTTCTTGGTACACGGTCCAGCCCTGCAATGGCTCTCATCCTATCTTTCCTGCCGCCACCAGACTGTCAGAGTATCTACCTCCCTATCAGACCCATTACTAGTCGTGTCTGGGGTACCCCAGGGGTCCATACTTGGGCCGCTCCTATTTCTACTGTACGTTAATGACTTGCCAGCCCTTGTACCAAATGTAAGTCTTTTTGCTGACGACACTGCTCTGATGTGCTCCGACAGCTCGGCAGACAACCTCACGGCCTCCATGCAGTCCGGGGTCAACGCTACAGTAACATGGATGGAAACCTGGAAACTGAAGCCTAACCTCGCCAAAACCGAGGCCATGTTCTTCTCTCCCTCGCCCCCCACTCAACTTCTGTATTTTCCTGGTCTAAATAGTACACCTATTAAAGTTGTTAACGAGCACAAGCACCTGGGCGTTATTCTCGACCGCCAACTCTCCTGGTCTCCACAAGTCCAGTCTGTGTGCAAGCGTGCGAGTGCGTCCTTAGGTATGCTACAACCCCACTGCCAACACTTGAATGATAACTGCAGAGAATTGTTCTTTAAGTCGTACATTTTGCCTATATTTGACTATTGCGATATAGCTTGGTGCGGGTTGTCTCAGACTTTACTCCACAGACTGGAGGTACATCAACGCTTGCTTCTGAAAATTCTTTTTCGAAAAGACCAAACATTTGCCTCCCTTTGTCTTTATAAACTTGCTTCCACGCACCCTCTTCTTGCCCGACATCAGCAGCATCTTTGTATCCTTGTGCAAAAAATCTTCCTAGCCCAAGTCCCGAAACATATTGCCAAGTACAACTGGTTTGTTACCACTAGACCAACACGCAATGCCTTATCACTGCCCCGAGCTAGTTCCTCTCTGTTTTTGAAATCCCCTTTCTTCTCAGCATACTCCCTTTGGTCTAACCTGCCTACTAGCATTAAGACATGCCAGGATATCAGGAAATTCACAGTCCAGCTTTCCACACTGTCTCATCCGAAGTGATCCCATGTATTATTAATGTGCCTCCCTTTCTTTTTCTCTCCCTATCTCCTTTCCCTCTCTGACAGCATCTTTCTTTTTTTTCCCTTTTTTAGCTTGCCGTGGTTGGCTATCACCTGACCTCTCATGTTTATTAGCAGTCTTCGGACGGGCCAGGAGATGTTGAATAAATAAATAAATAAATAAATAGATGAAATACTAAATAAACACATCATGTTTACGAAACCATAAGCTGGGATTATTGCGATAATTTGTGGACAGTATAGGCGAGATATACATGTAGCTAGAACTACAGTAGAATGGAACTGGAACGGAGTCATCCACCTCGTATGACATACATCACCGTACCGACGTTGCTACTTGCAATGCGTGCTGTCCGCCGAACTCACACCTGGTTGTTAGTATCACGTTTTTACCATGAAGTTAGTGAGTTGATTGTTCGAACTAGGAACACACGCTTTTTGCCGAACTTGACACTTGACTGACTCACGACTGCCATCCGGAGCACACGAGGAGCACGTCGCACCTTCCACTTGGCAAACCTGAAAGAAAGCACCACTCCCTGCTCAATGCACAGTATTTCGGGGAATTCACCCCTGGCCTGAGCTTGAGTAGGCTGAGGAAGATTGTGCCTGAAAAGCACCACTTATATACTGCTCTCCAGGCCAAACCATCACCAGGGATACAAACTTACAGAGACGCTTTGTTTCCAGCGCGACAAACACCGCGTGAAGCCCCAGGTAACAGCGTGAGTCAGAGTCGCTGATGGAGTTGTGCTAAACAGACGTTGAGAGCCAGTATAGCTATTCACAACGCTGTCACCTCCAACAACTAGTCGCACGTCCGCGTGAGGGACAACAATAGAGAGGTTAAGATGCACGTTATTTCTGACGTGACGCGAAAATTCATCTCGCGTTATTTGACTCGCACGTCGAAAAATCAACGCGAGTGACCTGCTGCTCGCGTCGAAATTTGGAGTTTTACGCCAAATTTGACGTGAAATTGCGCGTCACGTCGGAAATAACGTGCATCTTAACCTCTCTAATACGAAGTTGCGACTCACGCTGTTACCTGGGGCTTCACGAGGTGTTTGTCGCGCTGGAAACAAAGCGACAGAAACAAACAGTGACACAGACACTTACGGTGAGCCAGTCTGGTTTGTGATTGCAAATGTAGGCTGCTTCTAAGACTTAGAAGTGACGAGCGACACAAACAACAATAGAGAGTTTACTCTTCAGGTTTTTTCAATTTCGAACCTGACACCTCACGACCAAAATGGCGCATCTCACGTTGCAACGTGAGATTTGAACGCGAAAGAGGAGTATCTCAAGTCGCCATTGCCGAGCCACCGTGCTCACAGCCGAGACTTCTGTGTGTGTTATTGTTGTGAAAGTGGACTACAAAGACAAAGGCGCTTCAACGCACGTTTTTTTCTCACGTTCGAAACTGAAAAAAACGTGAGGCGTCAACTCTCTACTACCGGTGCATTTTCAATTACAAAATTTTTGTCCTAACACACTAAAATGTATACAAATTACAAAACCAATGCGATTGCGACGAGAGGTCCTCGCTTTGCAGGTGCATGACCACCATCGGTTGGGCTACTTTCTCTCACAGCTACTGTCGTGGGCATAGAAATCCGGTCGCGCGTCTAGCGGCCCCATGGCCCAGGGCGCTGGCCATGCAGCCGTAGCACGCATCCGCTGCTGCTGGGTGCATCGGATCAACATGATTGTGCACTGCACTCCCCTATTTTGTTGCTGGAAGAGATTTGGTGGAGTTGTGGGCATGTGCACGTGGCGGACCAGTTTAGTACCGTCATGACTTTTCAGCACTTGGCTTCTTTTCCCGCCACTGCGTTGCCTGGGTGAACCAGAATCGTCCCTGGCTATTCACATCACCCCATGTGAATCAGTGGAATCGATTCCAGGGCTCATGACATGAAAATCGAACGACTTGAATGCATGCGAACGGATTCATGAATCCATTCAAGTGTGTAATCGAACGCACTCAGTGTGTTGACAGCTGTAGCGATATGCTAGGCTAGGTTAGTATAAACAGAACACTCCGAGCTAAATAACCGGTATGACAATTGCACTGTCAGTGTCACCAGTGTTTTACCAGAGTGTTCTGATGCTGCTCTGGCATAGGTCAAGAAACAGAAATGCATGTTCCCATCATTGTACATACATGGACGGGTGCAGCACGCCAGCAGGCCGAAGTCATCCGCCAGAACAGGAGTACATCGCACCCATACACCACGTACTGTGACGTAGTCAAGTAACCTAGTTAGGTACACGGCTGTGAGATTTCACATCCATCTGGGTTTCACTAGCCACACAAACATGCATAATGAAGTGTTAAACTTTGCTGGTGGATCTGGGAGAAGCGTAGCAGAACACCCTATGAATGATACTCATAGTGAATGCAACGTGCACAACCTCCAGTGTGTACTGCAGCATCGGCTTGCCTGCTGAAAACTCTTTTAGCACAGGAACAGTCCTCTACAACAGGGAGGGGGAGGGAGGGAGAGAGAGACAGAGGGAGGGGGGGGGGGGAGATTAAGTTGTGAAAGCAGGTGCATGATGAAATAGCTAGAATTAGAATGGAGCTGGAACGGAGTCATCCTCATTGACTACTGTTAAACCGGAGAGTCTAACGACCAACATGTTTTAAAACGTATTTGTAATTTTGGCATGATAACGTGCAGAAAATTTAACGATGGCTACCTGGGCACCAAGAATATGCATCGATGTATGCGCGTTTTCACACACTGGGTTCGGCATAACGTTTCTTCAAATTATTATTATTATTTTGCTTGTACGCGTTGGCATCAACCTGCATAAAGCAGGTACATGTATATAGCCTTCGCTGCCATAAAAAGAAAGCTCATCCTAAGCTTCAAATAGCGAATAAAAATTTGTCGTTAAAACGTTAGACTTTGTGACTCGTTAGACTTTGTGACTCGTTAGACTTTGTGACTCGTTAGACTTTGTGACTCGTTAGACTTTGTGACTCGTTAGACTTTGTGACTCGTTAGACTTTGTGACTCGTTAGACTTTGTGACTCGTTAGACTTTGTGACTCGTTAAACTTTGTGACTCGTTAGACTTTGTGACTCGTTAGACTTTGTGACTCGTTAGACTTTGTGACTCGTTAGACTTTGTGACTCGTTAGACTTTGTGACTCGTTAGACTTTGTGACTCGTTAGACTTTGTGACTCGTTAGACTTTGTGACTCGTTAGACTTTGTGACTCGTTAGACTTTGTGACTCGTTAGACTTTGTGACTCGTTAGACTTTGTGACTCGTTAGACTTTGTGACTCGTTAGACTTTGTGACTCGTTAGACTTTGTGACTCGTTAGACTTTGTGACTCGTTAGACTTTCCCGTTTTACAGTGCTTGGTGTGGCGGTGACCATGGTGACAGTAGGGACCTTTCGCACCACGCGTACGGATACGAGACGAATGCTGATTCGTCACCTGGGTTCGAGGATTCGTCATGCAGAGTCCCTGCGGAGAGCTCGTTTTCACGAATAGAAGCCTCTTCATTCGTGGCGTGCTCCGAATCCGTCGGGTACACATTTATTTGGCCAGGTACGAGCTCGTACACATAATTATTTTGCCAGGTACACCTTTTTCCCTTGATTCCATGATCCATGCACGTGTGGGTGTAAACACCTGTACGGCCGTATTCGTAGTTGCCATGCACATTTGCGTTTTCGCATTCGTAGCAAATGCGAAAGATCCCTAGTGTTTCTAGTGACCGACGGTCCTCAGCGTCCTCAGCGTCTGTTGAGCGACAGTAGCTCACGCTGCTATTTTGGGGTACACGAGGTGTTTGTCGGAGCGTATCTGTAAGTTTGCATGGTTTGGTCTGAACAGCACCACAGTCTACATCTTCCTCAGCCTACTCAAGCAGAACAGATGAAAGGTGAATTCCCCGAAACACAGTGCATTGAGCAGGGAGCCGGAGTGGTGCTTTCAGGCAGGTCAAGTGGCAGGTCGGCGGGAAAAGCGCGAGCTCCAGGCTGTGAGCATACAACTTCCTTATAATTATTATTTTAGTAACTTCGGAACTCAGATGATGAGCCAAGGAAAATATCTATCGCATAACTTGTGCTCACATTTTTCCATGTCGCGGAGGTCGCTACCACCACTGGTACTTCGTTTTTCGATTTTGACAGCATGTTACAAGGCGAGGACGCATAGTGCTCCTGTAACAGGTTTAATCAAACTTGAAAAGTAAGAGGCCTGGTTGAGCGTGCCTCGACCAGTTATATGCAAAATGTGATAGTATACATGTGGTAATGGCGCCAATGAAGGTGCTAATAGACAGGCGTAAGACGCATGAGGTGCGAGGGAGTGTAAAGTTATAGAGAACAGGGGAAAACTGTTACATCATCCCCCTCCTATGGAGAGGAAGGAGCTTATAACCCAAATGCTCAAGTGGAATAGAGTACAATAAGCGCAGCAAACACGTGCGAGACGAAAAAAGGCTTCGCACTGAAGTAACACAATAAGACGACTGAAACTCCATGCAAATAAAGTGTAATAAGCTCAACAAATGTGTAAGGTGAAACTAGAAGTTCAACTGCAAAACTCAGCGGGCAGAAGCCAAGGTTTTGTACTTCTGAAGTGGAACAATGTCATTACCAGATTCATCCAACAAATAATGTTCAGGCTCCCAAGTGGCATCAGAGTAGCCTTGCCACTTGACTAGGTACTGAAGCTGATTCTGCCGGCGGCGGTGACTGAGAATGTTCTCCACCACATAGCGGGCATGACCATCAAGGTCCGTGATAGGCGGAGGCGTAGGCTGTCTCCTATTAGGAATAGCGTTCTTCTCGTAGGCACGGAGTGCCGACACATTAAATACCGGGTGACAGCGGCTGGTATGAGGCAACTTGAGCTTGTAGGCATTCGGGCCGACCACATGGGTTATAGGAAAGGGGCCAAACCACTTGGGGCGTAATTTATGGGATGGTCGGTCCCGAGCTTCAGGAGTCAGGAGGAAATCCCGGTAGACCATTACCAAATCTCCCACCTTCAGCTTTCCCTCGACCCTTGTCCGATCTGCATAGAAGGCCTGACGAGCTTGAGCTGCCACTAACGCATCTTGTGAGATCTTGACCGCGTCTTGTCTTGCTTGCAACCAATCAGCTGAATCTCTGCCTCCCTGAATAGGGTTGAGGAAGTCGGGTGGCGCTCTGGGATTTAGACCGTAATTTAAGAAGAACGGTGTGTTTCCTGTAGATGATTGAGTAGCGCTGTTGATAGAAAACTCACAGAGAGGTAGGAGCATATCCCAGTTATCTTGTTTATGATTTACAAAAGCCCTCAGCACATCCTCTACTACTTTCTGTTTACTCGTTCAGTTAGGCCATCTGTCTGAGGGTGATTGGCAGTACTAAATGCTAGTTTCGTTCCTAAGCGATCAAACAATTCCTGAAAAAATGCTGCCGTAAATCTTGGATCACGATCACATACAATACTAGAACTCAAACCATGAAGTCGAAATACATGTTGAATATACAGATCAGCACTTCCTTTAGCGTCAATAGTAGAGGAAGTAGGTGCTAAATGTACACACTTTGTCAAGCGGTCTACAAATACATATATAGCATCATGACCTGTATCGGTCCTAGGCAAACCCATGATAAAATCCATCGAGATATCCGCCCACGGCTGACTGGGCACTGGTAAATTCTGCAAGAGACCAGTTTTTAGCTGGCCGCCTTTAACTCATTGGCAGACGTCACATGACTTGACAAACGCCTTTACATCGAGTCCCATTCTGGGCCAATAGAAATATCTAGCGAGTCTGAAATAGGTGCGATCTCGACCGGGATGCCCCGCAGTCACACAGTCATGGTATTCTTGAAGCAGGGCGAGTCGGAGTTTGCTACTCTTTGGAATGCATAACCTGTTCTGTGGTGAAGATCTGAGATAAAGATAACCGGGTGTTTCATTTAGAAGGTAACGGTCGTGCAGATTGTCATGGCTTGAATTTTTCAGTCTCCTGATAATGGGAGCAAGATCCTTGTCGCACTTGTAACCGCTGACAATTAACTGCGCTAAGTCTGGATTAATCTCTAGGGTATGCTCTATGGCATTCAACTGAATGTTAAGAGGATAGGATGACCCGCCTATTTCAGAATCACTGAACAGATCTGGACGGCGTGAAAGCGGGTCGGCAATGTTTTTCTTTCCTGGTTTGTGAAAGACCGTAAAGTCATAGTCAGCTAAAAACTCTACCCATCTTGCCTCACGCTTGGTGAGAGTCGGTTTGGTTCGTAAATAGACAACACCCATATTATCAGTCATCAGATCAAAGTGGCGGAATAGATAGATTCTCCAGCACTTTAATGCAAATACCACAGCCAACGTTTCCCTCTCGGCCGCAGTATAGTTGCGTTCTGCAGCTGACAGTTTCCGACTACAATAGGCTACGGGATGCAAATCCATATCTTCTCCCTGCTGCAGGAGCACACCCGCCACGGCAAAGTCACTCGCGTCAGTTTCTACCGTGAAGCTTTTCTCAACATCGGCCAGTTGCAACACTGGCGCCTCGAGTAATGCTGATTTTAGAGACTCGAATGCCTTCTGTCTAGCAGCGCTCCATTCAAAGCGTGAATTTTTTCCGGTGATTTCTTCTAATGGACGAGAGATGGTCGAGTGTCGATCTATGAACCTTCGGAAATAGTTTGCAAAGCCAAGAAACTTCCTCACATCAGTTACTGACGACGGAGTTGGCCATGTTTCCACAGCACTTATCTTCTTGGGATCAGGGGAAATTGATGTGCCGTTGATTTTATGCCCCAAGAAGAGAACTTCTCTCACGCCGAATTCGCATTTAGACTGTTTGCAATACAGCTCACTATTTCTAAGTGTTTCTAGAACTGTTTGAAGATGATGCTGATGATCTTCCCAGGTCTTGCTGAAAACTAGAATGTCATCCAAGAATACTACAACGAATTTTCGGAGATGCGGTTGCAGAATAGAGTTCATGAGTGACTGAAAGGTGGCCGGGGCATTAGTCAGCCCGAATCCCATGACTCTAAATTGGAAGTGGCCGAACGGCGTATTAATGGCCGTCTTAGAAACATCCGAGTCTTGAATTCTGATTTGATTGTACCCCGACCGCAAGTCCAACTTGGAGAAATATGCACTGCCCTGGATCGTGTCGAATAAGTCATCAATATTAGGAAGACAAGCTTTGTTTTTGATCGTAATTCTATTCAATTCTCGCCAATCGCACACCATTCTCAGAGTACCATCCGACTTTTTCACAAAAAACACAGGTGCACCGTATGGCGACTTACTTGGCTCAATGAATCCCTTCTCAAGTAATTCTGACAGCTGTGACTGGAGCTCGTCCATCTCTGGTTTCGGCAGGCGGTAGGCGGGTCGAGACGGTGGTCTGGCTCCATCTTCTATCTGGATTTCATGGTCGACTGGTCTCTTCGGTGGAAGCTCATTCGGCAGCTCGTCTGGAAATAAATCCTGGTACCTCTTGAGCAGGTTCTCGATGTCTTGTTGCTCTGATTCCTGGAGTTGTGGCCCGGAACGATTCTCCTCGTTTGCAGCAGTGACCCATGCAAGAAACCCCTCGGCTCCACTCCTCAGGGCATGACGAGCTTGTCGGCCACTGATAAACATGCTTTCCACAGATGGCCGGTCGGCTGTCGGCGGGTTAGCTGAAGGCAATTTGGCAACAAAGGGCTCACCGTCCAACTGAACTTCGTTCGTACGGAAGTTGATGCTGGGGTTGTTCCTTGTAAGCCACGGCTTGCCAAGAATAGCGTCGTAGCGAGTCAGGGGATACACAGTAAAGTGCTGTTCCTCACTGAAGCCCCCGACTGTCACCCTTAGCGTGCGTGTGGAAATCTGCGGGACCTCGCTGGTCGAGCCGTCCGCCAATGTTACGCTCAGCACTGCTGAGCTTGCATCCGTGTCAAGATGATGCTTTCGAACAAAACTGTCTGCAATGAAGTCATGCGTCGAACCGGAATCTATCAGCATCACTGCACGGCGACCGCCGATCTTTCCCTGTATGCGCAGTAGGTCGTGTTCAGGTTCATTGCCGACGCTGACGTTGCTGACATGACACCTTTCTGCAACGGGACAATTTCCTGCAGCTATGGGTGTCTCCGGCTCCGTAGGCTCCTGGAGAGCAACGTCTTCAACCTCCAGAGCTCCGAACCGGTTAGCGACTGGTACCGGCGTGGGTGCTTGGGTCGTCGCCAGTAAGCGCACCCCCTTTCTTACTGGCGACCAGCGTTTGGGTAGCGCTGTCCACCCTCAGTACAGTCTTTAGCGAGGTGGCCTGGCTTCCTGCAAGCAAAGCAGTGTCCCATTGCTCGCAGTTGGACACGCTCTTGGTCCGTCAGCTTGCGGAGGCCCTGAGTCTGACCACGGAAGCTGGGCACGGAACGCGACTCTCTACTGGCTGGTGGCCCCGACGCCGGTGGCCCTGACGACTGCTCCACGGTGTTTGCTGCCATGACAGCTTGCTCCAGGGTACGTGGATGCTCACGCATGACCTGTCGCTGGATGTGCGGCACTAGACCCCTGACGAACAGCAGCGCTCTGGTGTGGTGGTCGATTTCCGGCACTTGCAGGCTGAGGCGAGTGAAAGCAGCAATGTATGCGTCCAGCGACCCGCGCTGCGCTGCGGAAATTAGTCCCATACGCGATGTTTCCTCGTTATGCCGTGGTCCGTACACATCGCCAAGTGCCGCTTTCAGAGCAGGCCAGTCGGAAAACACTTGGTTAGCTTCCAATGCCGCTATCAACCAAAGACGAGCGTTTCCAGTCAAAAATCCTGCCGCGTAGTCGACCCTCTGTGCCGCATTTGGGAGCGCCAACGACCGTAGGGCCATGTCCATTGCAAACGTCCATTCTTTGAATGTAGCGGAATCTCCTCCAAACACAGGCGGCTCTTTCGTAAGGCGGGGTGTTGGCTCCCACGGTTCCGAGTTCGGATGTATCGTTCGGTTTCCTTGGCTAACGCGCTGATCGGTCTTGATATCGTTTATCAGCCGAACGACGAGTACGAGGAGCGTAAGCAGAGCGACCAGAACACCTGCCAAAAGCAGAGTAGTAACCATCCTCTGCTACCAGTGTAACAGGTTTAATCAAACTTGAAAAGTAAGAGGCCTGGTTGAGCGTGCCTCGACCAGTTATATGCAAAATGTGATAGTATACATGTGGTAATGGCGCCAATGAAGGTGCTAATAGACAGGCGTAAGACGCATGAGGTGCGAGGGAGTGTAAAGTTATAGAGAACAGGGGAAAACTGTTACAGCTCCTGACTACAACCATAACCCGTTGTGTGTCTTCTTGTTAAACGATACCACGAAATAGTCGTATAGCAGGAAAGTGCGAGCTCCAGTGCTGGCAGCCATCAAGTTCCTTCACCAAAAACCAAATGCATTCTCTGGACTGCAAAATAAACAACAAAATCGATTTTTTGGAGCCTGTGTTCATCATCAGAACTGCGTGTATTGTGCCTGTGAAAAAAGGCTTTTGCACTAAGCCAGTAACTAGAGTACAATACTGTGAAAGCCATTATTCTAACTCTGGCGCATATATAACGATTTCCCCAAATTGACTGGTTTACGTGTACCAAAGGTAGCGATTCTCACTCATTCTCAACGCTTAATAGAACAGTATATGTATCGATTTCTGTACAACGATTTCTATTTTAACGACAGATTTCTCCTCGTTAAGTCGTTAGAGTTAGCACTTCGTTATATATAATATTAAGGATTCACCGAAGGATTAATATTATGGCTTTTACAGTATACAGTTTAGTATGCAGTTTGCCCTTCTACTACTGTTGATCATTAGTAGTTAGTACTAACAGGTAAACAATAATCAGTTATTGATTCTATTGAACTTATTGATGCAAGTAGTGCTGTCCTCTTTCCTCTCATTCTAGCCTCGCATTGTCAGTACGAGCGAATCTGTGGAATCAGTCTCCCCTTGACCAACTTTAACGCGAACATGCTTAGCACAACATTACACATGCGGACATGCTCACAACTAGCCCTTTCCCAAAGATGCCATAATTTTTCGCAACCGTGCCAAAATAAGTGCTAGTTGCACTAGTGGCCGTCGTGAGTTCCCTTCGGGAACGGACACGATAATTTACTTTTTTTTGACCCCCCGACCTGGTATCCCCATCCCCCTTGCAATGTGTTGGTTTCCTTACTTGCTAGACTGATTTTATATGATTCTGGACTGATTATTATCTTCCTTATTGGCCATCGGCCATCGTGGAAATAAAGAATAATAATACCATAACATAACATGCGCATGTGCATGTATCGTCGGAGCAAATGGTACTTCTGAAGTACTTACAAGGGATCATGTTTGCTTGTATTTTTTGTTTTGTTATACGAAAGCGCACTATATTCCCGAATATGTGCGAGAAGTGGTGGTGGGGCCAGACTGCTCTGCCGACCTTTACGGTCTCGGCGTCTACGCAGCCAAAGCATGCCATATTGCAATAAGGAATGCAAATTAAAAACATGTAGTGAGGAATGAGGACACTGGGTAGTTGACAGTGAGAGAAGCGGAATGAGAAATAACATGTAGTGAGGAGAGAAGCAGAATGAGAGACAACATTGCATTGTTAGCGGGAACATTATTATAGGCAAATGATTGAGAGTTCGCATAGGAGTATTGCTTCCGGCTCAGATTTTCTGGGCATGTGTCATTCACCAAAGCGAAAAAATGAAAATGTACCAAGATGAAGAACTGCACAGCAGAAAATAATTATCTGACTTGCGAAGTGAGGACGAAGTCAGTGGCTGAAGCATAGCACGTGTTCCGAGTAGCATATCATCCTAGATTCTAGCGTTGCCATCTAATCCCTTGTCAGAGACTGGACACCTGGCTGAGGTGCTCACAGCTGAGGCAGCCGGGCATAAGGAGCACACTTCATCCCTACCCTCACTGGTCAGCCTGTAGGCAAAGCCAAACGAACGCTGGTCCACGTGTAAAAAAGGAGCACCTGATTCGGAATGAACTATTCTCCCCATCAGGAACATGTTTCCAGAAGTTGGAATGACTGTGCATTGACGACAGCCTGACGGCGCTTTGGCAACAACCAAAATATACCTCGTTAGTCCGGTGACAAGTTCTATAGCTCTGCCGTCTTGATTAGTTGCCAATATTCTCTCGCCATGTACGATGCCAGTAACCGTTACTGTATAGAGGATTATATGATTTTCTCGATTCTCCATTGTGTAGTGCACTTGAGCAGCGATGGCTGCACATGATATATCACACACCCACATGCGCGCATGCACACACGTTGGATTGTCAGCATGCACCTTCAAACCAGCGACCTACGGTGCATCGGTGTTCGCATAACTCGGTCATGCAACACTGGGTGAATTCTTGCATGTCAAAATGCTCTACTTATGGCATAGCTCTCATGAAAAATGTTCAGGTTTTCTCCTTCTAGTAAATGCAGTGAAACTTGCTTAATGTGTACTCTGATACTTAACTACATAATGCCCTTGCTTAGCATGGACATCGTCTAGAGCACAGATGCATTGCCCAAAACAAAGGTATGTTAGTGTAGGAATTACCTCGGATACTGAGTACAGTAGATCCTGTAACTTAATTAAGATCACCTTGACTAGCGACCAGCCTGGAACTACAGTAGAACCTGTGACTAAAGACCACCTTGACTAGCGACCAGCCTGGTACTACAGACCACTGTGACTAGCGACCAGCCTGGTACTACAGACCACTTCGCCAGGCACAGCCGGTCTCACATTCATAATAGTGGTTGTGCCGTGCAAACCTCTAACTAAGGACCGCCTGCCACTAAAGACCGCTTTCTCTGGCCCCTAGGGGTGGTCGTTAGTTACAGGTTTTACTATACCCATTCCTGCTGCCCAGGAGGATGCACCCCATCAGGTGTGTACTGGAAAAGTACACGAGTTGCATTATTGGTCTGCACTTTAACCTTGTTTGCTGTCGTACCTATATGCACGCATTCAATCCTTGGCTGCATTCTGGGACGTTTTTCATTACCATCATGCTCAAATCTCTCTTTGCTTGCATAGTTTTCCGAGGGAACATAATTCTGCGGGTCTGCATTCGTGCATATATGTGAAAATAAAGAAGACGACCACGAAAGGACAAGATGCTGGGACGTTCTGGCGGTACTTTACGGTATTTGCCACTTGAGCCACATGCCGTGGTTACCAGCGCACCTGAACTACAATCAAGTAAATAGTTCACTGAGTCTGCACTAAGCCAGAAATAGTTCACATCCATCAATTTTCCTTTCACAGGCTGGGCATTCATTCACCACAAAGGAGGAAACAGTTCTGTCCGCAGATTGAGCATTCATTCATGTAAATTTTCTTTGAGTCTGCATGAGGATTCATATGGCGATCATGACACATTGTCATTTCCTCATCATCTGCTTATTCACAGCAACAGTGAACCAGTAAATTAAAGAAGACTCAATCAAACCTGGCCGTACTAGTACTACCTGGTAATACCAAGAGTACTACATGACTGTACTGGACACAAGTAACTTTAGTTTACAACAGCTTCACTGTACTACCCTGTGCACAATTACGGCCAGGTTTGATTGAGTCTTCTTTAATATACTGGTTCACTGTTGCTGTGAATAAGCAGATGATGAGGAAATGACAATGTGTCATGATCGCCATATGAATCCTCATGCAGCTTTATTGTACTACCCTGTGCACATGCAGCCGCGTACGTGGGTGCCTTACGTTCGTGGATGCACGATGTGTGGATATGTACACGTCGTTGTTGCAGTGACATATCGATATCGGGGAGAAAAAGATTACGGTCGCATTCATAATACGGGACCAGCGGCAGCAGTTTTTCTTGGTCCGGCCATACCCTAGCACCCTAGCCATTCATACTGTTTGTGTATGATATAGTGGGTATACATGTACGCATGATCTCCTCAGCAGTAGACACACGTTGGTGACCTATACTAAAAGGTTGACCCGGCCATGGCCTGAGCAACTGGACCGGTTCCGCCGGCCCGTGCCTTCGTGACGGTAAGATAAGACAAGACCGTATCCTACCTCGTCACTGTCCTTTCGCTTCTCCTCTCGCTCTGCTGCGTTTCCATATATTCGGCGCCGGTCTGTTCACAATCGCTTTCCTGCCAATGGACATATACACAGTCCGTCTGCCGTTTCCTAACTAATTAAAATTTAAAACAATCAACCAACCACCCATGTACACTACGTACCGGCGCCAGCATGAAGAACAGAAAGCCGGTTCGCTTCCAACTGTCGAAGAGAAATGTCCATATATAGACACGTGTACAGATAGTTACGGTGTCAACCCTATTACGAGTACCCTCCTCGTTGCGGGCGTCCAGCTCGGGCCCCTTCTAGATCCTGCTTGGCTGCAGTACAAACAGTTGTAGGCGTAGGTATCGACCAAATTAGGTTTCACATACTTCGGCCTGGGGATCCCTTATTGAGTGACGACTACAACTTTGTAGGGACTAGGGCTAATGCCGAATAGCGACTGTAGGCTTTTCCACATTATGTTTTGCATAATTTTTGCATCTTGGGGGTAAAAATGAATCCCCGTTGTAAAAATGCATCTTTCGTGATTTTTGCCAGATTTTCTTCAAAAACAACAACGTTTGCGTGTTTTTGCCAGATTTTCTTCAAAAATAACAAATTTGGCATGATTTTTGCCAGATTTTCTTCAAAAACAACAAGTAAGTTCAATTAGTTGCAAGTGTTAGCTAAACCAAGTTACTTTAGCCTACAGGCTTTTTCTTCTGCTGGCAAGACTTGACCTTGCCCCGCACCTGACGTAACCTGACTCTTGGCAGTCTTGTCAGTCTCGAAATATGCCCGGCACTGGGGCAGGCAGGCGGCATGATGATGTGCATGCACAGGTACCCGTACATGTCCTGTACTACTCTTGCTACTACTACTAGTAGTAGTACTAGTACCATGGTGTACTCTGTAGGGTTCCCTGAGCTGATGCCAACATGTACATGTACATGCTTCGAATCAGGGAGTCGTAAAATACCGGTATTTTACGACTCCCTGCTTCGAATGAATTTGGCAGCCATCTTGTTGCCATGACAACGGGTGAATAATTTGCGTCGCGAATAATTTTCGCACATTGGGTGATTTTTTGAATTTTTTTAGATTTTTTTCAAATCTATCCATTTTTGAGAATAACATCATTCCCCCAAAAAATCGAGTTTTGGGGCATGTTCGATTGGTAAGGATCGGGATCGGGATCCAGATCTCAGATCCCTCGGATCCTTCAGATTCAACTGAACACTTTATCTTGGACCTTGACTGTTGCCATGTTGAAAATGGCGCTCACAAGGCACCCAAAAGGGTGAACGTCGTACTCATCGCGTGCGTTGTACAAAATTCAACAAGCTCTATCTCCATCCACGTGTGCGTACCACAATGTGTACAAAAATGATTTTTACCCGCCATATACGCACAACGGTCACATTTGGATCCGTTGGATCCGGTCAACCCTGCTCCCCGAGGTGGGTTGACCGGATCCAAATCCGAAGGATCCGGATCCGGATTCGACCAATCGAAAGGGTGCGAATCCAGTGGATCCGGTGGATCGGGATCCCGATCCTACCAATCGAACATGCCCTTGCATCCACATCTTTCCGATATTTTTTCGAATAATGTGGAAAAGCCTAGTGGACTGGCGGATAAAGCCGGCAGAAAATTCGGCAGAAAACGGCATCACAGACGAGAGAGCAGAATTTGGCAGAACTGACACTTGAAAAAGCAGAATATTCCGAGTCCTAAGACTCCTAATACATGTATATTATCCATATAAAAATCGCTCTGTGAGCGGTTCTGAAAAACCTTTACTGGTACTGCCCCGTCGTAAAAGTAAGAAATTAGAACTGGCCCATTGTCCCCCCAAATGCGAACTGATCCACCTAAATCGCGAATGACGGGACCCGAACGCACCAGTAGCACGAGGTCGGGAGGGCACAGGATCACGGCAATTATCATAGGGTAACACCAGTAGTAGCAGTAGAATTTATTATTTTGATAGGGAAGCCTACCGCTAGTACAGTACATGGCCTATGGTCCGGACCAACGTCCCCATCTGCATCCACAGGTAGGAACCTCGTGCTACTGGTGCGTTCGGGTCCCGTCATTCGCGATTTAGGTGGATCAGTTCGCATTTGGGGGGACACTGGGCCAGTTCTAATTTCTTACTTTTACGACGGGGCACTACCAGTAAAGGTTTTTCAGAACCGCTCACAGAGCGATTTTTATATGGATAATTTCAGCTCTTTTTCCGTTCCCTCCCCACCCCAACCCCGAAGGTAAACATGATGACCACGCGCGCGATGTACTGTATGTAGCCATGCGACTGCAATAACACACTGATACATACCAGCCCTCCCCGCCTCGCTACCCCGCACACAGATACACAAACATATGTATGCACACGGCACACACACGTGGCCACGCACACATACGCACATGCACACGACACAAACAGGAAATTCTTCATGTATAATGCCATGCAAAGCAGTGGCCATCGTACTTGAGGAAGTCAGTTGTGAAACAAAAATAATTCAACTACAGCGTGTAGACAAGCTGACGGCCAAAGCACAACATAGCAAACATGACATTTGCCCAAGGATTGCAGTTTGCAGACCATGCCATGGAAGCAGCGAATACAGAATGTAATATCATACAAAGTGACAAGCAAGGACGTGGCCATCATACACCAGAAACTTGCAGAAAGTCACATATCCAACAGATAGAGAAGTGAACAGCAATCTGATACAGCCCACACAGGACAAAGCGGACCTGATACTCGTCCCAGGATCGCAAGTGGCAAACCCTTTTCAATGCATAACATGCAGGTGTACGTTAGACGCATGAACATCTGACCGTGTCGCCAGCATACAATGTCATCACATGTTTACCCCACAAGTTACACACATGCACAGTAGAAGCACAATGAAAGCAATGGAAAAGTACGATGTGGTTGCTGAAGCATCTTCACACTTCAAATTCAGACTTCAATGTGGTCGTCACGGGATGATATACCTGCAAGATACAAGTGATGAAGAAAGAAAGCAGAAGGTCGTGAGGTAGGCTACGAGTCACCTACATGTCTGTTCAGGGCTAGTGCAATCACACGGAAAATTGTCATAATCGAGCATTTCCCAAACTGAGAAGTGCAGTGAAATCCACTTGCATGCACAGGAGCAATTTTGCAATATTATGATGCGCAATTCGACACGATCTGCGATGCTGCGTGCGATGTGCCCTGCTGTCATGATAGTGACAGTCACCGCAGTATGTTTTGTCAACGTCGCCCGTGCACTCTTCTGTCAAGTCCAAAGTGCTCACATACTTGGCAATGTTTTTGCAGTGATTAACTTTTATCCTAGTAATAATAATAATAATAATTATGTCACGGGTAACTTTAATGAAGTACCCGCAGGCCGTGTCGATCTGCACATCGTCCACTCTCTCATGTACTTGGCCTGCTTTGTCTGTGTATCCATTTCATGTGCGATACCGCAGTATGTTTTGTCAACGTCGCCCGTGCACTCTTCTGTCAAGTCCAAAGTGCTCACATACTTGGCAATGTTTTTGCAGTGATTAACTTTTATCCTAGTAATAATAATAATAATAATTATGTCACGGGTAACTTTAATGAAGTACCCGCAGGCCGTGTCGATCTGCACATCGTCCACTCTCTCATGTACTTGGCCTGCTTTGTCTGTGTATCCATTTCATGTGCGATCCACAAAATCGACTAGACAGTGGGTGCAATACGCTCTCTACCTGAAGACGTTCTTCTGGCGACATCTCGCCATGTACTTGGCCTGGCTTTGTCTGTGTATCCATTTCATGTTCGATCAACAAAATCTCAATGCACTACAGAGACTAGACAGTGGGTGCAATACGCTCTCTATCTGAAGACGTGAACCATTAAGAGAGCATGTCTGAGAAAACCAGAACATATGTGCAAGTCGATCTCTCAGATTTCGCTCAAATTTTGCAGGTAGGTTTGCTTTGGGGTGTAGATCGACATTCCAAAGCCCGCACAAAATATTTTGAAGGGAACCATGAAATTGGCATACCCCTCAATATTGGCCCAATATTGGCACGATTTATGGGTCTACAAACGAGCCACGGCACAGCGTACAAGAACAAGCTACGAACAAAACTCCATCAAGCCATCATTACCTCACCTTAGAAGAGTTCTTGGGGCAGCACCACTTAGCCACGCCAGCATCCCAGAAGACGAGGGAAATCATCCCTTGACGCCACAAATGATCGTCTTGAAAATAGCCAAATTACAAGCGCTGATAAAACAGCGAGCTACGTCCTCAATTAGCAAACACTATACACCGGCAGATAGTAGAACACCTCTTCTAGCACTGAGGACATGTCCCCCATCATCCTTTTGGGGTTTTCTTGAAATAAACAATTTTGAATTTTTCCACTCGACCATTCTGAAATACGTCCAAACTCATACCTGCGCAGGAAAGCTCGCCCCTCCGCGACGTCTAGTCAGCAATTTCTACTCCAACACCACTCCCAACGCTGCAGAACAAAGTGTATTGTTGACTCTGACAAGGAAAAGCAGCGGTGATCACTTGTCACTCCAAACGACAAGCTTCTCCTTGCGCCACCAACATTTTTCGTTGCAACAGTTGATGCAAAAGTGACTGAATTTTTGCGTGTAGTTTTTGGATTTTACTGCAAGAGGAATGAAGAAATCACGTGGATCGTGACGTAGAGTAATGCTTTCTGGTACACGACACAATGCACACGATCACGATCGTTCCTGAGGCGCTATTCGAAACGGACCATGAGGGAGAAGGTAAGATGCATTATATTTCTTGCATGCTCTGCTCAGAACATGCAGAAACTATCGTTATAACGCTAGCAGTATTGCATTGGCAAGAATCCTTGGAGATATTTCCTCTTGCAATAAGAACAGGGATGCATTTTTTCACACTACAACCTCATCCCGAACATGGTTCAGCAGGAACTACGGCTGGTTTACATGCTGATGATCCAAGTAGATCTGCAACAGCAAGGAATGAGCGTGGTCCATGCCATCAAGGTCGTTTGGAGTTGACCAGCGCGCGGCCAACACTGGTTGCACGAAGTATGTGGCGCGGCCACATGGCAGATTTCTTACGTCATGAACAACGTGATTTGACCCTACTCGCCGCCCGTCTCTGTGCTGCATGTAGAGGGAAAGTCCCAGCTGGAAGGCCTACAACACGACATGCGTGCTCTTGAGCTGGACATCAAGATGCACTTGATCCGATCTAGATCAACGGGTGATCCATGTAAGTGCAGGAGCGCTTGATCAAGGTGACTCGGAACAACTGCTGAACCGTGATCTACGAGACCTGGCATTCTTGTGTCACGAGGCACGTGATTTCATCATTCCTCTTGCAGTAAAATCCAAAAACTACACGCAAAAATTCAGTCACTTTTGCATCAACTGTTGCAACGAAAAATGTCGGTGGCGCAAGGAGAAGCTTGTCGTTTGGAGTCACAAGTGATCACCGCTGCTTTTCCTTGTCAGAGTCAACAATACACTTTGTTCTGCAGCGTTGGGAGTGGTGTTGGAGTAGAAATTGCTGACTAGACGTCGCGGAGGGGCGAGCTTTCCTGCGCAGGTATGAGTTTGGACGTATTTCAGAATGGTCGAGTGGAAAAATTCAAAATTGTTTATTTCAAGAAAACCCCAAAAGGATGATGGGGGACATGTCCTCAGTGCTAGAAGAGGTGTTCTACTATCTGCCGGCGTACAGTGTTTGCTAATTGAGGACGTAGCTCGCTGTTTTATCAGCGCTTGTAATTTGGCTATTTTCAAGACGATCATTTGTGGCGTCAAGGGATGATTTCCCTCGTCTTCTGGGATGCTGGCGTGGCTAAGTGGTGCTGCCCCAAGAACTCTTCTAAGGTGAGGTAATGATGGCTTGATGGAGTTTTGTTCGTAGCTTGTTCTTGTACGCTGTGCCGTGGCTCGTTTGTAGACCCATAAATCGTGCCAATATTGGGCCAATATTGAGGGGTATGCCAATTTCATGGTTCCCTTCAAAATATTTTGTGCGGGCTTTGGAATGTCGATCTACACCCCAAAGCAAACCTACCTGCAAAATTTGAGCGAAATCTGAGAGATCGACTTGCACATATGTTCTGGTTTTCTCAGACATGCTCTCTTAAATATTTTGGAAAAGTTATACGTACACCTGAAACGTAATGAAGTACAGGAATAGAGAGAGTGACTACAATACGCTCTCGACCTGATATAGTGATAACGTGAGTACAAGACACTCTCCACCTGATAACGTGTTAGAAGGTAACATGTCTACAGTCCCACCGTACCCTTCCGACACGACTGTAGACCATTAAATTTTTTTGAGAAGTTATACGTACACCTTAAACGTAATGAAGTACAGGAATAGAGAGAGTGACTACAACACGCTCTCGACCTGATAACGTGAGTACAAGACACTCTCCACCTGATAACGTGTTAGTAGAAGGTAACAGGTCTACAGTCCCACCGTACCCTTCATCATTCCTCATTCACCATCGCGCGATACCCTGGCACACACTGGCAACATATCAATGGGGTGCCTTACCGTCGTCTAGAGGAGACGTCTTCGCAGCAATATTTTCCCTCCTGCGCATTCAGTCGCCGACGCGACAGCGTTCACGGGGCCGTTCCAGTTGCGGAAGACATTCGATTCATCGGGCCAATTCAGCAACAGGGCCGTGGACACACAGGGGGCAGAGGAGAGACATTGTTAGTGGACAAGAAATATGCAGTGGCAAGTGGCGAGTGCCGCATGGATGTCAAGTTGTCATGCACAATTCAGCTATTACTTACGGTCCAGCTAGTCCTGCCATTGCTCGCTCGTCCTGGTTCCTCCTCGTTCGTCTTCCTGCACGTCTGCACTTCTCCTTCCCCACCGTTGGCTTTGCGGTACGGGGGTGCCGGAAGGAATTCCCACCGTGTATCCATGTACATGAAGTCCCACCATGACTCTCCATGTACATGTCCACGGCCACGTCAGCAGTTTGTATAGTACCGGAAGGAGTTCCCACGATGTCTCCAAAGGCCTAGAGCGGACGTCTTTGCAGCAATTCTTTTCGCCCTGCGCATTCAGTTCGCCATGTCTCCAAAGGCAAAGGCCTAGACTAGAGCCTACAGGGGACGTCTTTGCAGCTTTCCCCCTAGTACCCTGCACATTCACTCCGCCGACACGACAGCGTTTACGGGGCCGTTCCAGGTGCAAAAGGTCCACGTCAGCAGTTCTCAACTATTTCGCGTACGGGATAGTCGCCGCGACAGCGTTTAAGTGGTCGTTCCAGGTGCAAAAGGTATCCATCAATGGCACTTTGCAGTATGGGGTACGGAAAAGGGGCCTCCTCGTTCGACTTCGTCGACTTCTGCAGTTCTCCTTCCCGTCAGGGGTACCGAAAGGGGCCTCCTCGCAGTTGTCCTTGCCGTCAGGTCCACGTCATGCAATTCTCAACTATTTCGCGTACGGGATAGTCGTCTTTGTCGTACGCGACATCGGCGTTTACCGAGTGGCATTGGCACAAAGCAGACCGTTGACGGGGTCACGTGTCAAAAAAGTATCAACAATGTGTCGACTAAGTGTCGACCACGTGTATAGCGGTACACTCAGCGGTACACTAATTCTCGTGCCATTCTCGTGTCACAAAACTGGAACATCGAGTACCAGTATGGAAAGGCTTCAGACAGGAAGCCTTTCCAATAAACTAACTTCAAGGCTTTCCCTTGCTCTCAGCAATCCTGGGTACCTTTTTTTAGCCCTGCCATTCAAGCGCACGCTTGTGCTTGGCAAAAGGCGCTGCGCTTTGGGGCCGAGACACAGCGCGCGCTGCGCTGCATCATCCAGTCGACAAGTCCGCAAGCGACAGTACAAGTGGCAGGCGCTGGCGCTTGACTTCGTTCTGTACTTTAGAGGTCAAAGTGCAATAGTATCTGTTTCAGCACTCAGTCATAGTCAGTGCCACTCACGCCATGTACAGCATGCAAGCACCAAGAGTACTGGTTTATGTACTCTTGGTACCACGCATTTAAGATGGTGATTCCTCAATTTTTTATAGGATAATTATGTAGAATGATATGCAACCGGATGAGCACTTTTTGAGCAGAAAAATCAGCAGAACCCCATGTCCTTCGAGCAGAATTTTGAGCAGACCGAAAAGCAGACATTATCCGCGCCAGTCCAGTCTGCATGGTCTAGTCAGGACCCTAGTGCACTACTGTAGTGTCGTGACGACTACAATTAACATTGTACAATTACAAGTAAAGCCGTGTCCCTGAGTTCTTCCAAAATCATGTCGATCCACAGTGAATCCCACAGTGAATCCCACAGTGATATTTCGCTGACATGATCTCGTCCTGGGCAGCGTATCATGCTGAACAGGTAAGAAACAAGGAAATCCAAGTATCAGGCATCGATTTTACCCAACATCTCGATAATTTGTTCCGGTTTTGCCGGCATTTTCCGCTCTTTCAATCCTTGGTTATTTTGCCGAAAGGATCTGTCTGGGCCTACTCGGGCATCCAGTGGGGATGATCTGTCTGGGCCTACTCGGGCATCCAGTCTGCCGCTAGTCATAGCTTTGAGCAAAATATCGGATACTTAGTTGCCGGTAAGTTACATGTTTGAGAAAAAATATCGAGTTTTGGCGAGTTTTGGTGGGCATCTCGGAAAATCGGAGGCTTCCTAAGTAAGTTCCAAGGGACTCAGTTTCCCCAACACTTACCAAATTCCAAGGTTGAAAACGAGCACAAAAGTTGGACACACTGCCGCCGTCATCAGCCACGGTTATCGTAAGCCTTTCCATGAAACTCATTTTATCTCGAGCAAAACGAAAGCAAACATCAACAGAGAAAGGAAATACCAAGCAGAATATCGAAAATTGTGGGGCAAAATATTGCTTTTGGCAGAGCAAATTTGGGAGCAAATTGAGCAAATTTGGGCCATGAGTCATGACTAGCCCGCGAGGGACCACCCACCCCAAGTGTCGGTATTTCCATTCCAATCTCGAAAGTTTCTGCTGCTGTAGCAGCAAAGGCTGGGGCAGAGATTTCCGCTGCGTCAACCAAGGTGGGCTGCACATTTTCCGAACGCAACTGGGACTGTTGCAGACTCAGTTTGATTTTTCCTCCCTCTCTCTGTACGTCTGGGTGTCCACGCCATTTATTTTATTTATTTATTGCAGCATCTCATAGCACAGTGAGAACACCGGCCAATACAAAGAGAGAGGGTGTTAGCCAACCACGGCAAGGAAGGGAGAAGGGGAGGAGAAGAAAAAAGGAACCGGCATGGATAAGTAGTGATTGCAACAAAATGAGAAACACAAAATCAAAGTCAAGGCGCGACAAGGCTCTTAAAAAGGCGGAGGGAAGAAAGGTCCTTCCATGCTATCGATACTGAACCTGGCGGGTCAACCGACGCCGCATTCGTAGGAGGTGCGGGGTGGGCCGGTGGGGTGTTGGCCCAACACCCCACCGCCGCCCCCCCCCTCCCAACACTATTGGGTTGGGGGGGACACCAGTGGGGCGGCTGCTATTGCCATACCTACATATACATTTGATTTTGTAGACAGTCACGCTGCGCCTCATTGCTTGGAAAGGCGGATTGTATCAACAGGTGGGGGGGGGGGGGGGACCACACAGGCAAAGGCACTGGGAAGGGAACCATCATTGGCCTACCACGTCCAGTGTTTCGATGTCGTGTTCATGACTGTACTGTACATGTAAGAATACTCGATATTCCAGCCACCGTTTCTGACGGTACCAATGGGACACGATGCCGATCCAACGGTGGACGTGATTGCAACATCCACTTCGCACGTGGCTCCAGTGGTACATGGTTCTTTCTAAGCCTATCAGTGTGTCACGAACACAATGCCCCGTCATACCGTTCAGACGTCTTGTCTTGCGTAGTGTCATGTGCTGGACTTCGACTTTGGCCGGGGAAAAGCGGAGGGTGCTGAAGGCAAGTGCTCATCTGGTGTGGGTTTGGACGCATTCCTGAGGTGCCAAAGGCTTCTTTCTCGGTCGACCACGCCTGGTGTTGAGCAGTTCTACCGATACACCGGCTACTACTAGTAGCCTCCGACATTGCCGGCACTCCAAAATGTAGACCAGACGACTCGGTTGGTTGGCAGGACATCCTTCAACATCGTGAACGCAGGCATTGCAGCCTCCTTCTAGTCTGTCTCATTTTGCCCCGTGATGTTTTGATGCATTGGATTATGGCGCTGATCATTCGCTCCCTTGTCACTGGACAGTTCTGTCCGTTTGGTTTCAGCGAATTCAAATATAGAAAACAACGACAACAGTAAATACTGGCAGGAACTTGACCGCGTAATAGATCTGATTTTCTCGATCAACGGAGGATTTGCTCCGATGGTTCATGTAAGTTATCAACCGAACTGGACTTCCTGAGATCCGTCTTTATCGAGAGCGGTTTCCCAGAACATGCCTTGAATTCGCTACTACACATTGATACATTGGTACATACTATTGCTACTCCACATTGGTACATTGGTACATTGGTACATGGTATTGGCAGTAAGAATGGCTCCGCGGAGCCTAGTACAGTGTATTATAGTTTCATCAACCTGGGCCTACCTCGGAAAGGGAAAGAGTCGATGTGTACCAGAACTTCCCCAGAAGCTATAATTTATTACATTTGCCCCCCCCCCCCCACACACAGTGACACATACATGTACACACAGTCATTATGACAGTAAGTCATTGAATAGCCTCTTTTTACGGGCAAACAAAACACAATTTGCAATTAATATTATGGAGGAGTAGAACACAATTCATTCAAGTACTGAAAACAATCGCATGAAAGGAAGAATGGGATAAGTAAGTTAGTTGGAACCCTACTCAAATACAGCAAAATTCATTGAAGCGAGCACTGTCATCGTATAAGATTGCCATACACTCTCACTGTCTCTCAGTAGTATGACAGAAAGGAAACACGCTAACAAAAGAGTAAGTTGTATCAAGCACTCTGCTGTCTCTCTGTGCACATGGCGCGCAGCGGCAGAGCTTCGAAGGGTGAATACAGCCCAACTGCGTCTTCAATTTTATCTAATGCCAGTAATAGGTGTTGTACTTAGTAGTGGTAGGCCGTAGGAGCAGTGTCGGCAGCTAGGCCTTTGCGGATAATGCCGGCAGAAAAATTGGCAGAATTCGGTACTTTTTCTGGTAAGTTTCATGCATGTTTGGTATGTGGATAAAGAGATGGAGCAGAATTCCCCCATAAGTTTGGTATGGTTCTGCCAATTAAATTGGCAGAACCATAATATATTATTTCACTGCTTATCGAGCAGAATCTGCCACCTTTTTTGAAGTTTTCGAGCATTATCCGCCATTGCCTATCGGCAGCTAGCTACATGTATCTGCCTTGCCGACCAGCACGGACCGGAAAGGTCCGGAATCATCATGCTACATGTTTAGTACTCCCTTGATCCATACCCTGACACATTATCACAATCATACCCACAATAATATCAGTGTGCCAGACGTGGAAGGCGACGGCAGAAATCAAAAGAGGAGATCGAGAGTTGGTTGTTGCGTCGCTAAATCAACCCTTTCGCGTCGGCCGACGTTGTGAAAATTGTAATAGAAAGTAGCAAACTATCGATCCACCGCCAGCTCCCTGACTACACAACACGGCGTGGAAGCGCGAGAGAAAACAGTCGTGACTCGTGGTGACGGGATCCCCTATGAAATGTCATTACATTGTAGTTTCGTCCGAAGCTGATATCGTGGTGACGGGAATCTTATGATTGTGAAGCCACGCTGCAAAAAAAAGGCCGGCCATGAATATAATCACTGAACAGACTGATCCGAGTCAGGACAGACTGTCAGTACATGATTGATTGTACTTTGTAGTCTTCATCACACTCACAGTCATAAAGACATTCACAACGCCTGGGCCAGGGGCGCAGTGACGGGTGTCACCGGCTGTCACGCTGTCAGCTCTATTCGGGATGCTTGTGGCTCAATGTAGCTGAACCATCGGACCTTATTTGTCAGCTTGGATCACGTGATCCATCCAGCTGCCGCGTGCGGCAAACAGCACAAATAGGGCTTGAAAGTGCTACGTCACAGGATAGCAACAATTTCAAAAATTCAAAAATTGGATCCACTTGGATCCAGTTTTTGTATGGATCCAAGCACATTTCAAGCGGTCTTACCCACAGCATGGTGATGTAGCCAGTGAAACTGACTGATTTGGCTACTGGGGGCGGGGTTACAACTGGTGGCGAAATAAAAGTCACACCTGCATGCGACATGAGTGGGTTGCTATGCACCCACATACTTAGGCAATAGCAAAGTCACACCTTAGTGGATCCAAAAATAGAAATCTGATGTCAACTTACTACTCCCTGGCCGTTTTGACGTCATCACTTTCAAGCCCTATAGGGCTTGAAAGTGCTACGTCACAGCATAGCAACAATTTCAAAAATTCAAAAATTGGATCCACTTGGATCCAGTTTTTGTATGGATCCAAGCACATTTCAAGCCGTCTTACTCTCAGCAAGGTGATGTAACCAGTGAAACTGACTGATTTGGCTACTGGGGGCGGGGTTACAACTGGTGGCGAAATAAAAGTCACACCTGCATGCGACATGAGTGGGTTGCTATGCACCCACATACTTAGGCAATAGCAAAGTCACACCTTAGTGGATCCAAAAATAGAAATCTGATGTCAGTTTACTACTCCCTGGCCGTTTTGACGTCATCACTTTCAAGCCCTATACCGCCAACTCTGGCCTGCGAGAGTTTGCTGCGACTAGCGGCGTAGCGCGCTAGCTAGCGCTCTTGACATACTACAAACGCGCTAGCCAGAATGCTTTGACTTTGATGGCTTTCAGCTTCTATATTTTTTGAAAAGTAGCGCGCTCAGACCAGCTCGCTTACTCTTTTCCTCTTCCATTTTTTAGGGCAATTGTTTTGTTTGATAGACGAAGCTTAGGGTCTCTTTGGGTTTGCAACCCTTACCCTCCTGGAAAAAATCATAGTTGCTAGACTGCGACACTTCAGACCAGGTACTATTAGAGCCGCTAATGGACGACGAGCTATTTTCCGCTATCCGGAGCTCAAGCATTTGAGCCGCTAAATGGACGAGACTCCTGGGGTAAAGGATGCAGAGAATGAGGAGAAAACACTCGTATGGAGCAGGGAGTAGGTATTGTACTACTTCCTGGTATGGAGCACTGAGAAGCGGTAAGTCTTAGGGCAATTCTTAGCCAGTAATTACTTTCTCGCCATAATTATGTTCTCGTTTTTCGTGTCTTCTGTCAGTCCTAATATTCCCTCCTGAGTCCTCTTGCCAGACAGTATACTGCATGTGATAGTCTAATGCCAGTACACTAGCAGTACGACTACACTGTAGAGTCCATAAGCCAGAGTGTCCAGCTCTCCATCTATGCAGCATAAACAAATTCATGACAAATTTCCTTTGCCTAAGGGCTGGGTTCCACTGCCGCTCCGCCGCACATCCACGGCATGAAATGTCATCATTACGAGCTGGTCCAGCGAGGCCGCGGCTCATCACCAGCTTTCGCTTCGCTGCTTGATACAAAAAATGCAAGCCGCGGTCACGGCTTGCATTGTTTCCCGCACTTAATTAATTGTTTTATACGGGGGAGTTTTAATTCGTTGCACAGGCCCGGCAGAACACGAGGATTTTTTGGGATTTCACGAGCGCGCAGGCGGGCTAAATGTCATCAAAAACGTCGAGCACGATCGCGGTACCGCGAATAGCGAGTGTCACTGGAACCGCGCCGCTCTGCTGCATGCAGCCAAGTACTGTGGAGCAGCGGAGCTGCGGAGCCGCAGTGGAACCCGGCCCTAACCAAACTTATAGCAATTTGAAAATGTTTGACAATTTTCATAAAAAACTTGACAACATTGTTCTTCTGTAGGGTGCTGCTGGCAACTCCATCGATGAAATCCATCAATGAGCGCAGAGATAAAGTTTAGAAACCCTTCGTGCGAGAACGTGTTTTCAAAAAGGAAGCACAAATATGCCGCGTAACTTTCCCTCTAGTATGGCCCCATCAAAGCCACTCGCTGACTACTTACCAGTAAAATGGGGTTGGACGGTTGTCAGATTAGCTGACATGTTTCAGCCAACACAACCATAAGCAGTTGTCAACTCTCAAGACTAAAAGAGCTTGCGAAGAAAGTGAGAAACCTTGGCTATGAAAGCACATGAAGCGTCAGAACGAAATCGAGCAAACTTGGACCTAGATTACCAGTGTCTGCTCCAGAGCCGGGTCAGTGGCCCTATTTGTGAGTACTTGGACCTTTTGGAAAAAGAACACTGGGTTACCTGCGACCCGGTTGGAAGTCCTGTTGAGTCTATATTATTTTATACTTCGAGGGGTAGGGCTCAAACGATTAGTCCGATTAACCGGTTGCAGACCGGTTACGAAGTATTAGCGGTTAACCGATAAAGATAACGGTTACGCAGTAACTTTTCAGTCAATTTTTCAAGTATCAGGTCGTTGCAAAGTGTGCACTTTCGCGGGCTGTCGCACGCGTACGCAATTTCTGGGCTGTCAACTCGGTCATATCTGGTCTCTTGGTGTGAGAGTATGTATGAATGAGCATGCAAGAGAATGTACATGTGTGCGTTGTACTGAATAGGGTACATTTTTTGAATGAGTATAGTCAAATACACGGTTAAAAAAGAGTCCGCAGGATTGCCGTGGCTTATAGGTTATAACCGGTTAACCGACCGTTAGCTTAGCAGTTAACCGTCAGGGGTAAAACCGTGACCGTTTGAGCCCTATCGAGGGGTATACCGCCACTGACAGGCTGCATACGCGTGCAGATGCGTGCGGCCAGAGTGCCCAGTGCGAGTACGTTCATACAAGGGTCATGTACATATACAATCATGTACATCAGGAAGTCGAAAGTAATTTTACGACTCCCTGACACACAGTAGCCGCACTTGAACGCATCTGGCTCTTGCCCAGTGTTGCAGGAGTTGTGCCAGGTAGACGTGTACCCGGTTTGTGTGAAATCTTAGAGCAGGTACTGAATACCCTACCATATCTGTGTACATGGGTATACAGAGTCAGTGTTGTTGCGTCCCACTCAGCACCCTTCTGGTTCATTTCGGCACCAGCACTCTTTGCGTATGCAGAGCTGAGTAGAGTGCAAGTTCGTACCACAAGTACACTGTAGCAGCTAGTTGCGAACCTAGCCTGTGCTGTGATGCACAGTACTTGTGTGCATCTACTGTATCCCTGGGTAACCCACCAGGTATATGGTGCACAATAGGGCACAGTAAATAATCAGCATGCATCGCAGTTTTCTGCAACATACATGTATTCCTGAAGTCACTTTACACCTCAGAAGAATTGCGTCGCTAACTGTTAGTTATTCCCTGGGTCATTATGAATCATAGAAAATCCGTCATACAATAGGTTCAAGCTAAAGTACCGTATCACCATGGTAATTCCTGGAAATTCGGTGTGTTTTCTACGTTTTTGTTTAACAAGCAGCAATGTGCAACAGAAATTTCCATGGTGATAGAGTAGATGACCGTGTGAAGCGGTGTGAGATGCAGCAAAGGTGAGCCTGTTACTGCGAGTCTATGCCCTAAACAATAAACTTTGCCGTGGGATGATTCTCCTTGGGCTGCACACACTGGTTAATGTACTCTTGGTGGCAGCATTCTGGTGCCAGAGATGATAATTTTTTCAGAAAATAAGCACTAGAGAAATGGAGTGGGAGTAACCTGAATTATTCTATTAGCAGAGCTGCAATGCTTGGGATATGAGATTATTCCCGTAGCTATGCAAAAGACGCTATTCAGTTGTACTTTAGTAGCATCTGGTGCTAGCCAGTATCCACACCGCTATAATTCGGTGCGTGTCCCGGTGCCTGGTAGGGTGGTTCACGTGGCATGCCATGGTTGGTGCAGTATCCCGTATGTGTCCCGTACCGTAATTCGAGTATGTGGTGCGCACCATAGCATAGATGCATCTGGAGCGCTGTACGAGCTAAGATGTCGGGGCAAATATGGGGACATTCACAGCATGCAATGTGAATATGCACGTCAGTTTCGTTTTAAGAAGTGGGTTTGACGGAGTAAGAAAAGGCCCCAGCTTTGGCTGCTGCATGCTAGCCCAGTGGGTGCCAATCTCCTGCCATCGGCCGAGTGCTGATGGAACGGAGTAGAAGAAAAAGAAAGAAGAATATTGCGTTCAAGAATACAATTTCGGCAAGGGATATACAGTAAAACCTGTAACTAAAGACCACCGTGACTAGCGACCAGCCTGGTACTACCAACCACTTGGCCAGGCACGGACGGTCTCACATTCAAAATGCGCTGTGACTAGCGACTACCTGCTGAATGCGACCAGCGACCGCCTTTTCCTGTCCCAAAGACAATTTTTGACCCGTAACTAGCGACCGCGATGTAGGAAATCAAATGTTGCTCGAAGCTCCTTCCTGAAATTTTACTGATTTTCCATGGTCCTGAAAGGAATATTTCGATACTACAGCTGAACAAATGAACGCAGGCCATTATGACTGTGGAGTCGGTGTGGACTGCACTACACCTGTCAGAATTTCAAGCGCTGTCAAGAATAAACATGACAGGAAACGTCTTTGAGAGCGCATCGAAAGCGCTCTCTGCTCGATGTTACTACTCGGAGGAGAAACGAAGACTGAGCGGCTCTGTCACCCCAGTCATACAGACGGATCGACGATGGCATCAAGGAATCCAGAAACAAAGCAGCACCACAAGGTCCTGATGCTGAAGGATCGCGTTCAAGCAACCGAGAAGTCACAACAAGGACATTCGGTACGATTGATCGCATGAACAAATTTGAAGCCCAGCGCAAAACGAAACTTCCCCAGGGAACGTTTGACTCCTGCCGTCAGCTGAATTTGAAGTCTGCAAAAAATTAATCTTCTCTCTCTCTCTGTCTCTCTCTCCATCTCTCCGTCTTTCTCTCCAAGTGTTGTTTGACCTGAAATAAGAATGACATTGCGCAAGTCCTGGGGAATTGTATTAGCTGCATTTTGACATACATATCATATAATGGGATCCACATATTATGGTCAAGCGGTGCAAACCTTTAACTAAAGACCACCTGCTACTAAAGACCGCTTTTGCTGGCACCAAGGGGTGGTCGGTAGTCACAGGCTTTACTGTACCGGTAAGTGGATAGCTAACTAAAATAATTAGCCGTATGGTTTAGAAATAGTGGTGGCGACTCTGGATGGCAGTCGTGAGTCCGGCAAGTGTCAAGTCGACGGAATAGCGCGAGCTCCAGTGTGGGGAGCAAACCCATTCCTAGGTTAGCATCCCCCCACCTCACAACAGAGCAACCGAGTTTTGGATTAAGCTGGGAGTGCCGATTCGAGCAACAGGTATGATGGCTCTGCTTGGAGCCACTAGATGGCTCGCAGCTGAGCCAGCAAATGACTCCGCTTGGAGCCGTCAAATGACTCAGCATGGAGCCACCGAATGACTTCGCATGGAGCCGCCGAATGACCCCGCATGGAGCCGCCGAATGACCTCGCATGGAGCCGCAAATTGACTCCGCATGGAGCCGCCAATGACTCCGCATGGAGCCGCCAATGACTCCGCTTGGAGCCGCCAATGACTCCGCTTGGAGCCGCCAATGACTCCGCATGGAGCCGCCAATGACTCCGCATGGAGCCGCCAATGACTCTGAGTAGAGCTGCCAATGGCTTTGAGTAGAGCCGCCAAATGCTAAATACATTGGTATGCATAACCAGTTGAGAGCATATATTCCATAAATCGGCACTCCCGGAGCGGATCACAAAGTGCAGCTACCCGTGCAATTTGTAAGCGGTGCAAGCTAGGTAAAGACTGTCAGAACTTGATATCATGGGCTGAGGCCATTGCCGCAGCCACCCATACTTTGGCTGCAGGTGGTGTCCGAATGTTACTCGGGCAGACATCGCTTTCCACCTTCCCGCCTCTCTGAATATCGAGTCCGGCAGCTGATTCAAAACGAGTGGCCGGTGTACAACGCCAGGCCAAAGCCACAACTTATGAGCAATATCCTCGCAGTTGCTGTAAATGCCCATCGATTGGCATTCGCAGCTGATGCCGCTAGTTCTCCCAGGTGCTGCGGGCTGCCACAATTGCAAACAACCCTTTGCGATTGCTGCTCTGCTTGATTGACTGTCCATCGCCCTATCCCCGGTCGCAATTGTACGAGCACCGGCCAAGTGCACCACTTGCATCAGTGAATAGCAGCAAGTCGGGGGACGGCGTCCACTAAGGGTGTAGGAAGAAGGACCGGCCGTTCCGCTAATCCAGGAGCTCAGGCCATCAGCAAAGATCTTTGAGGCACTCTTTGGAGAGCTTGATCAGGTAATACGGCTGTCGGTACCAGTTGGCAAGTGACCACAATATGCAATTCGCGTCCAGGGGCTATCACTCTTGTAGCAAACGAGAGCTTTCCCAGAAGAGACTCGAGTTGACATTGGGTAGTTGAAGCTGTGTGAATTGTGGCCCGAAGGAGATCACGAAGCTTGGCAAGTTCGTCCACAGGCATACTGATGTTAGCGCGGCGGGTGTCCAGGATGACGTCGATAAACATCAGGACGTGGGCTGGACCCTCCACTTTTGCTGACGCCAGAGAAAACGCCGAGTAGCGAGTTGCTGGCGAGCTAACACAGGTCCAGAGCATGCATTGAGGAAGCACTTTTACTGACGCCAGAGAAACACCGAGGTATGTAAACGTGCGGCGCCGAGTAGCGAGTTGCTGGCGAGCTAACACAAGTTCAGAGCATGCATCGAGACAGAAACGTTAGTCGAGGTACTCCCCGTAATGGGATGATGCCAATAACGTCAGGACTTGAGCTGGACCCTCCACTTTTGCTGGGGCCAGAGAAACATCGAAGTATGTAAACGCACGGAGCAGAATAGCGAATTGCTGGCAAGCTAACACAAGTCCAGAGCATGCACTGACGAAGTAACGTTAGTTGAGGTATTCCCCGTAATGCAACAGGCGTGGGAGTGCGAACTGCTAGCACATAATCCATTCACTGGCGGATGCGACAGAGTTCAATATAGCTGGACTGGAGTGTAATACAGTCTGAAGGGCAGGGCACTCTCATAAAAGTATTGATCCTGCCAGCGGATCAACAAGGACCAATCCTCCGGGCGGACGGGAATTCGGCAGAATGCACTTTTAACATTGAGCTTAGCAAGATACACCGGGCGAGCACAATTGTGGAGGAAATTGTTTGGGAACGCATGTTTCGCAAGTTGCATGCTCGAAAGTTGAAAACAGCAATGACATGCAAGAGACATTGTACAGGATCTTGGAGGGCGCACGACCACGTGACTCGCGCATGTGTGCAGGTCGGGCCAGCTCGCTGGGCTGCCTGCTAACGCTCATTATGGTTTAGATCACATTATTGTAATGGTCGCGGTTTGATTTCAAAAGACCATAGAAAGTGTCGTACTATCGGTCGAAAGTTTAGGGGTGTGGTACTAATGGGTTGGGAATGTAATGATCAGGTAGATTGCAGTGTTTTAATGGGCGTAGTTGTTGTATAAATAGAATGCTGAGATAATTAGAAGAGGACTATGAGGAAGAGCAAAATGACAGGGGTGACAGTGTTAAAGCTCTGAGCAGACGGCGTCGGCAGGAGTGCCTACACAGAGAGTAGAAGAAGGGAGAAGAGAGGTCCCGCCGCCTCGAGAGTCGCCGTGCTTGCGAAAGGCTATGCCAACAGCAAGAAACGACGGAGCAAATATCCCGTCGTTTGGAGACTCACCGCCTTCGTGACAAGACGCGTCGACAGCTAGAGACCGCTGCACAGGCATCCATTCAGCAGGAGAAAATATATGCTCTCATGCTCGAACTTGTTCGGTGTGCGGTCGGTAGGGCCATCATCATGTTACGCACCAGCCTGGCCCTATTCCGTTGATGTTCCGTACCATTCTGGCAAAGACTGCTGGCCACATGTTGAAACAGGGCTGGAAAAAATGAAATAAGCTAGTACCATAGCGTAATCTATTATTATATTTTACTTTTACTTGGTAGAATGTACCTGTCTGAGAGTTTGAGTTTTGAGTTATGTATCGATGTGCGTTTATGAACTAAAGTTTTGATTGTCATGCACATGTTTTTGTATTGCAAAGACGTTTCTATCAGTTCGAATAACACACATGATGACCTCAGCATAGCGAGGGCTCCTGGGCGGTCAAGCCCTCTCTAGCCTTCAAGCCCAAGCGCTCT
>NC_088647.1:34915722-34920722 GCF_964019385.1 Sycon ciliatum
TTGGGTAAGGATGAGTGTTCCCTCATGTTTACAAGTTATCCGTTTTGTCCAACACTAACGGTTATAAGCAGAATACTGTTGAGTCAAAAATGTGCCACAATCAGCACAAAAACTGACTGATGAGATCATGATATTCAACGACCTGATGCTTAGCTGCATCACGTTTATAATCGTTAGTGTTGGACAAAACGGATAACTTGTAAACTTATGGTCCTCTCTTTTAATTTTAATCCTTGGCTCTCCATCCGAGTTCCCTCATGTTTTGCTATTATTTTTCTTATTTTTTTGCCCAGGGTCTACATTCTACATTTATTTTACTTAGACTAGGGTTAGCTGTCCGTTTACTAGTACTCATCCACACATAGTGACATATGTGCACATAGGGTCTACACAGAACTCTATCAGTAGGTATTTTTGTATAGGAGGTTGTCTATCCTCCGGGATAGCACTATATACTCCCATTCTGTGTGTTCTCTGGTAGCTATGTTCCTTGGAGACCATACGACCTTGCCAGTGTGGTGACCGAGGTCAGATGTGTCTGCACTGGCATCGTCAACTTTGCCTACTGCTACATGCTCCCCAGTGCTCCATCTGTGTCCTGTACTTTATTTGGGGGGGGGGGGGGAGGGGCAATACTGGTACTTCAGGTGTAGGGGGCAAGGGGGGGGGATGGGGTGGGGGACATCATGCCCCCAATGAACCTCTCCAGGCGTTGTTCTAGAGTAGACTAACCATAGGCGGAGTGTACACATGCAGCACATAGTATGGGAGTTACATGTAGAACGCGATTAAACTCGGGCATATATTCAAAGGCAGATGAGTCTAGTGTGATAGTAGTCCTGGACTGATCTCACTATGGTGATATAGGTCGTGCCCAGCATCACAATGCCCAACATTATAAATGACTGGTTTTTTTTCCCCTGAGGGGCTAGATGAACTTGTAGCTAGACTGCGGATGGCAACCAACTGGCTCAAGGCTGCGTTGAGACTTCGTGTGCGCGACCCGAGTCAATTGTTTACTCACCATGACTAGGCATCGCATTGAGCATCGTATGACCACTAATATCACTGACTGTTCTTAGTCGCACCGGGGGCGCATGCCCGTTTTCAGGAGACTTCTCGAAACACATAAGCCCTGTGCCCTGAAGGTTAGGCCTATTGTTAGTCCGAATAGTCCTGGCTACTATCCCGCTAAGTTCATTGACTTTCTACTGAACCCGTATGTACGTGAGGAAAGTACTGTTCTGGCCTGAACTACGGATTTCATCAACTTGGTAGAAGGTTTGCCTGTGCGGGACGATCATTTATTTTTGAGTATAGATGTGACCAGCCTTTACACCAACATCCCCAACGAGCTCGGTCACGTGGCATTGTCGTGGTATATCACACACAGGTATACAAGGTGGATGCCCCGGCCCTTCGTACACGGTTAACAACAACAGTGACTTCCTTGATGTCAGTCATTCGGAAGACTAACGAGTTCGTGTATGATAACGATTTGTTTCCGCAGATCCAAGGGACTGCCATGGGTTCGCCTGCAGCAGTGGTCTATGCCGACATTGTTATGCTGTATTTGGAGAATCGGTACATTTTCCGATCTTAGAGGGGGAGGGTTTAGAGGTTCAGGTTTATAGACGCTTTATCAGTGACATTTTTGTTTCATTGCATGGTTGCGAAGGTCAAGTTCAGCGCGCTTTAGACAGGATTAATAAGTGTTCAGCCCTCGAGTTTGCGCATGAACTGGCACATGATGGCATATATTTCCTGGACACCACAGTTTTCCGTAGTAAGGGATACATGGCGGCGAAGCCTCATTTCAAGGTCATCAATCGTTTCCTGTATCTGCTTGCCGGTAGTAACCACCCCCGTAGTATGGGTAAAGGTGTGATCACTGGGGAGTTGATCCGTATCCTCTTACCCTTGACCACCACTACGAAGCTGCTGCCGAAGCAGGCTTTCCGAGCCCGTGTATACAAGAGCTCCATCTTTCATCTTTCAGACCCGTACACCAGGCATGCAAGGCCGGCACAGCTGGGCGGCTGGGGTGGCCTCAGCCGCCCCACCTATTTGGCCGTTTTTTGTTCTTGTTTTTTTAGCACACTGCAACAAAGCGCGATGATCGCAGCTCAGCGCAAACGTGGCAAATAATGAAGAATCCTTGTCCCCGATCCCCGTCCCCGATCCCCGTCACCGATCCCCGTTCCCGATCCCCGTGGTTTGTTACAGAAAAAAGAGTCTTTCTTTGTAGTTACACTGAAATGGCACCAAATGCCCGGAAATGCTTGCAATTGGCTTCAATTTTTGACATTTTTACCGCGGAGGGCCCCCGGACCCCCTTGCATGGCCGCCCCACCTCCAAAGTCGGTGCGACGGGCCTGGCATAGATGCGCAGGGAAGGTATGTTGGTCAGACTGGCATGGGTTTGGGTTATTTCTGTAGTTATATGCAGTGTTCCTCATTGTATTTACCTGGGCCCGGCCTGCTGTCCTTCGCCCGTTGGTCTTGAGGTCCAGGTGTAATACCCCTACCATACAGTCCAGTGGCCAGCGCGGCCCGGCAAATTGTTGTTACAAGGTGGAACATCGGCAAGAGGTTGCTTGCTCGTTTGCCTCATGCCTCATGCTCAGTGTCCTCAGGGAGTTGGTATTTTGCTCCTGTTTGGATTTTGCAGTGTCTATGGTGTCCGTAATTAAGTTTTTGTTCTGTGTCCTTTTCTGTGGTGTTTGGTCATTGTTCACACATCTTTATTTGACTTGATTCCTGGTGTTGTGTATCCTTTTGTTTTATCATTGGTGTTGGTCTGGCTGTAGAGTTCTAGCATCCGTAGCTGCCTCAGGGGTGCCACTTCTCCCATCAGCGTCGACTAGTCCGCCGGTACGTGGTGCTTTATTGCGTGCAGTTGTCTGTTCCATCCTGTACGGGCTGTGTCCTGCTGATCACACAGTCTGGGTCTCCATACGTTGCATGTTCTCATTGTGTTGTGTCCTGTGTTCTGAGGTCTTTGACTTGGAGTATGCTCTGCATTGTGTGTGGCTCCTGTCAGTCTTCACTGTAGACTCTATTTTGTGGCTGAGGGGCATTGTTAAAGGGGAAGTTAAGGCAAAAATTAAAATTTCACCAGTTGTAGTCTTCGGGGTGCTGAGTCGAATGGTCTTGGTCCGAGAAAGCTGAGACGCTCCCTTCCTACTTGAATCCCAATCGAACTCGCGCACTTCCACCGAAACTGGGTGACTGCGCCCTACTAGATGGGGATTTGTATGCAAAATGTCACTAAAAGCGCCGTTTCGGTCTTATAAAAGCACGGATGACCGCGATTGGCCCATATGTTGTAGTCTTTTGGATGCTGAGTCGACTGGTTTTGGTCCGAAAAGGCTGCGATGCAGCGTTCCTCCTTTATTCCCAATCGAACATGGTTGAACAAGTGGTCACATGCTCCTGCGTACACCAGTCACCTGGTCACCGTGCCTGCAGGGTACAACTTACTAGCCTGTTTGACCTTTTTTGGGTGCAGTCATGTCACTCGAGTTGAACCTTGGTGTGAAAGTTGTCGCTTGCTGGCGTGGTGACCAGGTGATTTGGGCACCCAGGAGCACGTGACCACTTGTTCAAGCATGTTCGATTGGGAATAAAGGAGGAACGCTGCATCGCAGCCTTTTCGGACCAAAACCAGTCGACTCAGCGTCCAAAAGACTACAACATATGGGCCAATCGCGGTCATCTGTGCTTTTATAAGAACGAAACGGCGCTTTTAGTGACATTTTGCATACAAATCCCCATCTAGTAGGGCGCAGTCACCCAGTTTCGGTGGAAGTGCTCGAGTTCGATTGGGATTCAAGTAGGAAGGGAGCGTCTCAGCTTTCTCGGATCAAGACCATTCGACTCAGCACCCTGAAGACTACAACTGGTGAAATTTTAATTTTTGCCTTAACTTCCCCTTTAAGGCAGGGCATCGTCTTTTTTCCTGGTCATCACCGCCGTATGTTCTGTGTTGTTTGCCTTTTCTTTGTGGTTGGCTTCAGTTCTATTTAGCATTGCTGCGTTCCTATGCCACCGTGCCGGTCTCCGTTGGGCCAGTGTCTTGTCATGCTGTGCTACAGTGCCGTGTCTATCCCTGTGAGTGGTCCTAGCACCCCGTCTCGCCAAAGCGTGAGTGTTCACATCAAGTACGTTTGGGGGCTGTGCAGTCCGTCTCTTGTCTCTGTTTTCTTCTGTGGGATAAAGGATTGTTTGTGGTTATATCTATGCTTTCCTGGTGGCTGTGATGGCGTTTTCCACCTCTTGTTAGATAAAACAACCTACACCAGTATCAAGTACAGTCATACCTTGCTTATCCGGTCCTCATTGATCCGGACTACACACCATCCGGAAGAAGATTGCTGGCAACCAGTTTACAACATATGCTACACTTACAACATAACCAGACCCCACATAACGGGCATGGTTTTGTGATTAAAAGGGTTCACATAGCATATCAGAAGCCAGAACCAGGGAGTTGCACAAACAAAAGGGGTTTGTTGTATGGTTCGCTTGTTTTACAGAATGTGCATGGTAACTGTACTGCATGTGGCGCATCTACATGTACATGTACGCACCATGTCACATCTTTTGATATGCCATGTGCATAATACACTCTAGAGTATGTAATGTTATGTTCGTTTATCCGGTTCCTCGCCTATCCTGTTTTAAAACTAAAAGCAAGCTTGGATTGTATTACGTTCCCTGGGACAGGGGTATAATATGCAGATTGATCCCCAGGATGAATACCTTGAACTGTCCATCTATTTATTACCTTGATAGTTGATACCCTCAATCTATTTCTGCAACTTGTCCTCGCCCACTTACTGCAGTGTGGCGAGCCTGTACATGCCAGCTTGGAGTATCAATGCGTGTTGAGTGATGGTCTCGTGATGCATGCCGCTAATTATTATGCGCCGAGTGTGGTCTGCAATTTGCTTTTGGCACTGCTGCTACTGTTGCCTTCACATGTGCTGCGGTAGATG
>NC_088647.1:34923222-34948222 GCF_964019385.1 Sycon ciliatum
GGAGGCAGCGTCGTCTTCGGCTGAAATTCCGGATACAACCTGCAGGGAAGCATTGTGCGCATCTGCCAGATTGACGGTTCCTGGAGTGGGGCAGCTGCTTCATGTAATCGTAAGTTGAATTTCAAGAGAGCCAATATATCCCTCTTGTGTAGAGAAGCTTCAGGCTTGTAGGAAGGCAGATTCTGGTGGTGTTAATCTTTCCTATTTACAGAGCATGTAATAGTCTGGGTGTTACCTGCCACTTTTCATCATCACAAATGATGATCGTGCTAATCACAGGACCCAGGACCAGTCGGGCATCTCAGCCTGAGTCCTTAGGATATATGTTATACTTGCAGGTGTATGGTTAGGGTGTTTCACCTGGTACCAGAACACTGAGTTGTTGGCATAAGCCGGTGACTTTTGTCGAGCCTGTTTTAGGCTACCACCTCCTCCAAATATACTAATATCTCTTGACTGTACGAAAGATGTGCCGAGCAGACACTTTCTTCATCTCTTGACTGCTTTGTGTGTTGTGTGTATGGGTACATGTATCCAGCCATTCAACTGCAGTGCCAGTCTGGCTACCTGCCCTGCCTGCGTTCCAGTGGCTGTATCCTGCCATCACAGCGATGCGACGGTGTTTTGTACGACTGTGCTGATGGCTTTGATGCACAGTACTGCCCAGGCAAGGTCACACCAGCTCCAGGTAAGCACCAGCAGCAGCACTGATAGTAGTACCATGACTTCTATTACAAGCAAAATGTAGAGCTACTGTTGACCGCTATTCACTGCTGTATCTATTCTATTACTTTGCATGGCCATGTTGAGGCAGTCTTCGCATCAATTTCCTTTACACAATGCGTGTACTACAATGTATTCAAAACCAACGTCTGTGCCACGCACACCTACGCAAACGTATTAGGGGTGAAACGAGTACATCGAATACTCGAGCGCTCGCTCGAAAATCCGAAAGGAGTGAGTACTCGTTTCGCAAAATACTCTAAGTATCTTATGCACAGTGTACTGTATGCTTGTACATCAAGCACTTCTGTTACTCTGACCAGTACTGATAACCCATGCAAGCGTGAAATTATTGCTTGTCCCTACTTACCAACAAAAGACAGTAGTTCAGACTATTTCCTGCACTAGGCTGCATGCAAGGCTACATGTGTATCAGGTGTAGTACGTTCAGTGTTACGAGAGTGTGTGCAGTACATTGTTTTATGTTGTCAGTAAAATACTCGTACTCGCTCGTTTTTTCAAAGAGTACTCGAGTCCTCAATTTTGGCACTCGTTTCACCCCTAGGCCAAACATGCATGCACTGAATGCCTCTGCTCTGTGCACTCTGTACTTGTGCAGGTCAAACCGACTGCCAGGTCTTGTTACCACCGGCACTGGGCTCAATGACCGTAAACGGCTTGATGCTCAGCAACACGACCACGTTTGTGTGCACATCTCCCTATGTCCTTATGGGCTTGGCCGTGCGTACTTGTGAAATCAACGGCCAGTGGAGCGGTGTGCAGCCAACTTGCGTCCGTAAGTACATGTACCAATGCTCGACTGGCTTGTATTATGCATTCCCGTTCATCACACCGCTCATACTGTCAAATGCTGCCTCTTCTCATTCACAATGGCATGGGTCACAGTAGATAGGCCTGGTGCAGGTATTGCCAGTTCCTTGCTTGCTGCAGTACAGTATGACATATTAACTTAGCTGGTATGCAGTGCATGTGTGCATGGCAAGTGTCAATTTTGTCCATTGCTTCCCAACCCATGTGTAGTGACGACTGCTGCTCTGAGTGCGGCCAGTGACGAGCTAGTCAAGGACTTTGTCTCAGAACGCATGACACAAACGTGTAAGCCTAGTATTGCTTCATAATTAAGAGTTTTGCCAGAACAATTTCCTTGTGGCAATTTCTCCTACTGCTGACTGCTGAAAATGTTGTGTCCTTCACAACTAGTCTCTTTGTTCTAAGAAGTCTGCCTCTTTCATCGATTCGTGTTTGCCTAGCTGCGTCACGCTATTAGTAGCCTATTACCTGTTGTGCAATGGGGCTGGCCTAAAAGCTGCTCGCTCAACAGCGGTGTTGCATGGCATAGAGAGAGAGACGGCACGCCGCCTCGGTATATTCACGGATAGAGCTTTTAGTAGAAAGGAAAAGGACATATGGATACGAGTTAAGAGTAACTGTCCACCACTATATACTACAGTAAAAAAATGCAACAACTAGGCACAAAACTGACCTGAGACATTCGACGACCTGACTCCTAGCTTCAACACATCTCCGTAGCGCTAACCAACAGCCTTCCAACTTGGAAGGTTCAAGGTTAAAAGGAGAGACCAAAGAGGGGAAGGTAAGCGCAACGAAAATGAGCACAAGCTAGTAGTTGAAGCTACAGTCCCACATGAACAAGAAATGTTGATTGTTACTGGACGATGACGAAACCAGTATTACCTTTCCCTCTTTGGTCTCTCCAACACTACGGAGATGTGTTGAAGCCAGGAGTCAGGTCGTCAAATGTTTAGTGCCTAGTTGTTGCACTTTCTGACTGTATTTAGTATATAGTGACAGTTTAATACTCTACACTCATATCCATACGTCCTTTTCCTTTCTACATTAATTGTATTATTGCCATACTGGCTCAACATCCAAGTTTCAAAGAGCTTTTAGTGGACGACTTAATCCATTTTCGGCAATACTTACAATTATCCAATCAGTCATATTGTAGATCAGGCTATGCTGTGGGTAAGCGTACTCCTGGCCTTGTATGGCTTATTGTTTGCCAGCGAGTATTTAGCATATCTACTAGTATTCACTCGTTTGACAGCCAAAGAGTATTTGTGTGGGAGGCTGGGAGTCTCGCACCTGACTTGGTCACGTTGCGCCTGAACGTCACTAAGACGCAGCCATATATGGTGGAGTCGTCGCAGTTCCATCTACTGTCGACGAAACATGCCCGGTATTGGCTATTCCGGTACATAACAGCCCATGCCTGTAGCACTAAGCCTGTGTTCACTTTTGCCAAAGGGATCCACCTTACTCGGCCTTATTTAAATAAGAATACTCTGTCACGCTCTCAACTGTTATCAGGTTAGCTCCTGCTCCATGCCCATTGTTGGAGCGACAGTCCTGGGATCCAGAGTTGCAAGTGAGGTGGTGATACGGCAAGCAGACGGTGGCAAAGTATGGCTTAAAAGCTCTACATCTGGCAAGTGGCCGGTATACCACCCCAATGGACATCGGAACAGTACACGTAGAGTAGCATCTCTACGTGACAGGGTATGAGCGCAAGTGAGTTATTATGCTCTACTAATGTGCATTGATTCTGTGACTATAGTTGGTGCACAGATTTCATCACATGTGCCTTAGGCGGGATTTGCTATTGTCACTGGAAAATTCAGCCGTAACAAACAGTGTGATGGATGAATTTGACTCCAGGTATCTGCTTTTGGGAATGCCATGTATGCATGTCTGGCGTGCTGCTGCTGCTATAATGTTGTGGCAGCAGCATTTTGGTGCGATGGACTGTTCTTGTAACGTTGTACCTACCCATTTGCTATTGCCGGATGCCGTGTTTTGTCAGTTGTGCCTGTTTGAAGGTGCCAGACCAGCTTGTGTTGGTGCGATCCCGTTAAGTTGCCAGGGCACCATATTTGTAACGGCGTTCCCATTTTGCTGTTGTGGGGCTGTGTTTGTATCGGTGTGTTCCCGTTGAAGTTGACGGGGCACCACGTTAGTGGATTGTGCCTGTTTGAAGTTGCCAGGCCAATCCTGTAACGCACACCCGTTTGCTGATAATTGGGGACATGTTTGTCCATTTTGCTCGAGATTCACAGGGCTGCGCCGGTTGCCTTGTGCGGATTAGACTGTTATCTGGCACTAGTCTTGATCTGTTTTATCTGATTCAGATCAGCTATTGTTCCTATACGAGAAAATCTGTGGGTGCACATTCAATTCATTTGCTGATTTGCGTGCTTCTGCAACGGGCGTTTACATGGTACATGGTGTGTGGGCGTATGTGTGGTGTGTTCATGCTGTACAGGCCAGTATTGCCAAGCACTGGGGACGGACCTTTGGCAATCTGAAAAATGTTTTGTCCGAGAATCGATCCTTGGATCTGTGGCGTTGCAGTTGTGGTGCTCCCGAGCCTCTTGCGCGATGGCCGCGGAGACTTGGCGAAAAGGTTCGAGACATACGGCATCTCGATATCTTCCACCACAATCAGTACATCAGCACCACCATCGAGCGTAGCGACATCAGCAATAGAAGACGCACATGATATCATTCCCCCTTAGCGAAGACCCGGGAATACCTGAGAAGATCTTAGCCGCGACTTTACTGGAAAAGTCGTCAGTGACAACGGCACTCCATATTTTAGCTGCATGCAGTTAGGTCTCTCAACAAGTGTACCCAAAGTTTTCAAGCTAATACACAAGCAAATTCACTAGGGTCCGAGTATATTTTCCTACACCTCTCCCTGTTTGTTGTTGTTATTTCTGCATGCAAATTGTTTGTGTACCTGTACATTTATTACAGTAGAGCCACGCATCCACGGCTGTTGTTTCCAAGGGGTCAGGCTCGTCAGTTATACAAAACCTTTCAGCAATCTGGCCTTAGGCTTAGTTCCTTGACTTCTTGTACCACTTTCTTAGATGCACATCCCACTGGATAGTGAGCAATACGTGTGTAGCAGAATCTGTATTCCAGAAAAGCAGAGACTAGAGTCTATTGACACTACGTTTCTTTTTAAAACGTTATTGGCTGTGGTGTTCCTAGAGGTATACACGTACATTCCTGGGTCACGGTCTGTGACGCCCGACTGTATTCGTGGTGCATCAACAATTTTTAATTTTGTGCACTCGTGAAAACCTGCCTGAGGCTGTGAGGCTGCAGAGTGTTGACTGTGTTTTGCTTTAAAAAAACATCAGGTCTCCCCAGATTTTCTAGTCTGTCCCTGAATTTTGCCACTCTTCGGTTTCAAAATCTAGTGAAAGCCTAGCAGTGTTGTGTGCTAGCAGTGTTGTGTGTGCATGTGTGTATTTTGTACAGTGCTGGCTAGAGAAATCCAACCTCGTTAATAAAGTAGCGCCGCGTTGGAGAGCACAGACCGGCCCAGTATGTAAACTACTAGGGCTGCGTATTGCCCGGCGCAATTTTATTCATAAATTGGATTTCTTTGGCCAGCATTGTAGTTAGAAGTAGGTCCTCTAAGGTCCTCTGTTTGTGCGCAATTGTGGTCACAGTGGCAGTAGTGGGTGAGGGGTAGACTCAGTTACTACGAAGATGGTGTATACATGATGGTGTATACAGTCATGTAGTTGAATGTTACTTCGGGCTTAGATCCAGAGGTTCTTGCAATGATGACCCCGGGTTTATGTACATGTATCATTCAGCTACCGTTGTCATAATGGCAATAGTTGATAGAACACCTGTATAAGTACAGGCTGTTTATCTAGCATTTTCCAAAATAGCACTCCGTACTTCGAGGCTGCAGCCGTTTTGCATGCAACGTTGTACGTGTTGATCGGTTGACAGCATGTGACAAAGCCGAGGACACACTAGTGTATCAGGAGCACTGTTTTTTTACACAGTGCGTCCCCCGCCTTGTAACATGCTGTCAACCGATCAACATGTTAACTTATCAAACAAGGCTTACCTATACCAACATTATACATGTAGGGCTGTGCATGCTTTCAAAATTCTTCCTTGTTGAAGTAGAATATCGTGCTTGTGGGGGCTTTAGTAGTTCCTTTGCCAGATGTTCTATGCATATCTCAATGACTTATCAGTTTCAGCACTCGGGCAAGGCACATTCGGGCCTACACATGTAGCCTTGAATTCTGGCTTGGAGGCATGATTTATCTATTTTCATGGCTGCTAGGATCATCCTTAGTTGAGAGTTATTTCTCCGTGATTCGCTGATGAGTCCACAAAGGACGAAACAGCTAGACAGTACTAGTGCTGTCCCCAGATCGTGTATTCTAAATCCATAATACCGACGCTCAATCTCCGGACAGCTGTTTCAACCTTTTTAGGTCTCATCAGTGGAACTCAGGGAGGTTAAACAAATGGCAATACGGTCTATATGAAATGAACAAAAAAAAGCAATTTGAAAATGGCTCAAAGCATCAAAGTCAGCGAGCTATCTGCAAGACACGTACAAAGAGAGCTTTGCACGAAGGCAGATACATATTAAATATACCTTTGACACTAACCAAAAAGAGTGCTCAATCAAGTCAACGCAAGGCAGCGTAATGCGGTGATTGAGTCTATAAAAAGCTATAGTGACATGTAGCCAGGCCCCCAGCACAATAAGCTGACTTGCATCGTGCTAAAATCGTTCACACAAATCTCTTATAATAATTATTATGTAGATTGCAGGATAGGGTGGTTGCACCAGGAAGTGCTGTCTCTGCGATAGTGGGACCAGCCAAGATTGCAGTACAGTCGTCCACCATCAATCCAGCACTTCATTGGCCAACGCCCTCGATACACCAGCATGATTTCCGGAGTTATTACCATTCATCGACACATGTCCCCCCCCCCCCCAGTTCTTCGGCACCTGACCCGAGTTCTATTTGGGCCGCACTACTTTGTAGCAGTCATACTATAGTACTAGAACTGGATGCACGTGATATCCACTGGAATTGGCGCTGGCCATGAGCTGACCCACCGTCGTGCCTCCCAGTGTCAATTTTGCTTATGTGATCCTACCACAATCTGGAACATTATCAGTACTCGCCTCTGTTGACTTGCCAGCACTAGTTCTGGTGGATCCGGGCATGTTTCTGCCTTCTCTTCAGCATGTATTCTCCTGCAGGTGCATCTTTCACCTCCTTCTAATGCGCGAGCACATTTTCTGTGGAGATTCAACGACACATACACCAGAAAATACAGAACGGAACAGTGGCTGCCAATGCGACACAAGTACCACATAGACCTAAAAACTCATAAGCACCATGGGAGTTAGATGCATTTACGGGCAGTATGCCAGGATTTGCGCAGCTAATTTAAAATCAGATTAGCAATGCTGTGTGCTACCTAGGCAGCATCTTGGACTCAAAAACCAACCGATTGTGGTCCAACCCAACCGACAGCGTTGTCGGTGGGTTCCGATTGGCAGGTGTTGGATGGACGTATGATCCATGCGTCCCCACAAGCAATGAGAAGTTAACAATGCCACTAAGGATATAATATCGCGGACAGCAGTACAATGAAACTGGGCCATTCATTATCAGCAATATCAGGGGTATATCCCATCCGATAAGACGTACAGCTCGTGTATGGCGGATTTTACAGCAGGTCCCGACATAGCTTGCCCCGTGCCCTTTACTACTCCTGGGCCAAAACTGTTGTACAATATTCGAGAGGGTCTAGCCTAGTGAGTGTGAACAGAACCTGGCAAACCATATCTCCAAGTGATTCACATGTTGGTATATTCTCCGTTATCATACATCAATTTCGAGCAATTTGACACCCGAATATTCTCGCACCACTACTGCTGAAGTATTGACCACAAACCATGTTCCATTTGACTTACAAAAGGAACTTGCAAAAGGCATGAGAGCACTGGAATCTGTAAAGACTCTCGCATTATTACTAGCCACCGTACATACCTTTCGGGAAGTCGTGTTGGAAGCAGCATGCTCGGAGAGCAGAGCTGAGTGAGATCTGCATACAGTAACACAGCGACAATGAACCACATGAACAGAGGGAAGCAGTCGTATCCGTACACATCTGAATATGCGCTTATGGGAGGAAAATCCGTGCGACAAAAGAGGACCGTGTTATGCAGGTGTATGTCTTACCCGGGTACGTACTAAGTGAGTTCCACCATACGTATATAATTTTATTGCAATTGAATCACTTGACTGACTGGAGCCAAAAATATCAATTGGCACTTACTAGTACTCCGGTTACCCGAATGTTTCGGTACCACTATCATTAGGTTTTTTGCAATCGAACCAAGTCATAGTTGAGTCATTTTCAATGCGTTAGGTGTTACCTGACGTGCTCACTGCATCAGCCGCTATGTCAGATTCCACCAGGCATGCACCAAACCAGGCGCAATGCGCACACTGATGATGGTGGTTGGCACACAACGAGCAGTAGTAAAAGTGAAAGGACTTTTTGCATGTGATTTTGTTGTAATTTGTGCCAGTCGAATTGTCTCAGTGTAACTAGTTTATCGTTAGCTTACTAGTTTGTTTATACAAAAGAGAAAGACCAAGGAACTACAAGTTACGCTATACTGTCCACTAACACCGCCAGTTACTAAACAATCAGCTCATGCGATAGCTATTGCACGACACTGAACAGCTCTAGCACATCTTGGATGCGCACTCCAACAGCCTTGTGGACGACGACCGTCACTGGAGAATCGGTCCGTCGCTCCACCAGCCCGGCGGCACAGTGGACAGTGCCTTGGGGGTGTCAGCCATGGATCAGGCTGATAAGGACGTGGTGGAGACGGAAATGATGTTTATAAGGAAGAGTGATGATATGCGTATGTGCTCTTAATGTCAGGGTCGTGGGTTTGAGCCCACGTTGGGCGCCAAATGTCGTCTCGGTTGGAGAACGAGCTGCCTCTACTATACCCTCGCCACGCCACACATCAACGGACTAGTCAAGTGGTTTTTCTCTAGAGCTAGAGAGAGAGAGAGCTATTCATTTACTACACTTCAGGAGACGATGGGAGAACTGACAACTGACATGGCAAAAGGAAACATGATATCGGAAAGTGGTGCCCTCATCAGCACAAAAAGTGGCGTACTCGATATCATATCAGCACAAAAAGGTGCACGTGTCAGCAATACAACAAAGCAGCGCAGCAGCATGCACGGGTCAGCAGCACAGAGACACAAATACAGCAGCAGGTACGACAAAGAGACAACACGTGCAACCACATGTACAACATATGGGTGTGACAGTCCATATATGTATGTGTGAACACTACACACGATGAGAACATGCAAAGTATGGAGACCCAGACTGTGTGGTCAGCAGGACACAGCCCGTACAGGGTGGAACAGACAACTAAACGTAATAAAGCACCACGTACCGGCGGACTAGTCGACGCTGATGGGAGAAGTGGCACCCCCTGAGGCAGCTACGGATGCTAGAACTCTACAGCCAGACCAACACCAATATAAAACAAAAGGGTACACCACACCAGGAAGCAAGTCAAATAAAGATGTGTGAACAACGGCCACACACCACAGAAAAGCATACAGAACAAAAACTCAATTACCGACACCATAGACACTGCAAAATCCAAACAGGAGGAAAATACTAACTCCCTGAGGACACTGAGCATGAGGCAAACGAGCAAGCAACCTCTTGCCGATGTTCCACCGTGCAACAACAATTTGCCGGGCCGCACTGGCCACCGGACTGTATGGTAGGGGTATTACACCTGGACCTCAAGACCAACGGGCGAAGGACAGCAGGCCGGGCCCAGGTAAATACAATGAGGAGCACTGTACACAACTACAGAAATAACCCAAACCCATGCCAATCTGACCAACATACCTTCCCTGCGCATCCATTCCTAGTGTACGGGTCTGAAAGATGAAAGATGGAGCGCTTGTATACACGGACCCGGAAAGCCTGCTCCGGCCGCTCGGCAGAAGCTTCGTAGTGGTAGTCAAGGGTCGAAGACCGACGGATACGGATCAACTCCCCAGTGAACACACCTTTGCCCATACTACAGGGGTGGTTACTACCGACAAGCAGATACCGTATTTTTCCGGTTGTAAGTCGACCTTTTACGACTTAAAATAGAAGGAGAAAGGGTGGGGGTCGACTTACAACCGGGATTCGACTTATAACCGGGAACTATCAGAATCTTACAAAAAATGACCTGAACTGCATGCACGAGTGCACTATGTGTACACATTCTTCCAGTTTATTGGTCTTTTGAAGGATTGGGATGTTATAACCTCCAACAAGGAATGTTTAAATGATTTGTTGATGTGTTAATAGCAGGGAGGGGTTAGTAGTGCTTCTTTGGGTGAAAACTTTAAAACGCAGAATTGAGACCTCCGGATACGGGGGTCGACCTATAACCGGGGTCGACTTACAACCGGTAAAATACGGTACAGGAAACGATTGGTGAACTTGAAATGAGGCTTCACCGCCATGTATCCCTTACTACGGAAAACTGTGGTGTCCAGGAAATCAATGCCATCATGTGCCAGTTCATGAGCAAACTTGAGGGCCGAACACTTATTAATCCTATCTAAAGTGCGCTGAACTTGACCTTCGCAACCATGCAATGATAAAGCGTCTATAAACCTGAACCTCTAAACCCTCCCCCTCTAAGATCGGAAAAACGTACCACTTCTCCAAATACAGCCGCATGATAACAATGTCGGCATAGACCACTGCTGCAGGCGAACCCATGGCAGTCCCTTGGATCTGCCGAAACACATCGTTACCATACACAAACTCATTTTTCTTCCGAATGACTGACATCAAGGAAGTCACTGCTGTTATTAACCATGTACGAAGGGCCAGGGGCATCCACCTTGTACACCTGTATGTGATATACCACGACAACCGAGCTCGTTGGGGATGTTGGTGTAAAGGCTGGTCACATCTATACTCAAATATAAATGATCGTCCCGCACAGGCAAACCTTCTACCGAGTTGATGAAATCCGCAGTTGAGGTCAGAACAGTACTTTCCTCCCATACATGCGGGTTCAGAAGAAAGTGAATGAACTTAGCGGGATAGTAGCCAGGACTATTCAGACTAACAATAGGCCTAACCTTCAGGACCCAGGGCTTATGTGTTTCGAGAAGTCTCCTGAAAACGGGCATGCGCCCCCGGTGCGACTAAGAACAGTGACATATACTTCGAAGTATTAGTGGGCATACAATGCTCAATGTGATGCCTAGTCATGGTGAGTAAACAATTGACTTGGGTCGCTCACACGAAGTCTCCACACAGCCTTGAGCCTGTTGGTTGCCATCGGCAGTCTAGCCGCATGCTCATCTAGCCCCTCAGGCAAAAAAAAAGTCATTTATAATGTTGGGCATTGTGATGCTGGGCACGACCTATATCACCATAGTGAGATCAGTCCAGGACTACTATCACAATAGACTGCCTTTGAATATGCCTGATCGCGTTCTAGCTCCCAAACTATGTGCTGCATGTGTACACTCCGCCTATGGTTAGTCTACTCCAGAACAACGCCTGGACAGGTTCATTGGGGGCATGATGTCCCCCCACCCCATTCCCCTCTTGCCCCCTGCACCTGAAGTACCGGTATTGCCCCCCCCCCCCCTCCCCAAACAAATTACAGGACACAGATGGAGCACTGGGGAGCACGTAGCAGTAGGCAAAGTTGACGATGCCAGTGCAGACACGGCCTGACCTCGGTCACCACACTGGCACCGTATAGTCTCCAAGGGACATAGCTACCAGAGAACACACAGAATGGGAGTATATAGTGCTATCTCGGTGGATAGACAACCCCCTATACACAAAATATCTGCTGATAGAGTTCTATGTAGACCCTATGTGCACATATGTGTGGATGAGTACTGGTAAACGGACAGCTAACCCTAGTCTAAGTAAAATAAATGTAGAATGTAGACCCTGGGCAAAAAAATAAGTAAATAAAAATATTGACTAGTTTGAGGGAAAGACACAAACGGGAAAAGTCTGAAGAAAAAATTGACTGTCACCAAAATTAATAAAGTACCAGCGCTTTGGCCGAGTGGTTGTGGGCTTGCCTGCGAATCACAAGGTCCCGAGTTCGAGACCCGTGCTGGGAGCAGGGAGCGTATACTGTGCTAGCAAATGCGGTGATGCATGCGTGAACCACTTTACATGCAGTGAACTGCGCCGACACCCACGGTCAACTGGGTACTCACTACTCGGAGTGAGGGTAACATGGATGCAGCTAACGAGGTTAGCCCCCTTGTCGGGCATTGGTTGTGAGACTGACCACCTCACCCTCGCCGTTAGGCGCTGCATCTGCCACCCTGGTAGCACAGGCATGGTGGTGGCCTGGCACATGCGAAACTTCCTAAGCTGGTTGTGTTTCTCAACGCAATTGTATAGCCGGTGGTAACGCGGACGTGCAAACTTTACTTTTTTTTACACACACGAGGGAACTCGGATGGAGAGCCAAGGATTAAAATTAAAAAAGAGGACCATCAGTTTACGAGTTATCCGTTTTGTCCAACACTAACGGATATAAACGTGATGCAGCTAAGCATCAGGTCGTTGAATGTCAGGATCTCATCAGTCAGTTTTTGTGCTAATTGTTGCACATTTTTGACTCAGCAGAATTCTGCATATAACCGTTAGTGTTGGAAAAAACGGATAACTTGTAAACATGAGGGAACACTCATCCTTACCCAAGTCCCAACGTCAGCACTCGGCGCTGCTCCGAACCAAGAGGGATACTGGAGAGATCGTCCATCAGCTCCTCTCTTGTCCTGCGATCAAATCACCTAATGCTAAAACACAAGAAGATAGGAAAGGCAAGTAGAATAAATAAATCAATAAAATAATAAAAAACAAAACAAGTTTGAACAGCTGCAAACGTAATGGACGATCCGAACAAGACCAATGATTTACCTAGCAATAAGTGTGCAGAGTGTGCAGCCCAAGGAGAATCATCCCACGGCAAAGTTTATTGTTTAGGGCATAGACTCACAGTAACAGGCTCACCTTTGCTGCATCTCACACCGCTTCACACGGTCATCTACTGTATCACCATGGTAATTTCTGTTGCACATTGCTGCTTGTTTAACGAAAGGCAGAAAACACACCGAGTTTCCAGGAATTACCATGGTGATACGGTACTTTAGCTTGAACCTATTGTATGACGGGTTTTCTATGATTCATAATGACCCAGGGAATAACTAACAGTTAGCGACGCAATTCTTCTGAGGTGTAAAGTGACTTCAGGAATATGTAGCAGAAAACTGCGATGCATGCTGATTATTTACTGTGCCCTATTGTGCACAATATACCAGGTGTGTTACTCAGGGATGAAGTAGATGCACACACGTGCCGTGCATCACGGCACAGGTTTTAGGTTTGCTACTAGCTGCTACAGTGTGCTTGTGGTCCGAACTTGCACTCTACTCAACTCTGCATACGCAAAGAGTGCTGGTGCCGAAATGAACCAGAAGGGTGCTGAGGGGGACGCAACAACACTGGCTCTGTATACCCATGTACACAGATATGATAGGGTATGTAGTATCTGTTCTAAGATTTCACACAAACTGGGTACACGTCTACCTGGCACAACTCCTGCAACACTGGGCAAGAGCCAGATGCGTTCAAGTGCGGCTACTGTGTGTCAGGGAGTCGTAAACTTACTTTCGACTTCCTGATGTACATGATTGTACATGTACATGACCCTTGTATGAACGTACTCGCACTGGGCACTCTGGCCGCACGCATCTGCACGCGTATGCAGCCTGTCAGTGGCGGTATACCCCTCGAAGTATAAAAAAAAAGTATAGTACTCGACAGGACTTCCGACCGGGTCGCAGGTAACCCAGTGTTCTTTTTCCAAAAGGTCCAAGTACTCACAAACAGGGCCACTGACCCGGCTCTGGAGCAGACACTGGTAATCTAGGTCCAAGTTTGCACGATTATGTTCTGACGCTTCATGTGCTTTCATAGCCAAGGTTTCTCACTTTCTTCGCAAGCTCTTTTAGTCTTGAGAGTTGACAACTGCTTATGGTTGTGTTGGCAGAAAACATGTCAGCTAGTCTGACAACCGTCCAACCCCATTTTACTGGTAAGTAGTCAGCGAGTGGCTTTGATGGGGCCATACTAGAGGGAAAGTTACGCGGCATATTTGTGCTTCCTTTTTGAAAACACGTTCTCGCTCGAAGGGTTTCTAAACTTTATCCCTGCGCTCATTGATGGAGTTGCCAGCGGCACTCTACAGAAGAACAATGTTGTCAAGTTTTTTTATGAAAAATTGTCAAACATTTTCAAATTGCTATAAGTTTGGTTAGGGCCGGGTTCCACTGCGGCTCTGCAGCTCCACGGTACTTGGCTGCATGCAGCAGAGCGGCGCGGTTACAGTGACACTCGCCATTCACGGTACCGCGATCGTGCTCGACGTTTTTTGATGACATTTAGCCTGCCTGCGCACGCGTGAAATCCAAAAAAATCCTCGTGTTCTGGCCTGTGAAACGAACTAAAATTCCCCCGAATAAAACAATTAAGTGCGGGAAACAATGCAAGCCGTGACCGCGGCTTGCATTTTTTTGTATCAAGCAGCGAAGCGAAAGCTGGTGATGAGCCGCTGACTCGCTGGACCAGCTCGTAATGATGACGTTTCATGCCGTGGATGATGTGCGGCGGAGCGGCAGTGGAACCCAGCCCTTAGGCAAAGGAAATTTGTCATTAATTTGTTTATGCTGCATAGATGGAGAGCTGCACACTCTGGCTTATGGACTCTCGCCTACAGTGTAGTCGTACTGCTAGTGTACTGGCATTACAGAAGACACGAAAAACGAGAACATAATTATGGCGAGAAAGTAATTACTGGCTAAGAATTGCCCTAAGACTTACCGCTTCTCAGTGCTCCATACCAGGAAGTAGTACAACACCTACTCCCTGCTCCATACGAGTGTTTTCTCCTCATTCTCTGCATCCTTTACCCCAGGAGTCTCGTCCATTTAGCGGCTCAAATGCTTGAGCTCCGGATAGCGGAAAATAGCTCGTCGTCCATTAGCGGCTCTAATAGTACCTGGTCTGAAGTGTCGCAGTCTAGCAACTATGATTTTTTCCAGGAGGGTAAGGGTTGCAAACCCAAAGAGACCCTAAGCTTCGTCTATCAAACAAAACAATTGCCCTAAAAAATGGAAGAGGAAAAGAGTGAGCGAGTTGGTCTGAGCGCGCTACTTTTCAAAAAATAGAAGCTGAAAGCCATCAAACTTTTCAAAGTCAACAAAGCATTCTGGCTAGCGCGTTTGTGTATGTCACGAGCGCTAGCGCGCTTGTCGCAGCAAACTCTCGCAGGCCAGAGTTAGCGCTATTTGGGCTGTTTGCCGCACGCGGCAGCTGGATGGATCACGTGATCCAAGCTGACGAATAAGGTCCGATGGTTCAGCTACATTGAGCCACAAGCATTCGGGATCGGTCAAGCATGATTTCAGACCTTCATGACGGTTCCGCTGTTGAATCGAGCGCAACAAACAATGAATGACGGATCCATGCCGTACATACACGGAATCAGTGGCAGAATCAATCGGTACTTGTGAAGCACTCTGTACAGTGTACTGTAGTTTTGAGCTGTGTTGCTCGCAGCGAGCTTGCACTCCATTCTGTCGTCCGATAAATAAAATGATCAGACCAGCAGGTCAGAGGAACAACCGTTGCCCTTGTGTCCGAAGCGGCTTGGCCCAGTTTTCTCCAAAAATCTAATGACTACACAAGGACTTTATTTTATAGGCCCACGCCGGTAGCTGCTGGGAGATTTGTCGGTCGCTGCCACCCACGTTCGCTAGCGCTGCTCGCCTGTGTTAGCAGTTAGGTCCGTGGAAAGCACGTCGTCCTTCACAGCATTTTGTCCCGGTCCTAGTTCTAACTGCGGAGAAACGTTTGGAGTCCTGCGGATCCGGAGGAGGTCGCGTAATAAAGCACTTTCAGCTCCGCACTCGGCACTCGTACCAGCGATCGCTCAGGGTCGGAACACCACACGGTTATTCGTCGCCGGTAAGCCTTTGACATAGTGTCTAGCCTCTAGCTTAGGCCTGCGAGGTTCACTTACCAAAATAGTTACCTATTGTCCACTACCGGTTTTGTCGGCTCAGCGCAGTCGATATTCGGTGCTATCTTTATCTTTCACTAGCACTGCTGCTATTAATTTTTCCCAATCGACCAAAAACTTGAAAAAAGTGAGTATTTGCGTTCTGCACTTGCCCTGCATCCGATCAGATACAAGTACTTCAAGGGGAAGTATACCCTAAAATCAAATTTTCACCAGTTGTAGTCTTCGGGGTGCTGAGTCGAATGGTCTTGGTCCCAGGAAGCTGAGACGCTCCCTTCCTACTTGAATCCCAATCGAACTCGCGCACTTCCACCGAAACTGGGTGACTGCGCCCTACTAGATGGGGATTTGTATGCAAAATCTCACTAAAAGCGCCATTTTGTTCTTATAAAAGCACGGATGACCGCGATTGGCCCATATGTTGTAGTCTTTTGGACGCTGAGTCGACTGGTTTTGGTCCGAAAAGGCTGCGATGTAGCGTTCCTCCTTTATTCCCAATCGAACATGGTTGAACAAGCGGTCACGTGCTCCTGCGTACACCAGTCACCTGGTCACCGTGCCTGCAGGGTACAACTTACTAGCCTGTTTGACCTTTTTTGGGTGCACTCCTGTCACTCGAGTTGAACTCGAGTTGAACCTTGGTGTGAAATTTGTCGCCTGCTGGCGTGGTGACCAGGTGATTTGGGCACCCAGGAGCACGTGACCGCTTGTTCAACCATGTTCGATTGGGAATAAAGGAGGAACGCTGCATCGCAGCCTTTTCGGACCAAAACCAGTCGACTCAGCGTCCAAAAGACTACAACATATGGGCCAATCGCGGTCATCCGTGCTTTTATAAGAACGAAATGGCGCTTTTAGTGACATTTTGCATACAAATCCCCATCTAGTAGGGCGCAGTCACCCAGTTTCGGTGGAAGTGCGCGAGTTCGATTGGGATTCAAGTAGGAAGGGAGCGTCGCAGCTTCCTCGGCCAAGACCATTCGACTCAGCACCCAGAAGACTACAACTGGTGAAAAATTGATTTTAGGGTATACTTCCCCTTTCAGTAGATCTACTATGGCCCTAGTGTGAGTGCATTTCATTTTGCTTTCCCCGGCCAACCTTGTTTTTTTGACGTTGGAAGAAAAAACACGCTACGTAATTATAAATTGAGCCACGCCACAACAAAAGGGTGCTTATAGCACGCGACATCAAACTGAGAAAAATTATGAAGGATAGACGTTTGAAAGTATTGTGTCTATGGCAAATGAGCATGTCATCAGTCCACCTTATCCTCCCTACCCCCCCCCCCCCCCCCCTCCACACACGCACCCAGAGTGCGCCAGATGCAGTGTGCTTTTCAGGTAATCAAAAGGGCAACGGGCGGTGGGGAGAGGAGCATAGACCAGTCAGCACCAGTGAACCTCTAGCACTAGTGTTGGAATGGCCTTGATTGCTTGTCTGCCCTGATCCGTCCTTGACCCCTTGCATAATCCGTATGTCCAGTTTTCCTATTCTATTTCATCCCGATAATTCTTACTGCTGCATGTCTTACCCCCCCCCCCCCCCACCCCAGCTTTCCCGCCCTTCATATGTTCCCCATACAATGCCATGAAGAGAGACCCACATGACCAGTTTCCGGCACTGAGCACAAGTGTGTGTGTGTGTGTGTGTGCGTGCGTGCGTGTGCGCTTGTTTGTATGTGTGTGCGTGCGTGTTGGTGCATGTGGTTGTGCTGGTGCATGTGGTTGTGCTGGTGCATGTGTTGTGTGTGTGTATGTGTGCGTGCGCACACATGTGTATATTTTGTGCGCATATGCGGTTGTGTGTGTGTGTGCGCACGTCGTGTGCATGTGTGCGTGTTCCTAGATAGACATTGGATGTCAAGATGTCTGTGCAGTACCTGATGGTGCCAGTCACACTGCTACTACTCGCCAGTTCACTGCTGCAGTCATCGGCACTCAAGCAGTGTGAACAAGCCTGGACAAATGGTGGCAAGGGTACGTTCAAGACCCGTGGTTGGTTTCACCCTCACTTCCTTGTATTGGCTATTTTCAGTATGTGCCATGAAGTGCAGACAGTAAATACACAAAATAGAAAATAAAGATGATGCAGAACATGTAGCACAAGCAATTTTGCTAATAACGATTGCGGATGTAACGACAATTCGCTAATAACGACTGCGGATGTAACGACAATTCGCTAATAACGACTGCGGATGTAACAACAATTCGCTAATAACGACTGCGGATGTAACGACAATTCGCTAATAACGACTGCGGATGTAACGACAATTCGCTAATAACGACTGCGGATGTAACAACAATTCGCTAATAACGACTGCCGATGTAACGACAATTCGCGAATAACGACAGAATTCCCATGTCCAGAGCAAAGTCCATTCTACCTGTATACATAGAATGAGACTTCGGGTATAAGGACACTTCTCAAATAAGGACGCTTTTCTGATGCCCCGCCGAGTGTCGTTGTACGCAAAGTCGACGGTAACTAAAACTGCGCCGGGTGATGTGCGGTGACCTTTTTCTCTCTTGTATAATCACTCTGTCATATTGCTCATCAAGAAATCTTTAGGATCTCGAGGTCAGTGATTTCCAGGCTGAGACTGTAGGAAATCAGTAAATTGTATGTAAACACATCGCACAGGCATCTATTGGCCTCTAGGGAGTCTCTCAAGTGATATTTGTTGATGCGTGTGACAAGTATTAACATTTCAAATCAGATTTGTGTACCTCTTTTTCCAGTTGGAAGGTATCAAAAATATTTTGCTGAGATTTGCCGAGGCGACTCGCCATCAGACCAAGATCTGTGTCCTGGAGATCACCCGGCGGAATGCTGCATGCACGAAGACTGCGACCGCGGAACTCGCTTTGCGGGCATGAAGTGCGGATGCCACTCCGGCTGCCAGCGCTTGGCATGCCAGTATGAACTAGGTGAGATCATGCAGTAGTGGCACGTACAGCCGCTGAGGCAGCCTGTAATGCCTGGATGCCGCTACGTGAGGCCAATGTCTCTGCATTGTTTTTCCTGAAAGTGTATTGTATACTACCTGGCCGGTAATGCAGGGACTTTAAAAAGGTAGAATGTTGCATGGCCGAAACTAGAGCAGGTGCACACAGTGTGTGTTGTGTCAAAGTCAGTGATCATGTGTCTTATGTGGTCCAGTCAATCAACTGTGACATTGATCCATACCATGTGTCCCCCTGAAAACATGTTAAGTACTCCCTTGATCCATATCATGTGTCCCCCTGAAAACATGTCAAGTACTCCCTTGATCCATACCATGTGTCCCCCTGAAAACATGTTTAGTACTCCCTTGATCCATACCATGTGTCCCCCTGAAAACATGTCAAGTACTCCCTTGATCCATACCATGTGTCCCCCTGAAAACATGTTTAGTACTCCCTTGATCCATACCATGTGTCCCCCTGAAAACCTTGTTTAGTACTCCCTTGATCCATACCCTGAAAACATGTTTAGTACTCCCTTGATCCATACCATGTGCATATTGTACAGTCCTGTATGTTCATCTGTGTTTGTCTGTCACAGTCATACAATCATGTACTCCTTTGAAGTATGTAAGCATCAGGATCATTGATAAAAACAACCAAACAAATTGGCCAAAAAAATATGAACAGCTGTGCATTTGCGTGCATCAGGCACTATAGCAGCGGCAGTGCCTGGCTGTGTGCATTGTGTCCTAGGAGTATTGCATACTTTGGGTTTCCATTGTGTTTGCTCTCTCAGACAGGGACTGCGATTACGTTACACACCCGAGGAATGGCAAGGTCAAGCGCCTCACCGACACACGCGTTCAAGTGGCTTGCGATACCGGGTTCATCGCCTACCCTCCGGATACGTTTGACAGGCACTGCAATCCACAGGAGAGCAAAGAGTGGCTGCCTAAAATCGAGTGTCGCAGTAAGTTCAAAACATAGTGACCTGCTTCTGCTTGCATCTGGATTCGTGTTTTGGCCTTGTTGCTCCACGGCAGACCCCGTAACGAATGCATAATGCTGATAGCTGTGGTGTCTTACTGTCTCTTCAAATACCTAAGAAAGTGCATGTGTTGCCCAATGGCAAACCCCGTAACGAATGCATGATGCTTATGGTTGTGGTGTCTTGCTGTCTGTTCGAATACCTAGGAAAGTGCAGGACCCCGCCTGGCTTTGCCTATTCCAATCGTCTCACCAAGGGGTCATCGTTCGCCGTTGGACAGACAGTGCAGTATTCATGCAAACCTGGCTACCTATTCCTACATGGCAAGGACCATGTCACTTGTCAGGAGAGAGATGGACGTGCACAGTGGACACGTATAACATGCCAGAGTAAGTGTGAATGGAAAGCCATCTGACTTGATAAGGGACGTTACAGTCAATTGAACAATCGTACTAGTATAATGAGAGTTCTGTGTACCAGAACACTCAAACGCCTCTTATCCGGACGGCTCAGATACGGGCACGTCTCTCTACCGGCCACCCTCAGCTTGAGTTCCTATGGCAAAAATGCTTCGAATTTGGGAGGGTTGAACTTTTTTTCCGAATGCGCAAGTGCTTATTTGTCACTGCCAACCTGTGTAATCCATACATTTTTATCCATGGATTATTTTTGTAACCTGAACATGTGCAATACGCACCAAAAAAACTTCTTCAAAAAATGATTATGATACATGGTAGATGAGTTATCCTGAGATACGGGCGAATCTGAGATACGGGCAGTGCCCGGTCCCAAGGTGCCCGGATAAGAGACGTCCGAGTGTACCAAGTTCACTACCCGAACAAGTGGTCAACTTCTTGCGTACCAAACACCATTTCAATAAAATAGGGCGACTGAAAACGTACGTGCTGCCTCCTGAGGTAGCTGTGCGAAGTGTTTTAGAAGTCCCGTTCCACGCATGCCTGAGGCCTGCAGCTTTTCAAACAGACCACAAGCCAGGTGTCTGTGAACGCCGCTTTCACCTGCATCGCAGAGCTGTCCGGTGTGTGTGTGTGTGTGTGTGTGTGTGCGTGCGTGCACGCGTGTGTGTGTGTGTGTGTGTGTGTGCATGTGTGTGTGTATGCGTATGTGTGTGTGTGCATGTATGTGTGTCTATGTATGTATGTATGTGTGTGTGTGTGCACATGTACACACAATTTGTGTGTGTGTGCGTGCGTGCGTTGTGTGTATGTGTGTGTGTGTGTGTGTGTGTGTGTGTGTGTGTGTGTGTGTGTGTGTGTGTGTGTGTGTGTGCACATTCACGTGTATGTTTGCATGAAAATGCACTGTAAAGTAGATGAAGTGACTTGAGCCGTATGAGCACCTTGATGTGCCGGAGAAGGAAGATACACAGAGGGTGACAACGGCAAATTTCTTGCCGACTGTGCAGATTGCTTAGAAAGTGTTCTAGCGTTCTCCTGCTGATATGTACCAGTATATTGATGGATCCGTATGGGTAGAAGGCCTTAGCTGTTCACACCGCTATGACAGTCATATTTCTCTGTATTCCGCTTTGTGTGTTGCCTGCACCAGTCCTGAAATGCCCCAAGATCTGGTCCAGCGATCCAAACCTTCTCGCCAGGCCGGCATCAGCGGACTCTTACAGGTCCGCTGTTCGGTTCAGCTGCCCGGCTGGCTTTGATCTGATTGGTACCCGTCAAGTACGATGCGATCTCGCGTCCGCAACCACTGTCGCTTGGAGCGGTTCTCCTCCCACGTGCAGAGGTAACTCCGAAATGCAAGTGTGCAATATTGCTTTTTTTGTTTTGAAAAGCATCTCATCAACGGTGTCTTTTCTAAATGTTTCCACCGAGCCTTGAGATGTTGTAATAAATAATAATAATACATACCGTACCATGTGTTTATCTTGCGGCTGGTAGCTCTTTGCAAGCCCTAGGAGATAAATTCCATCGCATATCTTCTCCGTATGGAGAGATGTCATGTACGTGCTCTATTTCGATCATGTGACCTGCTCTCTGAGCGCTTCCACATACTAGTAATTGTACTACACAACAAAGCGTTCTGTAATGTCTGTGATTGATGGGAGCAACTATCTGTTCTAAACTGCAATCCTTACAGAGAATTATGGCCCTGCTGGCTTTTGAAAGCCCGATTTTGGACAAATGCACCCCCTCCCACACACCTCCATACCAAGGTTAGGTTGCATTTGTTTGGTCATTCCAGAATAGGCATGGAATGCAGTCATGGACATGGGATGCAGTCGATACCCATCGCGGAATCGGAATGAGCGTAGCAAACAAACGCGCGCGCATGCACTCGGGAATATGGCAAAAAATTGCGCAACTCAGGAAACGACGGTCGAATGTTTTTTGTATATTACCTGTTGCTTTGTGGCTTTGCGAAGACTACCGGTAGTTGCGCTTTTGCTTCCGACTGTCGTACGTTGTGTGATGGTGCATATAGGCTCCGCAATGTACCAAGGCAATAGAATGTGCACTGTATGTGAAGGGAAGGCTGGTCATTTAAAACAATACACCTGAAACACCGACATTTTAATACAATGTCATATAAAGTTACATATTCTACTGTACATGTGGACACAACAGAGTCCCATGTGGATTACCACAGGCGTGACACGGCCAGCCGTCAACCCAACAGGCTCAAGGTCACTACTATCACCTTCGCTTTCGGAACAGGAGGGAGACGGAGATGATGACGTTGAAGCTGCAGAGGTCGAGCTTGAGAAGGTATCACGCTGTGCTTGCCTGCATCTTTTCTTCTTCTTCCCAGCCATGCTTTGCATCACCTTCAGGAATCTCATCATCACTGTCATTTTTTCTTTGTGTCTCTTCTTTTTTTTTTTTTGTATCCTCGCTTCACGCTCCTCGTGTCTATGTAGGAATTGACTGAATTCACTTCCTGCAAACACTTTCTGCTTTCTCACTCGTCTTTTTGAGGCGCCACTAGCAGACACTGACCTTTCGACAACTGGCTTTCTTTCTTTTACTGCGTCGGCCACAGCCATGTTTCCAGTGTCCGGGAAAGCTGGTGGTTACTTCGATGGTGTAGCAGCAGGTTCGCACTTAGAGATGACAATGCCAGGTCCAAGAAGAGGACTTGGAAAGTCATCGGTTGGGCTTATAAGCTCGATCGGAGATTCCGCCCTTGACTGGCCTGACGGTGTTGCCGACGTTGAAAGCAAAACTCCAGGGGACAAGGCACTAGCGCTGTCAACTAGAGAGACCGGAACAACGCAAGCCTTCTCACCACTCAGGTCCATGATATCGGCGTGGACAGGCGGCTCCCGTTTCTTTGCGCTCCCTGTTTCCTTCAAGCTGTCAAGGTACTTCTGCGACGAGGACTTTAGGCTCTTCCACCGATTGCTGCATTGAACAGGACTCGGCCAGGTAATTCATTGGCCATCGGCCTCGGAGTTTTGCAGCGATCTGTTGCCACAGGGTGACGTTTTTGAAACTGATATCTAGGAATTTCTCCCGGTACTCGGAGTAAATGGACAACAAGTCCTTGGTCAACTTCACCGACCGCGAAAACGCCTCGTTACTCGCCATCTGGAGGACCAATTACTCTGCATTTACTATTCTTCAGTCTTGTAGGTACTTGGTCCGCGTCAGCGATAATGTCGCTTATCTTTCAGCTTTGTTTATATATCGCCAAAGCTCACTTGGCAGCCCATTTCATCCCAATTTTTGGTTAGTAAGTTAGTTTACTAGTACCTGAAAGGTCTAGCTACAGTTCGAGTGGATTTCGAGAGCGACGGGTGGGTGATTCTGATTGATACAGCGCCGCATCAAAATAGATTATCTTATTACGCTGTGCAGGCAAGAGCAGCGCAAGCTACAAGAAAGTAATCGGCTACTCGGAATCAGCTCCATTTTGCCGAACGGCCGAGATCGCTCACCTCAGGGATCGCTCGTCAAGCTGAGATCTCAGCTCCCTTACCTCCAACTCAACGCTCGGAGTATCCAGCGCATCGTGGAGATTTGCAAGTACTATACGTGTCGTCGTCGTCGTTCAAAACAAAATCTTGCAAAGAACGGCGTCTGATTTGAACCACACAGGCTGTCGTACTGCCCACGCGAAGTCCTATAGAGAAGGCGACCGTCACGATCGACTTCTGTTTAGAAAACAGCCAGGCAGCGGAGAGGTAGAGAGATGAGCTTGCAAAAGCAAGAGAGGCGATCCCGAGCAAAAATATTTGTCACCAGCAACGAGAGCAGTGACGAGGAGGACCGAAAAAAGTAGGAACCCTTCCTTGGACAATAAATTCCTTACAGCTAGTTGTCATTCTATACCTTACCACCCATCGTGCCAAGTTTTATCACTTCTAGTGCACGCGTTCATGTCCAAAGTCTAAGTTCAAATTGTCGAAAGAGAAGCGACAATATTGCTGACGCGGACCAAGTACATATGCTAGGTGTTGATATGGTGCGTACAGTGAAACCTGTCTAAGGCGACTGCTCAAGGGACCTTCAAAACTTGGTCTCTGTTACCAGGTGGTCTCCTTATCCCGGGTCATTTGACTGGAAATAGCATGCCTTGGTCCTGGCTTTAGTGGTCTTTTAGGACAGGTGGTCGCCTTATCCAAGTGGTCGCCTTGACAGGTTTTGCTGTAGTAACACGTGCGATACTAGTCAATACTGGCATAATAATCTACTACCAACAGAAGCGTTACTGTTCCTCGCTCGTTCAGGCTCACTGATGTGACAATTCAGGCGTGGCGGCACAAACTTCCTACAAATAGATCTACAAGACAAAAGTGACACGAAAGGTCTTGTGGCACAAATCTTTCTAACAAGACACATTAGCGCACTGTGCATGTGATAGTGAGCTCCTGAGGTGACAGGTATACTAGGTCTGGCCTGGCTGCACAAACAAAGCCCCCGCTGTACCGGTGGCCGCAGCGCATTTTCATTCCGCTCGGAATGAGCTCTCATTCCACTTTTTTGTTGGAATCGTCAGAATCAATTCTGCCCGATCCATTCCGCGACCGGAATCAGAAGTGCACCAAACAAACGCTGTCGCGAGCATCGAACAAACGCACTGGAACGAAAACACGGCGGAATGGCTTTGGAATGGTGTCGAAATGGCACCGAACAAACGCAACCTAAAACTTGAAGAACCTGGGTTTGGGATCTATACCTGAAAAACAGTACTGACATACAGAACGAACTGTAAGCTTTTGTAAGCTTTCCCATTGATGTAACGTTAGTACATGTATCTTCAATGCCCACACCAGTCTATAAGAAGAAAGCAATGCATAGAACACAGTGTAGGATGTACGATTGTTTTCACTTCAAAGTTATC
>NC_088647.1:34950722-35058222 GCF_964019385.1 Sycon ciliatum
TCTTCGATGCTGGTCATCCCAGTCTCTTCGATGCTGGTCATCCCAGTCTCTTCGATGCTGGTCATCCCAGTCTCTTCGATGCTGGTCATCCCAGTCTCTTCGATGCTGGTCATCCCAGTCTCTTCCATGCTGGTCATCCCAGTCTCTTCGATGCTGGTCATCCCAGTCTCTTCGATGCTGGTCATCCCAGTCTCTTCGATGCTGGTCATCCCAGTCTCTTCGATGCTGGTCATCCCAGTCTCTTCGATGCTGGTCATCCCAGTCTCTTCGATGCTGGTCATCCCAGTCTCTTCGATGCTGGTCATCCCAGTCTCTTCGATGCTGCTCATCCCAGTCTCTTCGATGCTGCTCATCCCAGTCTCTTCCATGCTGGTCATCCCAGTCTCTTCCATGCTGGTCATCCCAGTCTCTTCGATGCTGGTCATCCTCTCTTCGATGCTGGTCATCCTCTCTTCGATGCTGGTCATCCTCTCTTCGATGCTGGTCATCCCAGTCTCTTCGATGCTGGTCATCCTCTCTTCGATGCTGGTCATCCTCTCTTCGATGCTGGTCATCCTCTCTTCGATGCTGGTCATCCCAGTCTCTTCGATGCTGGTCATCCTCTCTTCGATGCTGGTCATCCCAGTCTCTTCGATGCTGGTCATCCTCTCTTCGATGCTGGTCATCCCAGTCTCTTCGATGCTGGTCATCCTCTCTTCGATGCTGGTCATCCTAGTCTCTTCGATATTTTGGCATGCAGTAATGTTCTAGGATTCCTTCCTGTAATGTAGTGTGTTGGGAGTTGGAAATTGAAAACTATGCAAAAACGTTTCTTGTCTCTTGCTGTGCTTGTTGTTTGGTCCCGATTCAGCAAGTTGCTGCGAGCGCCGTGGCATTCCGGTCGATGCAGGCCAGGACGTTACGTACTCCGACCCGCAAAAGTCGTGCCCAGTCTCTGAAGTGTCTCGTGCTTTCATCCAGTGCAATACCTGCCATCTCCCAGCCTCGCGTAGTAATGTCACATCGCTGAGAATTACGTGTGACAACGAAACCTGGTCCGACAGTAGCAGTTTGGTCTGTGAACGTAAGTGGCTGTGTGTCTAGAAAGTGTTTACTACAAAAATAGCTTCAAATTGTCCCGCATTGTAGTGAGTGATATCTACTTGACATTATTCAGGATTATGAGTGTACAGCAACATGTTTCAAGACAAAGGTACGCGTTTAAACGGCCAAAGAGAGTTGCAAAGTGTGCGTCTTTGTGGGTAAATTGAACATTGGTGCTCAGACTGCCATTTTCCTTACAAACCAGTTTGCCTATTATTATGAAATGGACCTTCTAGAAGTGACAGGGGATTATCTGGATAGGAAAGAGTATCTTGATTTAACGGAAGATGGATGATGACTGTGCGCGCATGCAGACGTACGTGTGTTGTGTATTAGTGTTGTAAAAGTGGTCCACCGCAACCCAAGTTTCCTTCTGTTCTGTGTCAATTGCCCAGGCAAGACGTGCCCTCCTCTGCAGTCTCTTCTGGGTGCGACTCCAAGTCATCAAATGCCCGATATCGAGAGCTCTGCAGGAAATCTGACCACATTGCCGCAGCCGTGTGGGGCTTCTGTGCGCCTGTCCTGTAGTGACTCGAGCAGAAAGCTGGTCCCGCGTTTCCCTGTGGTGCATTGTACAAGCAGCGGAGAGTGGTCTGTCAAGAAGTTAGGCATCTGCTTACTCAAAAACGGTCAGTTCTTTCAAATACCTTATGCGTGGTCCACACTTGCCACTGTTTGTATTGACACACAGAGATGCCAACCGGCATGTGTGGCTGATAGTGTACACCTTGTCTTGTTTCAAGTGGCCCGTATGTACAGTAGAACCCTGATAAGGTGTACCAAATGGGCAGTAGGAATTTGTACGTTGTATCCAAGACTCTTCATATTCTGGCATGCAATGTACTTGAGTTTGGGTCAAACACACACACACACACACACACACACACCCGTGCTCCTGACAACGTTTGTACTAAGCAAGCGTATGTCTTAACAGAGTTCATACTAAGAGAGGTCCACTATACATGTGAATGAGGTTTTCTGCCGCGTGTTTCTTTATTCCCCTCGCTCATGACAATTACACCGCTCCTCTCACATGTTGTTCTGTAGAATATACCACCCACCGGTACCCATCCGTTTGCTTGTAGAGAGTCCTGGAAAGAGAATGTCAATGTTCTTTTTTGTAATCTTTGTCATCATCAGTGTGCTTTCGATGGCATGAAAGCAAACCCTAGTCATCCCCTGGAATGATGTTTTGTTTTCATCAATTGTGATGATCTTCTGGTGGTTGTCTTGTCCACAGCTGCGAGTTGCTCGCAAGCAATACCAGGAGTCGACGAGACTCGATTTGATGTGAGGATTCCAGCGGATCGCTCAGCAGGCGTCCGGGTGTCCATCAGCAACTGCCGTGCCCGTTGCATGAGAACGCCGGCAGTAACTGCTGTGTGTATGTTGGACCACACTACCGGGGAGCTGAACTGGCAGCTTGATGGTGTGCCGAACTGCACAGGTACACTAAATGTTGTGTTGTACGTATTAAGAAGTTATTATTGTGGCTTTGATGGCGCTTTGTGGAGTCACTGTCAGTCAGCCATTTTGCTTGAACCGCTGAGCTTGATTAACTGTGCATGAGTCTTCAAGTCACTGAGCTTGATATCACTGTACACGAGTCTTCGAGTCACTGCGCTTGAGTCTTGAGCGACGGCTTTGACTCGCTCAGGATATGGTGTGCATGAAGACAACGGAGGGGAGTTCACAGGTGACGTGGCATGCCTTGGTACGTATGATTGACAGACTCTACAGCTGTAGGAAATACAGGCATTAGTGATGCACCCACTAGCTTACCGGAGGAGGGTTTCAGTAATCCCACAACAGTGCTATCTCTGAGGTGTGTTATTGGCGCTTGTGTTGCTTTAAAGTGCATAATATGTTTGATGCTGAAGAAGGATCGACTTGCAAGACTCGAACCCAGCACCTCGTGAAAGACCTCGGCGAAACTCGGTCTTTTACTCGGCCTATATTTCCCGTATAGACCTCGTCTTGGTCTATGTCTTATATATAATTCACAGTTCGCGTGAGACTCGGCTGGAGGCAAATATTTCCAATAATTCGCCTGTCAGGTGTTCTCTGATGATGTTCAATGGGAGAACTGCTGGCAGACCTTCAATTCGGTCCAGCTGAGAGGCTGAGAGCATAGTGGTGGAGTACTGAAGATGAGGATGCTTTGCTGTGTACCTGACATGCTGCAGTGGAGGCAAAGAGGCGATTTACCAACCCTGTGATCGAAGAGGATTTGATCTTGAATTTGTTGTGTTTACATCTCTCCTGTATGCTCTGTTTGCTCACCTGCAGTTTCCCGCTGTTCAGACTACAAGGTCTGGTCAGGTGATGGCTACACTCATCTTGGCCGTAAGTCCAGCAACTCCTGCCTGGGAGGGGCCAAGAAGGTGCGTTGCAGGCAGGGATACTATCGGCTGGTACGCAATAACCGTAGAGCTGTCGTACGTGCTTCTTGCAGTGTCCAGGGTGAATGGTCTCACAGTCCGTATAATATGCGCTGCGTTGGTAAGTCTTGGGATAGTGATGGGTGCATAGTTATACATTTCAGCAAGAGTCCATAATCCCCCAGAGTGCGCAACTTCACTTGTCAGATCTGGGACGGCGAAATCCATGTTGCACGTCATGGTATGACATCATGAGTAGGGGAAGTGTGGACCGTGGTGGACCGCGTCGACGGAATGACGCATGTCCGGCCCAAAAAATGAATGGGGAAGAGCGGTTCTGCTATTACACACACACACACACACACACACACACACACACACACACACACACACACACACACACACACACAAGCGTATTCTTATCTGATTATTGTCTTCTGCTGGTTGATTGCAGCAAACTGCAGTAACGTCTGTATGGGGATAGGGGAAGAATGCTATGTGTCGAGAACATCACCGAAAGAGTACTCTTGCCGCTGTATCGCTAACTGTCCCAAACCAACTCAAGGCAGTGATGCGTTGTGTGGTTCCGATGGCAAGACGTATGACACTCGCTGCCATCTCCAACAGCAGATCTGCAAGACCGGGCAGCACATTGGGGAATTACCTCTTGAAGAGTGCAACAAAGGTAGGGATTTTCTTTTTGATGTCTATGCAGTGAATCCTGTCTAAAGTGCCCGCTGAAGGGATCTTCGCCACGCGGATTCTATTGTGGAGATATTCCCTTTTCCGAGGTTATTTGACTGGAAATAACATGCACTGTTCCCGTTTTTTTACTGGGAACACAGCCCTACCAAGAGACATGTGGAGACAAACACAAGACAAGACACAGGGGATGTAGCGACGACGTGCCGATGTACAGGGAGCAACTCGACCGACCAGAGGTCTCGGCGTTAGCGTTGCAACCTGCCATCGAAATGGGGGGGGGGGGGGGGTTGCAACGTTGTATTAGTCATCCGGGGCAGGTAGTTATCTTAACAGAGTGCTCACCTTCACAGTTTTTACTATACAGGTTTCACCAGGCACATAGAATAATCCCTTTGGATTCCGGTGGCAAGTCCGTCCATGGTGGCCATGGACGGACCTTTCATCCGAGTGTTGGGTGGATTGTCTGATTGATTAATCTTCTGCTTAATTATCATGTGCACATCCTTTACTTATGCGTACCGGTACCAGCATGTGCACTGCGTGACTGACGTGATATTCAAGTGCTTGCGTTCAATGTGTGTGTGTTTGTGCAATACACGTGAGCAGGTGGCCGTTGTTGGACGAGTCCGCCTATTTCAGACTTTGCCAAGTACGCCAGCCCTGCTGTTAACTGTAGACGAAAGATTGGAGACTACTTCAACTTTAGAAATGGACAATGTCAAAGCTACGAAGCTTTCGGCTGTCAACGACTACAAGACAACACCTTCCAAACAAGCAGGCAGTGCTCCAGAGAATGTATCGAAGGTAAGTACATTTGATATCCCGTTTAATACACTGAGTACTGTAAAAAAAATATAAAAAAATAAAAAATTCGACGGAAATTCGACTAAGTACTGGAAGTCAACAAATATTCGGCGCGTATTTATTTTCAGCTATTTTCGGCCTGATCATATTTGGCCAAAAATTTGTTGCAGCCGAAATTTTGTTTTGCAAGGTTCAGTGTGACAGCCGATACAGGCAACAACAGTACAGGCCGACAATTTGTTGCAGCCGAAATGTGTTTTAGCCCTGGGAGGCCGAAATTTGAATGGGCCATTTGTCGACTTTGCAGTACGTGCAACTAAACCTCCAACCTGCAACACACAAAAAGTGATTTGCTACATGGCAAAGATTATACTCCCCCAATCGGGACGTTTCTACGGATTTGTACGACCTTTTACATGTCACCCAACCCTGTTGTACATATTATGTGGTGGCACACGGATGCGTCGTGACGCAATGTGCAAGTACAGTGACGGCTAGTCAAACGCGAGCGAACGCCCATGTAAAGCATGCTAAGTTCGAGGTTATGACTTCACTTAACTTAGAACCTTCCAAGTTGGAAGGCTAGTGGCGTGCGTATTCCATACGTCATGGAGCTAAACGTCAGGCCATTGAATAGGGCTTGAAAGTGATGACGTCAAAACGGCCAGGGAGTAGTAAGTTGACATCAGATTTCTATTTTTGGATCCACTAAGGTGTGACTTTACTATTGCCTAAGTATGTGGGTGCATAGCAACCCACTCATGTCGCATGCAGGTGTGACTTTTATTTCGCCACCAGTTGTAACCCCGCCCCCAGTAGCCAAATCAGTCAGTTTCACTGGTTACATCACCTTGCTGAGAGTAAGACGGCTTGAAATGTGCTTGGATCCATACAAAAACTGGATCCAAGTGGATCCAATTTTTGAATTTTTGAAATTGTTGCTATGCTGTGACGTAGCACTTTCAAGCCCTATATCAGTACCATAGGAGTCAGTATCGTGGCAACTGTTCCACGTTATGACTCATCATTATCATGCTTATAGTTACCACTACCAGGGTTATACAACTACGGATAACTTGTAAGCCGTTGGTCCTTTCTGCTGAACTCAATCTATTATTTTCCATGTACATGATGTTCCTTGAGCCAAGTTGAGAGCAGGTCAGAGTGCTCAATCAGAGTGCTCACAGATCAGGACACCAGAGCCCCCCCCCCCCCCCCCCCCACACACACACATACATCCATACATCCACACATATACACATCCACACACACACATATACACACACACACACACACACACACACACACACACACACACACGCGCGCTCACACTCGCGCACACACATACACACAAACACGCACGCGCACCCCCCTCCACTGCACACACACAATGATTGCATGGAGCAAGATTCTCGGAGTAGAGACACATTCCACTGGACCTTTTCGTGTATGCAGGCAGGCATAGTGGAATGGTTTATGACCATGATTGAGAAACAGAGGGTACCAGGTTCAAGTCCTGCTTGGAAGCGGAATGATTTTTCAAGCCGTGCTGCGACCCACAGTTAGTTTGGAACTCGTGGCCTGGCACGAGGAAAGCATGGGTGCAGTGAATGGGATTTTCGGTTCTAACCAGGCGTGTCCCATGTGTACGTTTGTTATGTTTGTGCTTTGCAGAGAGGGTGTGTCACATGGCCCCGGACAAAGGCCCGTGTAACGGCACCCAGCAACGGCACTTTTTCAACTGCTCCTCATCCAGATGCGAGCGTTTCACCTATGGCGGCTGTGGCGGAAATCAGAACAACTTCAGAACCCGTTTGTCGTGCGAAGGTGTTGCTACCGGTCAGCAGTGCAAGGATTCCAACAATACCTGCAATGCCAACAATAGATGTAAGTTTGTGCTGACTAGATTGTCATCTGTATGTTTAACAGCTTGCGCAAATAGACGAAGAAACCAGGCCTGGTCAGGAATGCCTTGTTGTTGTTGTTGTTGTTGTTGTTGTTGTCGTCGTCGTCGTCGTAGTCGTTGTTGTTTTTATTTTTCATCACACAAGGTATAAGGGCGTAACATGCTAGCTGTCAAAAGCACGGGAAGAGAGAGTCAAGGCTCAGCTCTACTCGATTCTAACTAGTATGAAGCGATCTTGCAATATTTTTGCTATTGGTGTTGTTGTTCCTAGTTGTCAGTGTCTTGCTTTCCGGACACTTCAGCTTTTGGCTTTTTTTGTTGTATTAAGTTAAAACATCTTTTCTGTGCCCTGCTGCTGCTTGAAGGTTGTGAGAGTGAGCAAGTAAGACGCAGCACCATGTGCAACGACGCCGATTTTGGTAAGATCATTCGGACTGCTCTTGGCCATTGATTTCTAGAAAGGTCCACTAACACCACCAGTTGTAGTTCCTTGGTCCTTTTTCTTTTCTATGAATTTAGCCTTGGCTCTCCATCCCAGTCCATTATTGTTCATTGACTGTGTGTCAATCTGAAACTGACTACACTTGTGCTGCTTGGACAGTAGAAATCTGATAAGATGTAATCCCCCCTGAGCAGCAGGAACATCTCCCGAGTACTGTGAACTTGCCCAGTACCTACATGTATTCTTACAAGACATCAGCTTGCTTGGTACGGACACTGTCTCGACTATGGCCCATATGGGTGCATCGCCCAAGAGTTATCGAAAGTCAAAAACTAACGATAAATACACACTCGCACTTGGAGCTTGAGGAACGTTGTCACGTACGGACCAGGGCTGTCCGTATCAGAGATGTATTTATTAATGTGTGTGTTTATGTGTGTGTGTGTGTGTGTGTGTGTGAATGTGTATGTGCATGCACATCTACGTGCGTGTGTGTGTGTATGTCTGTGTGTGCGTGCGTGTGTGTGTGTGTGTGTGTGTGTGTGTGTGTGTGAGTGAGTGTGTGTGTGCATGTGTGTGTGCATGCGTGTGTGTGTGTGTGTGTGAATGTGTATGTGTGTGTGTGTGTATGTATGTGTGTGTGCGTGTGTGTGTGTGTGTGTGTGTGTTTGTGTGTGTGCGTGCGCGCGCATGTGTGTGTGTGTGTGCGTGCGTGCGTGTGTGTGTGTGTGTGTGTGCGTGTGTGTGTGTGTGTGTGGGTGTGTGGGTGTGTTTGATATATCCTGTTCAGCCATCACTGCTCGAGTGCAATTTCATTCGGAGCCACCACAAAATAATGCAATGATCTACACAGCACGGGTAACTGGAATCGTACATGGCGAGAGAATATTGGCAAGGAATGAAGACGGCGCAGCTGTAGAACTAATCGCAGGACTAACGAGGTACACTTTGGTTGTTAACAAAGCGCCGTCAGGGTGTGGCCAATGCACAGTCATTCCAACTTCTGGAAACATGTTCCTGATGGGGAGAATAGCTCATTCCGAGGCGGGTACTCCCTTTTTACACATGGACCAAAGTGCATTCGGCTTTGCCTACAGGCTGACCAGTGACGGTAGGGATGAAGTGTGCTCATTCTGCCCGGCTGCCTCAGCTGTGAGCACCTCAGCCAGGTGTCCAGTCCCTGACCAGGATTAGACGGCAACGCTAGAAGCTAGAGTTATATGCTACTGAGAGAACGAGAACTCTGTACGAGGCTTCAGCCACGGACTACTTTCTCACTTGACAAGTCAGATAATTATTTTCTGCTGTGCATTTCTTCATTTGGGTTCAGTTTTCTCCTTTTTTTGCATTGGTAAATGCATGGACTTGTACGTACACAGATAGTCTGAGCCGTTTGCAATACCCCAGCGCCGATTTTCATGCATTGGGCCAATGACAGTTTCACGTGCTCGATGGCAGTTTCCGCAGCCACATCAGATGATCAGAAGATTAGAAAATAAATCATGCGGCCACACTGCCCGATGCATGACTCTCTTATTATGACCTATAGTATCACTGAACCACTAAATCAATCCTTTACACCTTCGCTTTGTGAGTGTAATACTTCCAGAGCCAGATCCAGATAAATCTCCTTACTGTTGTCTGTTGATCATTTTTCACCTATTATTTCTATACCTAAGCTAAGCAGTCACATGTTATTCCTGCATATCTCCCTCCTTAGGGCTATGTAGACTGTGCATATTCATAATATTGGCTCCTTTTTACTTTCAGGGATTGAATACATGCTTTGGTTTGTCGTGGTAAAATTGATAATGACTTTGTACTGTACGAGGTCAATAGGAATTAAAACCTCGTCACACGAAAAGGCTGCCCCCCCCCCCCCCCCCCCCCCCTCCCCTCTGCCTGGCTTTTGCTATCTTTATTGACCTCGTACTCGGTCAAGACTGTCCTAGATACGTAACCAACAGGAATCAATACATGTGATAATCCCAGGCTGCAGAATCAATAAATGCACTTTGTGTCAAGGTAGACATGTAGTGCACTAGTGATGTACTAGAAAAGCCTCTTGTACCATGTGTATGGCCTATGCCTATGGGCAAAGCAAAATGACTATGAGTCTATGAGTCTATGACCATGATGACTGTGCTCACATAATTTTTATGACACAAAATCTCAATACAAAAAATAAATGAATGAACGCGCCAAGAATGTGAACAAAAAGACTCAATCCTGTACTGTGTGTGTTGCCATAACGGGAACTGAAACCCAACACAAATCTAAGACTAGACTAGTCTAGTACAGTACTGGCACCTGAAATCCGCCAAGTGGGTCGGATTTCAGGTGCCAGCACTGTAGTACAGTACTATCAGTAGTACATGGTAGTAAGAGTAAGTAGATCATCATGATCATGCCATTCATGGATAGAGTCTACACTACACTACAGTACAGACACGCGGCAACAAAAATCGTCAAACGTAAGCATGAAGCACTAGGTATGCTGTCATAGCAACGCTTGATGCAGTCGCAACTGCGACTACATGTTTGTAGTTGACTCCATACCGCGTACCGGTAGCGGGAAAATCGAAAACTCGAGCGCGAGCTGATGAGTGCATGCAGGCATGGGCAATCACTCAGTACAGTCATGTATCGGCTTACACTGCAAGCGAAAATATGTGTACACGTAGCTCTGCGCTGCCGCTAGCGCTCTAGCATCTACTGATCATCAACGCTTTGCTGTTCAGCTCAGCGCTTCGTTCTGTTTCGCTTCTAAAGCAACGACGAAAGCAAGGCGATCCAGCAGTGCAGAGCGTCCGTTTGGGAGCATTGTGGAAATGGCAGACCAGAGCAGCAGCGGCTCGTTCAGCCAGGGTCACAGTTCATTTAGCCAGTCGTCCACAAACCAAATCACGAGTAAGTCCATGTGCTAGCCTAGGAATCACTGGCGTTTGAATGGCACGCACCACGCCGCCAACGGTTTTCATGATTGTTTCTAGGCAGGTTTAGCCCTCCACTCTTTGGAAGATCAAAGTTCGTTGGAATCAGCAAGAAATAGAGCATGGGACAGGACGTTGCTGATGCTGGAGCTCACGAAATGAAAACACACGATGTTCGACTTGCAAAACAAATGTTGGTTCGAAAATTCGACATTTATGACAAATGACCGAAGAACGCCTAAACGAAATAATTCGGAATGCTAAACCTGACTGTTATTATCTCGAGTGTTAGCTGGTGGGCATATTGAAATCATGCGTGGCCTGAGTGAACACGCATCGGTGCCTCAATGTTTGGAAGAAGTGTTCTGTAGCTGTCTATGCTCTCGCAAAACGGCTAAGAAAACCGGGAAAGCGCTAGTACAGGTCCTTTCCCACTTGAGCCATTTCCTCTACTATCCTTGAAGAGAAAGGAACGAAGATGCTCGATACCATACTATTAGGAGAAGTGCCTTATTGACTGGATCAGGCCCGTAGCACACTCATTTTGGTTGGTCCGGCAAGATCCGACCACGATGCCCCCCCAGCCCACTTACACAAATGCCAGTACATGTGGTACATGAGTGTACGAAATGTACATGACTGTGCGTGTATGTGTATGTAATCGTGACCATGCAGAGTGACATATGGCGAGAAAAGGAAGAAGGATCTTCTGCATGAGTCAGGAAAAGGGCATCACTCAGCATGTTGTGTTCGTCCAAACAGAACTTATTGAAGACTATGAAGGCATAGCAACAGTATCTTTATGGAAATGCATGTGATAAAAAAACCAAAATGGACCTTTGGAGGAGGAGAAAGAACATTGCAATGGAATATTTCTGGTACAAAGCAGATCTAGAAAGAATTGGGGGAAGAAAAGAATCCATATATTTCAGGAAGTGCAGAATAGGAAGCTTCACGGGCATGACTGTCCAGTACTCTACTAGTATACAAGGCATGTACATGTCACGATCATGTCAACTGGCAAAGAAATGCAGGAAGTGGGGTAACACGTCCACAACTTGCCACAAGCCAGTGGTGAAAAGTGATAATTACTAGTGTTACTATTGTCAGCAATGATTAGATGTAGTACATAGTGAGTAGCAGTTCACAATGCACTGAAAAAGGCATGTGACATACGTGTTACAAGATACCGTCACGCGTATACTAGTGCTAGTACTTCATACTGAGTCATGCATGCAGATCTACAGTGCACGTGGGTGTTGTCCTGTACTGTGACCTACTGCCATTCCTCCTGCCATGGTACATGTACATGACATCAAGGGTATATACCCCCCCCCCCCCCCCCCAGGGGTTATGAACTCTTCATACCATGTACTACCTCTACTTATTGCACACATCATGGTGTGTGAGCTCCAGAGTTTTTATTTTTATTTTTATTTTTTTATTTTTTTGCCAGACATTGATCCGGCAGCTGCCGAACCTGCCGGACCGCCTCCTACGGCCCTGTGGATGTGTGAAATTGCATGGATATTTTCGAACTAAATACTTTCCTTCGTTTGGAAAGGAAAGACAAGTATTGAGATTATAGAAACATGAGAAATTCAAAAGACGTGGTATAATTATTATGTGTTCCTTCCTTACTGAAGTACATATTATAATATGTATCATTGGGTGGACATCCGACTTACAAATGCGGTAATTTGTGTAGATATGGGGTTTAGGAACCACGGGTCCTAGCACCCAGTGCTGTGACACTAGGTGGAGAATTTTCCACTCATGCGGGGCTGCTCTGCTGCTGATTCAGTCCCTATTGTCGCATTGAGCAAATATACATGTGGATGTAGCAGGTAAACCAGCACTCGGTACAGGGATGCAGAGTTTGTCATGCCTGAATTCCAATGGGCAATCCTGTCTGAGATTTTGGGCCCATAATGTATTGCTTTCTCGCAGTGAGAATAACTAATGATGGTACAGTCAGACCTCGCTTATCCGGTCCTCTTTTATGCGGAACCCTCGCCATCCGGAAAAAAATCGCTGTTTAGCGATGTGCAGCAAATGTTACGCATACAACATAACCGGACCGCGCGATCCGCATTGTGCAGCATATGTTACGCATACAACATAACCGGACCGCGCGATCCGCATACCGGTGCATGATTTTGTGTACAAACTGGTTAAAATGTGTACAAAAAGCTTCGTCGTATCCGGTTGCACGTGACTTGCAGAAGGTAGAAACAGGGAGTTGTACAAACAAATGAGGTCCTTGACCTGCTGTCTGCATGCGGATAGCACTCAGTTGCATGCACTTCTCATTTTTCTGGCTTGTTTTACATCGTACACGCTAGTTGTACTGCATAGGACCCGTCTACATGTATGTACGATGTCACTCCTTTTGATATGCCACATGCATACAGTATACTGGGATGACGACTACACCATAGCTCAGTGGTTAGAGCATTGCTGGCTACAAGCGAACGTCCCTGGTTCGAATCCTGGTGGTGACAGTCAATTTTTTCTTCAGACTTTTCCCGTTTGTCTCTTTCCCTAAAACCAGTTAATGCATACAGTATGTGTGTCCAGTTATCCGGTTCCCTCGCCTATCCGGATATTTTTTTGTGGAAAATGGATGTGTGCGGTTAAGCTAGGTCTGACTCTAACATTACTGGAAGTTAAAAAGTCGGCGTAGAGACAAGACACGTAACATCGATGAAAGTAAAGTGAGCACACTCATACCACGAGAACAATGGAACAATATTTAAAAGATTTGACATCGTTTCATGTGATTGTCATCAGAAATCATCATCTCACTGAGAGCTGGACTACAAAGGAAAGATATTATTATATGGTACACTGTACCATAAAGTGAACAATATCGGATCTAAAACAAACTGCTGAGAAGGAACTTGAGTCATGATTCCTAATTCATATCATAATTGGTTGTTGCTGTTGCCGGCAGGTGGCGATGATTCCTTGTTGGCGGCTAGTCGGCCACAGCTAATCAGTCCATCTTCAGGTTCGTTCCAGGGCAGCTCTGGAGTGCTAAGGCTTCACCAGGCCTCCGGGTCAACTTCCAGATTGCCGGTATGTAACAAGTGTACAGCAATCTAGAAAACAATTCTGAAGTTCTCACGCCCTTCTTGGAGCGCCTACTCGTCCCATTGTTGTGTTGTCATTATACTTCTCACCGTGCCGCCTCAGTACTCCTTGTCAGTTTTGTGTCATTTTGTCGCACTCCCTAACTGTATATGACCTGGTTGCGTTGGTGGACAGTTAGTCATAACTCGTAACATTTTGTCCTTCTCCCTTTTTTAGAAAAAAAAATAGTAAAATGCAGTTTTGATTCGCAACTTGTCCTTTGTGGTGAACCCTTTGAACCATAATTTACTTGGCTCACCATCCGAGTTGGAGATCTTTTGTTCGTTTTAATGAAGAAGGCTGGTTTGGCAAATTGATACATTCGTTTTACGCCCAATTTGCCACACCACTTTAATGCACTGTAGTGTACCATGATAACTGGATCTATGCGTCAAGTCACTTGAAATTGCACTGTGATGTTTTCACTGTATCTATGTGTCATAATCGCTTGGATTGCACTGTGCCGTGTTAAATGCGTCCATACGTCACATCACTTGGATTTCGCTCTGCTTAGTGAAAAAATGCGTCTGTATCACACCATTTGCTTGTGCCTGCTAACCCTCTGCTACAGCGCCTTGCCGGTGCGGGGCGACCGAAGGCACCCATGGACAATGTACACGAGTCTCTCTCGTCGGTTGGAGATTCCCTGGGCAGTATCATGTAAGAGAATGTGATGTGTTACAACTGACTGTGGACTTATAGTGTGAAAACTTAACTCGGATACTGTTTATATTATCTTGTTACAGTCGTGGATAGTTGCTTCATAACTCGTTTCCATGTGATTTGTTCTATTCTAATTATACGTATAGTGTGACGCATACCACAGAACAGTATAGAAAACAGACTAAAACCTTTTAAAGAAAATGTTCACGAAGCTCATTTTGAGTTCACGCCGTTCCAAGTCGTGTCATTGTTGTTGCAACGTTACTTTATCTCATGCAGCATGTGAGCATCAAAGTCTTCTATTATTGCAGCGCTTGGTTGAGAATAGCAGCATGGCAGAGTGGTCCATATAAAATGTTATCGTAGGCGCACAACACACTGAAGTATGTCCTACTGGTGTTTGAGTAAATCGCGAGTACTTCCAATGCGTGAACAAGGATGGCTCGCTTCATTTCCAAAGCTAGGGACTCAGTATTGTGCTGGTTCGCTTGAACATGAACATTCCCCCCAAAAAAGGTACATGTGCCTCTAAGTAATGACCAGTAAAATTACTCATGAGTGGCAAACCGTATGTCCATTTGGTTACTCCACGCAAGACGGCCGACCTCTAGCCCACATTTTATCCCAAATTCTTTTACACAGTCCAATTTGTGTTTTGTTTGGTCCATGGGCGGTTGGAATCATAGGTCACCAGACGCCAGGCGGCCTGGAGCAGGGCCACACATGACATCGACGCCTCGACGGCCTTCGCCTTCGCCGGTGCGAACTAAGGTACGCGAGGTGACTTACTCAGATCTAGACCAATCATACGCATGTGAACATTTACTGCTGTCATCTTTGTGCTACAGAGTCTTCTGATGATTTATCCACCACCATTGGAGTCAAAGGTTCCCATTCCAGTTTTTGTTTCCACTGTGCATGCAGTAGGATGGATTTCTGGCCAGTTGTTCTGGAATGGATGTTGACGAGTTCTAATGTGTAAGGAGGAAGTCGGACTTGAAGGGGAGGCAAGGCCTACAATCAACATTCAACAGCCTTCGGTCTCTTGCGAGGGAAAATGAATGAACATTTTGTTTGTTCTTTAGCCAACATCTGTCATCCGGTCCTCTTGTGTCCACGTGCTTTTCCAACAAACAGGACATTGGCTGGATACAATGCAAAGCAAACTCTTAGCGTACAGTGATTAAACGCGTTTTCGGTTATCCCTCACCTATACCAAAAATTGAATGAACAGGAAACCTATAAAAAAGCAGGCTGCATTCCAACTTAACTTCTGATGCATTCCAGCACTGATAATTTCCCTGTGTTGAGTCCAGCAGTGATAATAACCCTGTGTTGAGTCCAGCAGTGATAATTTCCCTGTGTTGAGAACAGCAGTGATAATAACCCTGTGTTGAGAACAGCAGTGACTTTTGTGACACTGCTAATACCATATGGTTCAGTATCCCCCACACCCACCATAAGCTCTACCCCACCAGCAACATTTGGCCTTTCAAGCAGTTAAAAAAGTACTTGTATTGTACTGTAGTTCTATTCGTTGCTATTTTACGACTGTTGTCTCCCAGTCACTTATTTAAATTAAGAACTCAGATGGTGAGCCAAGGAAAATTTTGTAACATGGGAAATTGTGGGCACAGGTTATGCGATCGATTCCCTCCAAGTAAACCAGATTTCGAACACTCAGGTGTGCACAATCTAGCACAAAACTGACAGGGAATGCTGAAACATTCCACGGCATGAAAGTCAGCTTGAGCACTGCTCGATAGCGCTAACCAATGGCCTTCCAACTTGGAAGGTTCATGGGTATTAGTGCTAATTCCAAAGAGGGAAAGGCCAGCGCCATCGAGCCGAGCACAAGCTACATTCCAAGGCTTCATGGAATGCTGGCCTGGGATGATGACGGGACGGCAAGACCAGACGAAACGGCCAAACCCTGTCTCAATTTAATTTGTATTTTCTTGAACTATAATCTCAGGACATGGACATCCTGAGACGTGAAATGGAAACTCTGAGGGAGACGCAACGCCGGCTTTACGCAAATTTGGAAGTAAGCACATAGGCTATTTCATAGGGGCAGTTTATAAATGCATTGTTATGCTGTCGACTATACTTGTGGGAATCGACCAATAGGCAGTGAGGACTACGTGCGTGTAAGGAATAGGAATTACGATGTGTCAACTTTATATCTGAGCGCCTGCTGGACATGGAAGTATTATTATGGCCAGGTATCACATGCAACGGGCATAGCATTGTGAGTGAGGGGGGCTGTGATCTAGATGCCTTGTGGTAATAAGCCTATGGACGTACTTCGAAGCATAGGTATCTATGTCTAGATTGTGTTTGATGTTGGCTGTGCTGTTACACATAGGTGCGAACACAGGAACTGAAGCATAGGGAAGTGGAGCACTCAAAGACCAAGGTGGGTAGGTTGTAGTAATTATCCTCTCCGTATCTCTCTCTCTCTCTCTCTCTCTCTCTCTCTCTCTCTCTCTCTATCTATCTATCTATCTATCTATGTATATATCTATCTACTCAATCTGCGGACAGCATGCTGTTTCGTTCTTTGGGAACTCATCAGCGCAGCTCTCTCTCTCTCTTTCTCTTTCTTTCTCTTTCTCTATCTATGCCAGTCTATCTCACTCTCTATCTCACTCACTGTCTGTATCTATCCATCTATCTATCTATCAATCTATCTATCTATCTCACATCCTCTCTCTTTTTTCTCAATTTTCCGTACTATTTCCTGCCCTGCACTTTAGCTAATTCATTGGTTTGTCATTGTTGACAATGTTTCTGCGTTGATGTGCAGGAGGAACTAGCCTCATTGCGAATGGAGACCAATAAGCTGGTCATAAAGGAGGTATGTGTGAATTGCCTTTCCTTTACTACTATACTCGTGAAAAATATTCCGTGCATTGCTGCACATGGTAGCAGTGTCTGCTCCAGAGCCGGGTCAGTAACCCGGTTGGAGGGTACTTGGACCCGTTTGGGAAAAGAACACCGGGTCACCTGTGACCCTGTTGGGAATACACACCAGGGAGTCCTGTTATGCACAGCTCTCTGATGTACATGTACATGCGGTAGCCGCACTTGAACGGACCCGGCTCTGCCCTGGTTGGAAGAGTTGTGCCAGGTAGACGTGTACCAGGTTGGTTTGAAGTCCTAAAGCAGACATTGGGTAGTCAACTACTATATGCAGCATTGACGAGATTATGTTCACGAGTATCATAGTAGGTATAGGTAGTGTATACCAGTGCAATTTCTTTCAACTTATGAAGTATTCAATATGATTGTCAACATGCGGAGTGCCCGCATCTCAGCTGCGGATCTTGCGGACTGGTTGGACTTGTTTTCTTTTTACGTGTGTGTTTCGTCAGACTACATATTCCCTTGATTCTTTCGCAGGCTTGCAGACAATCTCTGTCACCTGCTTGTAGCTATTGTACATATCAAAGTCTGCAACATAGTGCTAAGTCTATTTTCTTTGTTATACAGTGTCATTTTTGCCACTTTAAATATTTGAACAGGCGGCGAGGTGACAACAGTTTAAGTATGGCAATAAACAGAATCAGATGAAGCGTCATGTCACGAAGTTTTTATTGAGATGTCACGAACAAATTCTAGAGAAATATTTCTCCACATTAATATTGAGAGCACAAAGCAGTTCGGCCCAAAATGGATGGTTTCTTTTTCAAAAACATCTATCTTTATGTAATATCTTTACATATCCGCCGGATGAGAAGCCGTGGTTTATGCAATACAGAGATCGACGAGTACAGGCAACTTTATGTTCCCTTAGTATTACAATGCAAGCGAAGAGAAACAAAGATACAGGAAGTAGCAAAAACAGTTCCGAAGTGTAGCCAGCTATTGTTGTATTGTTGTTCTTCTACAGTTGTACTGTCCACTGCTGCACTAGCCGTGTTTAATGTTGCGCCTGTCTGCACCCGTACACTCTATGGCTCTTGTACAAGACCCAGCACAGATTGTATGTTTGTAAAAAGAAAAAAGGATCAAAGAGCTACACGTTACGCTATAATTATCCACTAACACCACCAGTTACTTTACAATCAGCTCATGCGATAACATTGCACGACACTGACCAACGGTCATTTTTTCTTCTTATAAATTCATCCTTGGCTCTCCACCCGAGTCTAACAATGTTTGTGTGCTTTCTAATTTTTGACAACTTAGGATCTTAAACTCCGAGCAGTGGAAGACGATCAGGTCCAAATGGAGCAACTGATTGACCAGCTAAGGTAAAATTCACTTAAAGGGGAAGTTAAGGCAAAAATTAAAATTTCACCAGTTGTAGTCTTCGGGGTGCTGAGTCGAATGGTCTTGGTCCGAGAAAGCTGAGACGCTCCCTTCCTACTTGAATCCCAATCGAACTCGCGCACTTCCACCGAAACTGGGTGACTGCGCCCTACTAGATGGTGATTTGTATGCAAAATGTCACTAAAAGCGCCATTTCGTTCTTATAAAAGCACGGATGACCGCGATTGGCCCATATGTTGTAGTCTTTTGGACGCTGAGTCGACTGGTTTTGGTCCGAAAAGGCTGCGATGCAGCGTTCCTCCTTTATTCCCAATCGAACATGGTTGAACAAGTGGTCACGTGCTCCTGGGTGCCCAAATCACCTGGTCACCACGCCAGCAGGCGACAACTTTCACACCAAGGTTCAACTCGAGTGACAGGACTGCACCCAAAAAAGGTCAAACAGGCTAGTAAGTTGTACCCTGCAGGCACGGTGACCAGGTGACTGGTGTACGCAGGAGCACGTGACCGCTTGTTCAAGCATGTTCGATTGGGAATAAAGGAGGAACGCTGCATCGCAGCCTTTTTGGACCAAAACCAGTCGACTCAGGGTCCAAAAGACTACAACATATTGGCCAATCGCGGTCATCCGTGCTTTAATAAGAACGAAATGGCGCTTTTAGTGACATTTTGCATACAAATCCCCATCTAGTATGGCGCAGTCACCCAGTTTCGGTGGAAGTGCGCGAGTTCGATTGGGATTCAAGTAGGAAGGGACCGTCTCAGCTTTCTCGGACCACGACCATTCGACTCAGCACCCCGAAGACTACAACTGGTGAAATTTTAATTTTTGCCTTAACTTCCCCTTTAATTTTAAAAGGTGGCTGGAGCGTAATGTGTGATGTCATGATTTTCTGGGTCCAGATTGTGTGCGCATGTGCATATGTGAGTGTCTGTGTTTCTGTGTGTGTGTGTGTGCGTGTGTGTGAGAGAGAGAGAGAGTGTGTGTGTGTGTGTATGAATATATTAGCGGCACTTTCCATCCCTCCGCACTACCAATGCCCCCAGCTCCTTTTGCCAGGAATTCTCTGCATGCGTGTACCTCGAACATCCATGTACGTCTGGCGAAATTACTGGTCAGTCAGCGACACGCATTTTTCACAAAAATTTGCGTTTCACCTGCTGGGAGAGTATGCATGTACTCGAGTCTCATCCTGAGCACATTTTTTTTCTTCTTTTTTCAGCTCAAGTATAGCTGTATTTTTCATTGCAAAGCCGTCCTCGATTGTTGTGTTCGTTGTTCAAACGAAGTGGACATTCTATCATGAAGGCAGAGGACATAGGAGCCTGATTGGAGTTTCTCGTGGCATAGGACGGCCACACAGAGACACTCTGGGATTTTCTGAATATAAAATACCGTACGCACGATGCTGAGATCAATTTGTGCGATATCAAATTGTTTGTGATCTACCACATCGATCAGAACGGGATCCAAACACAAGCTTACCGACGGTTAGGCTGCCGACCTGACTGGACAAATGATCACTGGCTTCACCAGACGCCAGAAGTCGGACACCATGTCCTTTGCCGCGACGTCCATCTCCAAAAAGAACTCTATCTTCGTCGTGAAAGGGCTTGAAATACTTAATATTCAACCGAGATTCGCGGACTCGCGCTTTCTCGGATCGATTAATTTCCTGTTGGAACAGTTGCAGGGCAGCTTCCCGCCACTGTTTCAACAGGCGATGGCTCCAAAGCATGCCTGGAACAAGCCATATCGAGGTTGCAAGCCACCCCTCTCAGCAAAAAATTCGAAGAAATTCGAAATTTCAATGGTGGAAGATATACTATGAAGAGAATTTCAAAAAGTATGTTTCGCGGAGCGATCGCTCAACCTACGTCATTCAAACTTTGCAGGATGGTTCAGACGTACATGCTAGGCATGGAACCACAGGCGATGATGCCATAGCTGACACACAGAGTAACACACACAGCAGATTCGTGTGCACAGATACTAAATTAGTGGACGTCGTCATCTTCTTCCCGCTGATCTCGAATGTACTATGACGTGCTATTTCGCCTGACGAAGAAGACCTTAGGGTCTGTTTGGAATACCCGAATAAAAGAATATAAATACTACGATGCAATAGTGGAAGCACTTGTGCCTAGCAGTGGTTTGTTGCCGTCAGGCTTGCTGCTGTAAGGTGTATTGTTTTGCCATCCTTGTTGGTTTCAGGTTACAATTACAGTAATCCCGATGGCCCTTATCTAGGCACATGGGCCTAACTTGCACCTTTTTGACCAATATAGAGTCACATAATGGCTTTTCAACAAAAAACGGGTCCAAAACTATTAATTGACGTAAAAAAATGTATACTTGCCAGCCAGAAGTATACATGTTCTGAGTTACAGGCAATTCGTAGTCACGGGTAGTGCTCGGTCCCAACCTGCCCGGGTGAGGGTGTATTTTACTGCACTTCCGTTTTGAACTATACATGCCTGCTTACTAATCGCTAGATACTATTGCGTCACCAATGGTCCTAGTGAAGCCTGCATCAGGGTGAACGTTCCTAAATAGCCCAACTTGGTACCAAGCATTGTATTCAATGGGGGCAAGAGTATCTGCAGTTGGATACTGGGACAGATTCCTTGATGCCGTCAATCCTGTTTCTGCAGTTTGTCATCACCCACTTACTGCTGTGTGTTGCACACATAATTGAGATCACATGTTCCAGGGCACCCATATGTCATAGGTTGGGGATTTGGATAATTGTGGGCAGCTGGGCCATTCGAGTGTCAATTGAGTCATCACCACAAGACATTTCTTCTGAGTATCTTTCCCTGGTCAGACCCACCTGGCCAGTTAGCGGCAGTAAGCAAGTAAAAAGAGCTTAAATTGTGTGTATGTGCGTTGTGTGTGTGTGTGTGTACGTGTGTGTGTGTGCGTGTGCCTGCCGGCATGCGTGTCTTTGCGTGGGTCTTTACATGATTGTATATGCTTGTGAGCATGTATATGCTTGTCCAGGTAAATTCAGGAATTCTGTTTCCCTTACCGTTTGATATCTGTGTGACAACGTTTCCTGCAGCTGCTACCGGACAGAGCTGGCAGCAGCCAAGACCATTTTTGCAGAGAAAGACCAAATGATTGAGCAGTTAAAGGAGAAAATGACAAGTACCGTGAGTGTGTTGCTGGACCTGACAAACGTTTTAAAAAAACAATCACTGTTGGCATGGCACCCAGCCAGACGGAGTTTTCTGCAATCATTAGGAAGGCTACCACCCTCAAGGATCAAGCTGAACATTCACCTCCTAAACTTAACACTTGCTCCACATGTGACGCGGTCTGTGTAATCCCATAATTATGAAATGCCCGAGTACCAACAATGCTGTTTTGTCTATAAATGAATTTCCTTCAATTCTTGGGGAATTGTGTGTTCACACCAAGCTCTTCTTCCTTCAATTCTTGGGGAATTGTGTGTTCACACCAACCTCTTCTTCCTTCAATTCTTGGGGAATTCTGTGTTCGTGCAATGCTGAGAACACGGGAAGGAAGATTTGGCCTAGCCGTCTAATCATATATGATTTAGGCAAGACCCTTTATGCCTGCCCCCCGCAGGATCACTATACCAGTCCGTCCCCTCTATCGTCTTCACAACACGTGGGCCAAGCAATGAAGGCAAGCGGGTCAGTCATCCAATCTTGGCCTAGTGCATCGGCACGGTTGACCATCCATTGCAACTTGTTGTTAGCCCATTTTCCTTTTGTCTGGGTTGTACAACTCAGAAAAACAAACATGGCTCAGCAGCTCTTGTAATCCCCCCGGATCAGCACTAAGAAGCTGGTTTGGCAAGTGAAAGGCTGGATGTCAGCGACCACTTAGGCAGACACTTCATCTGTCTCAGGGCAAACCGTTAGCAGTTCCCTCCAACTGGCCGGAAGTCAGACTCATAATACAAACATCATACCGTAGAGAATAGATATAATACAAAAGCACCAAGTACTATTAACCATGTTTATTTGCACAGAATTGAAGGAAGAAGAGGTTGGTGCGAACACACAATTCCCCAAGAATTGAAGGAAGAAGAGGTTGGTGTAGTGCCAGTCATTTTTCGGACAATGTAATTCAGGTAGGCATTCAGAATATGGCTGCCTGCTACAGACTCTGATGCATTAACATTCTACCTGTCCATCTGGGTGCGGTTTTGCAGGAGATTATGTGCGAAAAGATAAGGGATGACCAACGCAGCGAGATTGCGCGCTCGGCTGATACTCAGCAGCGTCTCGCGGAGATGACAGAGAAGTGAGTTAACACTGTGATACATGTAAACGAGGAAGCATATCTAACGTTACAACGAGTGACATGTCTTCGTTATAATAAGTTCTGTTGAGGCTGTAATACGTCATGTGTGTTATGTGCGGATATGCCTGTAGACTGCAGGATCGTTTACGTATCTTCTCAGTAACATGGATTTTGGACAATCGTTGAATTTCCAACTCGTTGTAGTAACATGTGTTATAGTAGATGCTCTAAGATGGGGTTACAGTAGGACCTGGTTTAAGTGACCACCCCACGGTGCAAGCAAAAACGGTCGTTAAAGCCAGGTGGTCTTCAGAACCAGGTCCCACTGTGTCTGTTTAGAACTGTCGGTACATGGAAAGACGGTTGTTAAGAGCAGGTGGTCGCTAAACCCAGAGCTCGCTTATACCATGTTTTACTGTCGTTGATGCAGAGTGCTTGTCTTGTATGGCGGAGTGCACCACATGCTGCTTAATAGAACCAGAATGCCTTGGTTTTAGCCATGAGAGGACAAGGCACGGCAATGAGTTGTACACGGTGAATGAACAGAGGTTTTCTCGATAGGGTCACACTTTCAACTGATGATGTAGTTCTTCTTGCCGTGCCTTCTGCTTGGCAGTGTTTTTATTGTGTTCTGTTTTAGTGAAAGTAATAGAAGTTTATGTGTACTCATAAAAAAGACACTTCAGGCTCTTTACGAACATCTTTAAATTTTTCGGTTTCACAAGTATACTTTCAGGCCTTCTCTTCAGGTGAAATACAGGCAAGGGAAATGAACAAGAACAGTGGATTAAGTACAGTAAGGAGATGATAAAACAGCGCACAGATGAATTTAGCTAAAATAGTAAACAGCGAAAATGCATGACTTACATATATACACATAGCAATAATGACACAAAGGTCGGAGAGAAAAGTGTGAGGAAACCAAAAAAGCGTGACATGTGGCGCGACAACATACTTGTGAAACCGAACACTTTCAGGATTCGCAAAGAGCCTGACGTGTGCCCTTTTTCTGAGTATTATCGCATTCTTGTCTCGGTGGAAACTGTTTGCTTATGTGGTCTTCTTATTTAAATCCTACTGTAACTCTTATGCCCTATTTCAGCTTCAAGAAGAGCCTGCATTCTGCACGCCAGGCGGAAGGGGAAGTCGAGCACCTGAATGCTATTGTCCAGGAACTTAGACGAAGCCAGTATGTTATTCTGCGGTGCACCATGATAAGCATTCTAACTGGAATCCTATGATTGCATTGCCTGTTTGCTTGCATTGTGTTGGCCAACAAAAGGCCCTGAAGAGTGGGTTGTTTCTAGGACCGTTTGCACAATGGTGACTCGGTTACTTTAAGATAGGCTGCGATTGTGAAAAATTGGTTTTCCTTTACAACACCGGTTGACTGGTAAGCTCACAAGCTCTGACCGTTTCAGCCCAAAAAGAATGAGCACAGAAAAAAATGCATTTTAATTTTTTTCTGAATTAGAATTCCTCAGCACGCCTCATTAAACATCAAGGAAACGCCTAAATCTTTAATCGACCAGGTTTCCAATTCTCCAATTGGGTCTTGTCTATGGAACCGGCCGTGATCTAGACTCCCTTCTTACATTGAAGAGCACGGTGCAATATGCAGCTGTACTGACATTTCTAGAAACACACTTTGCTTGAGTAAAAGTGGGGAGGCTTCCTGCAGTTTCATAAACAGCTAAGCGTAGAGCCAACACGCTCTCTTCCATTAACACTGCAATAATTCAACTCATTTCACGATAATTATTACGTTTCGGCAAATTGCCTTCATCAGGTTCACATGAGAGAGCGTGTGCACTTCACTTGGATGTATTCATCTCTATTTCCGAACTGAACACTGCCGTTGGTATTGGTATTGGTATTGATCTTCCCAAGTAGGTCATTGTGCTGTTGAGATACCGAATTCAAATATTATTTGAATTCGGTATCTCAACAGCACAATGACCTACTTGGGAAGATCCTAATGACATAGATACATAAACATAAAAGTGGAGTAGGTGCTACAGCTGATCATTTTATCGCAGGTTGTGGGACTAAACTAATACCAGTATTCGAGTACACAAGAAATAAAAGCGTTGTCTGTACTCACCCCATTTGTGTTCTTTGCAGAGAAGACTGCCTTGCTCAAGAGAAAAGGGCCAAAGATGAAGCGCGTCAGTGTTTAAAGCGTCTCAATGGAGAGGAGGTGAAAATCAAGCAGGTATGAGCACGTTTTACTGTAAATTCGGCGAATTTTCCATGAAACTCTTTGAGATTTTCAAATCGCCCGGAAGTTTAGCGGCTAAGAATCCCAAGCCGGTGGAGTCTCCTACATACATTGTGGCTAGGATGTATTGAGGACGTGTAGCGTGGAAGATATGAAAGGCACATTTCTTGCCAGCCAGCGCAGCGAGATAGCCAAGAAATGGATTCAAGCGTAACATTGCTCTGCTGCAAGTTCAAAATCTGATGTTAAATCTTCGTGTTTGTTCTTTTTTCTTGGATTCCTCAGTCAGTTCTTTGAGTCTAGCCTTCATCCCTACACTTCCAGTCTTTGGTGTCTGTCCATTCTGATCTTTCTTCCATGACCCCCCCCCCCCCCCCCCCCACTCCAATTTTGCTGTCATGCACATTTTAGCACACTTGAATTGTTCCAGGTTGTCAGTTTGAGTTGTGCACATTTTGTCTCTCCTCGTTACTGCGACCGTCGGCACAAGGGGTTTCCCCTGTTAGCTCACTCTGCACACTGGAGAACCTGGGCTCTTATATAGTTTTTATACATTGCAAAGGAAGCTTAGTTAGTGAAGTGATTGGAGGTTGTATACATGACGAGGTGGGGATATGACAGTGTTGGCCTTAGTGTTACATGAGTAAGATTGTGGGTAGGACCCTCAGTACAAATACTATAAAGACCACTTGTGACTGTCAGATTATTATATAAATCTGACAGTCCCAAGTGGTCTTCATTGTGGCCCATTTCTGGCATACGCTGCATGTAGGAGTATTGCAGTAATAGCTTGCACTCGGTCAGATGTCAGGCATTGTGCTACGTACACTAAGGCCGATTGTCTTCCAACGTACAGCTTCCACTCTTGCGCTGTTGCCATGTTGTTCTCCTCTTGCTCTGTCACTCTGGTTTGCTGTTGCACTGATGTACACTTGCTTTCTCTCTCTCTATCTCTCTCTCTCTCTATCTCTCTCTCTCTCTCTCTCTCTCTCTCTCTCTCTCTCTCTCTCTCTCTCTCTGTCTATCTGTCTGTCTATCTCTCTCTGTCTCTCTGTCTCTCTGTCTCTCTCTGTCTCTCTCTCTCTCTCTCTCTCTCTCTCTCTCTCTCTCTCTCTCTCTCTCTCTCTCTCTCTCCCTCTCTCTCTCTCTCTCTCTCTCTCTCTCTCTCTCTCTCTCTCTCTCTCTTTCTCTTTCTCTCCCTCTCTCTCTCTCTCTCTCTCTCTCTCTCTCTCTCTCTCTCTCTCTCTCTCTCTCTCTCTCTCTCTCTCTCTCTCTCTCTCTCGCTCTCTTGCCCTGCAGCTACAGAGGCGAGAGAAAGAGCTGACTGAAGAAAAAGACCAGCTGAAAGCATGGGGTTCGAGGCTAAAGGAAGAGCGGAGCGCCGCCATTGATCGAGCAGTTTCTAAAGCCGGTTCGGAGCATCAGGAGCGGATCACTGATTTGTTGGCCGAACTGTCTAAGCTACAACAAGTAAGCGTCCTTCATCTTGGATTCTTTTAATTTAAGAAAAGAGAGGACGATAAGTTTACAAGTTATCCAATTTGTCCAACACTAACGATTATAATTGTAAGACGGCAATGAACAGAATCAGCTGGAGCGACATGTTACGAAGGTTTTATTGAAATGTAAAGTGGTGATGGACAAAGAAATATCGATTATAAGCAGGTAAATGGTGAGTGAACATGTGCAGCAATTATCCTGCTTATCCTGCTTATACTCATCAGTGTTGGACAAAGCGGAGAACTTCTAAACTTATGGTTCTCTCTTTTTTTAAACTTCAATCCTAGGCTCGTCACCCGAGATTCTTTTAGAATAGGTTATTCTTACTTGATCATCAAACTCTAGTCTCTTTTAGAAGAGGTTATTCTTACTTGATCATCAAACTCTAGTTTCGTCCATACTGCTTTCAGATTATCTGTCTTCTGGGACTGCATTCCTGTGTCACACTAATCATGCAGTGCCCTGACCATGTCCAGTTTGTGCTGAGGTTTGGTCCACTAATCTCTTGCTCTTTGGCGCATCCTAGCCCACTGGCCGATACCAATACTGTTGTCTTGCCCGAAGGACGAACTACTTCTCTACGCTCTCGCCACGCCACACAACAAAAGGACTGGGAAAATAGTTGTTCTCGATACCGAGAGAGAAAGCTTTTCAGTACCACACTTCAAGAGCCGACGAGAGAAGTGACCACTGACAACTGGCAAAAGGAAACATATTTAGGAAATTGGTGCCCTCATCAGCACAAAAGTGGTGTACTCGATATCAGCACAAAAAGGTGCACGTGTCAGCAATACAATAAAGCAGCGCAGCAGCATGTACGGGTCAGCAGCATGTACGACACAGAGACACAAACGCAGCAGCAGGTACGACAAAGAGACAGCGCAGCAGCATGTACAACAAAGAGCTACACACGCAGCCACATGTACAACAATACCATTGCAGTTGTAATGACACATTGAAAGAAGTTAGCAGTCCTATCTCACTATCACTGTGAATGTCAGCTTTGGAGCTACAGTCGAGAAAGGCTTACAGGTGCCGTCGAGGCTCCTGTTTATCTCATTAGGATTTTGAATACTCAGACATGAGGATTCTTCTCTTGCCTGGTGATCCCACAATGGTGTGCATAATGGTTGCGCAATGGTTGCGCAATGGTTGCGCAATTATTGCACAGTGGTTACACAGTATGAATGAAACTCTGTGTGTCACCATCTTTCATAAACATTCTAGTTTTTTGTGAATTACTCTCCAGACGCAACCGTGTTCCCTGGATGTTGAGCAAAGCGCATACTATAAGTTGTTCCCTGAAATTTACCTTGGCCTTTGAGTGTGGTACGTTTCTTGCGGACGCATTTCTATATCGTTAGGATCTGATTAGAATTTCAATCAGATCGACGCCATCTCGTCCACTGCACCATTGCACTGCACTGGTATCAATATCTCACTGGTTGTGTTCACTCTGTAGGAGAATTTAGAGAAGGACTGCGCATTGGACCGCCTGCGGAATGACCATCGAACACTGGAAAAGGACTTGGAAAAGGTAAGCGCATCAAATCTTGGACATCCATGAAATGTCACGATTGCAAACTGTTCTGATGTAATTTTAACAAAAGAGAAAATAGGTTACAGACACAGACAGACAGACACAGAAATAGACAGAGACACACAGAGATACTCCGAGACAGAGACACACAGAGATACTCCGAGACAGAGAGACACCCAGAGACGGAGACGGTGATACAGAGACAAACGTGTGCACACACACACGCCCACACACACACACACACACACACACACACACACACACACACACACACGTACATAATTATGTAAACACACCCAGAGAGACACAAACGCAACGAGAAAAGAGATCAAGAGAACCAGAAATCTGTTGTCTTTGGACTATTTTGGAACCTTTCCTGAACCTGACCTGTTATCTTGGCTGCATGTGTGTGTGTGTGTGTGTGTGTGTGTGTGTGTGTGTGTGTGTGTATGTGTGTGTATCTGTATGTGTGTTTAACTCTGTGTACCACAATTAGGCCAAGAGACGGCCAGAACAACTCATCTCAGAGCACACTCTTGCCGAGCTGAGACAACGTCTCACGTCTGTAGAGGGCAGCAGAGATGAAGCCATGCTAGAAGCTAACCTGCAGTGTGACGCCGTGAAACAGATGGAAGCAAAGTAGGTCACAATGCCTATCCCGCAATGCCTCATAAATTGAATTGTACTGCATTATTCTATTTGAATTTGCAAGTACAAGCGGAATGCGACCGCAAGCACATGACTGTGAAATAGAGGAGAGGAAAATTAGAATAGTAAAAAGAAAAGGAATCGACTTCTAAAATCGCAAAACCTTACTAGTCTTCAGCTCACAATTGAGTAAGAAGTTAATGCGCAAATAAAGTCAACCTTGTGGATAACGACCGTAGTGAAAGGCATTATCGACACTAGTGTTGTTCGGATGTTTCTCTCAGGCTGGAACACCAACAGAATACAAGCAGCAGACAGGTTGCGCACTTTGAAGACCTTCTAGAGAAAGCGGACAGGAAGATTGATGATCTGCACGCCAGGGAACAAGATCTCCAAGGTTCGTACTGGCACGGATTACACTGAAAGAGGGGATTGCCCTACATTGTGGAGTGGACAGGGAAACAGTGACCTGGTGTGTATTGGACTTGGGGGAATTCCCCCCCCCCCCCCTCCCGTGCTGGAAACAGTGGCGTGGTGTGTATTGGACATGGGGAAATTTGTCCCCCCTCCCCTCCCTCCCAGGGCCCTGGTGTGTATTGGACATGGGGAATTAACCCACAGTGTTCACAAAACACCGTGTTCACCCCCCCCCCCCCCGTCCCCGTCCTTGGTGTGTATTGGTAATAGGGAGTAACTCGCACACACCCGAGGATCTGACTAGATTGAGAGTAAAGTAAAACTTCCCAGATCCAGACGTCCCTAATACGGGCACTTCCGTCTACTGGTGTATTTGGTGTGGCATGAAATTCTGCTTCTTGTGCAGCGTCCAAAAAGATCTTGACAAGCCAGCTACAGACGGCTGAGAACCGGCACCAGGAACTAGATCAGAAGTGGAAAGACAAGGTACGGGGTGCATTAAAGACATGGGTGCTAGGACACTACGGTGTGTTGGTTTGGTGTTAACCGGGCTTGTATTACTGTATAGACAAAGAAGAAAGAATCGTGTCGTTGTCAGGGCCGACGGTGAAGACTGCACTGCTCAGTCGTGAACTGGCTCAACACAGTCTTCCCCTTCATCATGCATCATCAGGGTTTTAGCCAGGTCAATATAGTAGGGGGCGGGCATGGGAAAAAGGTACCCCATGACCCATTTTTTCCATTGTCCAAAATTGTCTTGCCATGCAAAATGCAACATACAGGGTGAACCCCGACTGCACCCCTCACAAATGTGCCTTTATGAACCCTCTAGTAGTGACTGTCGACTGTATTTTCATTGAATGGCGTGAGAAAACACAAAAATCGGAAAATGAGTAGGGGGGGGGGGGGCGGCACTTTTTCACAGGGGGCGCGCAAACCGAGTAGGGGGGCGCTGCGCCTCCCTACCCCCCTTTGGCTAGAACCCTGAGCATAACTGTGGGCAATGAAGTCTATGGCAATAGGAGCACAATTCAGATGACGCAAGCACCTGGTATGATTCAGCCGATTATTTCTTCAGTTCGACGCAATCTCTATTTTTGCTTAACTGAATATGTTACTAATTTCTTCTATGTTTGAATATGTTACTGTTGTTACTGTATTGTGATTCTATTCGATGACTGCCTTCCGTGTGATCTACTAGATGGCTGGCCTAGAGCAGATGCTCAAGATAAAAGATGTGGAGTTATTAGCCCAGGTGGAGAATACCACAGCTTACTCCAGAAAGTGTATCATTGAGCTTCGAGAGCAAGTCCGGGTGCACCAGCGCTTTGGAGTCAAGTGAGTGTCAAGGCGTTCCCCTGATCGCATGCACGGCTCAGCAGCCTGGTGTTTGTTGACGGAATTGTCATGTCGGTTTGTGTGTGTGTGTGCGTGTGTGTGTGTGTGTGTGTGTGTGTGTGTGTGTGTGTGTGTGTGTGTGTGTGCGCATATGTGTGTTTGTATGTGAGTGTGTGCATGTGTGTGTGCGTGTGTGTGTGTGTGTGCCAGCTAGTTCAGTTGGTGGGTGCACTTATGCCAGATAGTGTTGGGCCTGTTGCCAACGGGCTCGGATGCTTGAAGGTGTATTGTACTTCCTCCGCGTCATCGAAATTGTCGCAGTTTGACTAGTGACTTGTCACTTGTTTCTGACAACTCCATAAGCTAAATCATACAGATATTATTATACAGGATGATAGTCTGAAGTCTAAAGTAACGTTCCAGAACAGTTGGACTGAGAGTTTCACACGGAGACGAAGGCCCCGTCGTCGCTCATGTCAAAGGACGAAAAAATATCGTTCCGCAAATTTTCCAGGAAGGTTGTATCAGTTGGTCGCGCCTCATCTCAACCGCTTTGACTTTCTCCACAGGACAGGAGCTGCTATGCTTGTCGTCTGCTAGCTCTGGATGATTTCTACTTCACCGCCAACGCAGTAACAATACACGATCGTTGCGAGGTCGGTTGATTACCGTCGGCGGAATCACCTCGATCTTGAAATGAATTTTTTTTAGCCGTGGGATGCCCATTCATTTTAGCTGTGTGGTCACTGCTCATGCAGGTAAGTGTACGTCAAGCGCGCACTCTTTTTTCAGCATCACTGGTAGACCTACAGTACCTGCACATGCATCACTAGAACTACAGTAAAGTGTACACGCAGAGTCTACACGGGCCTTGAAGGTACTGAGTGTCTCAGCATTCCTCGCATGAATGCAAGAGCGATAAATTGTATCGCTCTTGCTTGCATTAGTTTGCTGACCCCTCAATGTTTCTCCAAGCGCTGCCGCTTGTTCCACGAAGTCATTCTCACCCCAGCTCAGGTAAAACAGTGATGGGTTTTCGAGTGAATGGCTATAAACGCGAGAAATGTGCAGGATGCAACGCCTGACTGATCTCAGCGAGTCGAAAATACCATCGCAGCGACATCAGCGAAGAAATTGCGTCTAGTTCAAAATGTTCAGCTTCCAACAGCAGAAAATAGAACTTTGCCGTGACCCTATACTGATGACTATCGTCTATGTCCGATTCCTTACCTGTGGTACGACTGCTTGTGAGTGCTTACCCTGCTTTATATCAAAAGTCAAACTGTGACAATTTGGATGACGCGGAGGAAGTACCTGCCAACTTTGTTGGTTTTGGGGTTCATAATAATACTCCATATATTTTCTATTTGAAGTATACATACCTGTTAACAATGGACTGCTTCTGGCTAGAGTAACTGCTGTGTAATCAATGGTGCTAGTGAAGCTTATATCAGATCCACTTTGATTTAGCCCCACACACTTGTAGCAAGTATTACTTTCACTGGGGGCAGGGGTGAATGCAGTAGGATCCCGGGACAAATACCTTGATGCAGTCAATCGCTTTTCTGCACCTTGTCCTCACCCACTTCCTGAGGTGTGGTGAGCCCATAAGTGGGATCACTTCCAAGTCCATCTGTAGTTTGGGAATTTCAGGGGGTGTCGGCCGTTGGGCGGTTCAATAGCCAATGGAGTCATCTTTCCAAGATTCCTTTTGAGTCTCTCTATCCTCTCCCGAGAGACCCACGTGACCAGTTTTGGCAGACAGCAAGTACAAGTACCAGTGTGTTTGTGTGAAGCACAAAAGTAATGCTGTTCTCGCAGCCCGCAGGGAGAGGGATGGAGGGAGGGACAAATGATATCACCACCAAGGGACGGACACAGCTTCAGACCCACTACCTAGTCCTCCACTGTCAATAACGTACAGTTGAGACGGTTTCGTGCTCCTTTCTCATTTGGAACACGCATTGCCCTGTGTCATTTGTGTACTCAGATGTCGCGCGAGTGAACTTGCAATGGCTGAGAAGCGGAAGGAGGCAGAAGACCGCCTTGGGTGAGCCAGGAACATAAAGACTCCTCGATACCAGCACAAACAATTGCATTTACCTAGGTGTGCTAGCAAGAGTCCACCCCCCCCCCCCCCTTCAAAAGAGGGTGTCACTTGCATCCGCCCAGCGCTTGGCGGAATATCCACATGCACATTATGTCACCCGATGTAAGTTTTGCTTCATTCCGATTTCTGGAAATTATATCCCCAACCCCTCCTAACTCTGAAGCTGAAGCTCTCAACATTTTTTAGGATCGGCACATTTGAACATACGTCACTACACGCCATGTACTGTACTTTTCACATGAAGCTCTGAAGACTTTTGAAGAAATTTCAAGAAGTCTGATATTTTCACAAACACGAGCAGGAACTTCTTTGAGTATCTCTGGATGGACATCGACGCATTCATGAGATCAGGTTTGTTGAGAACAACTCTAACGTCGGGGCTACCGTACTCGCGCGATTAGAGCCCTGTCTTGAATAGTGCCCTATCTCGAATAGTGCCCTAGTCTCCAAGAGCCCGTGAAAAATAAAGCCCTCTCTTGAATAGTGCCCCCTCCCCTCCCCCGGGTCTTGTAACCAAACCCATGTGCAAGTTTGGTGTTCTTTTGCTAATGTTCTTGGCCATTGCTTTGCACTGGTGTTTTCAGGAACAAAATCTCAGGTCTTGTTCCCGTTTCTGTGGCGTTGTTGTAAACCACCTGTTCTCAATTGGGAAAGGCCTTCGCGCTTATGGCATTGTATTCGTTGAAATGTTGTATTTCGACTCCGCCGTACCGCTGATGTTGCTGCATGGCATACGCTATATGCGTTGTGTGCGTTTTTGCTGTATACGCTGTTATGTCCAGTTTTATCTGCTTATGTTATGCCTCATTTCTTGTTGGATGAGAGCAACGAAGTAAACAAGAAATGCTGTTCTTTTCGAAACACGAGTGCACAGTCCAGAGTTCACGGACTGTGCGGGGAGTGCGGTACGCACTGGCTGCACAGTGCGAAGTTGCAGCATGCACGTCAAGGTGCATGCTGGTCTGAAGACAGTGTTCTTTTTGTTCTTGCACTGCTTCTGTACAGTTGCAAATTCTTTTTGTTCTTGGAGCAGCTGTTGCTGCGACCCTGCAGTTCTATTGTTGTTTTTGTGGTGTGTACGAGAGAGTCGAAAAGAATTGCATGTACGCTGTTTATGCATGCTATAAATAGCTGGTGTTATTAGTGTTCATTGTTAATTATCAGATGAAGTGAAATATACTGTGTAAAGGAAAAGAGTTGTCCTCGTGCCGTGTGGTCGTACGATCCTGACAATTTAGAGAATCTTGCAGGGTTCACAACATTTGGCGACCACGCCAGGATAGGAGCGAGCATGGCAGAGGAACTATGGAACAATTTGGAAGCCAGCTTTATCGACAATGGAGAGCGGTTAGGATTAGAAGGCGAGTTGTTGAAGGTACATGTGGAGCAGAGGCTCCAACAGTACGCGGAGCGTGAGGAGCGCAGTGCCAGACGGCGAGAGGAGGCGCTCCGCACCGAGTTTGCCAAAACACTAAAGGAGATTAACGAGCGCATCGCCAATGCGCAGGAGGGTGAGGGTAAAGCCACGATGGGAGGTACAGAGGAATCTCCCAGTCACAGCGGTGGGCGTCAACCGGTGATGAAAATCCCCTCATATGATGGAACGCAGCCATTGGAGCGTTATCTTGACCTGTTCGAGGACATCTGTTCCAAGAACGAGTTCGAAGAAAGCGAATGGCTGCTGCGACTGCGCATCGCGCTAGCGGGTAGCAAAGCGGAGAGGATATGTATTGGATGCAATAATTACGAGGAAGCAAAACGAGAGTTGCTTGCCTCGCTCGGAAAGACTCCGGATAAAGCGTGGAAGACATTGCTGACAGGCAAGCAGCGGTCAGATGAGTCGTTTCATCAATACGTTGTCCGTGTTTGCCGAGAGGTAGAGGTGTGGGCCACACTCGCTATGACAGAAGATGGCGAGGTGGACACCAAGTATAGCGCCGATATAGGAAAAATGTCCCCGGTGCTGCAAGCAATGGCAAAGCAGGTAATCTTGGAGCAATGCGGACCTGAGATGAAGACGTACCTGGTCGAACGGCAGTGCTACGGGATGTCACTGCGCCAGGTACAGGAGCACGGCGCGTCTTACCAGGTCGCGCACGGACGACAGGGTGATACTGCCAGGAAGCCAGTAGAACGATCCGTGCCAAGGCCCACGGCGTCGGCACAGTGCATGGCGATATCGGTCGCAGATGCAGAGAAGCAGCTAAAGTCGCTGCCACAGGAAGGGAGAAAGGGTTTTCTGCAGCGAGAGAGACTCTGCTGGAACTGCCTTAAGTATGGCCATATGGCCAGAGAATGTCGGTCAGGCTCGAGATGCACGAAATGCCAGAGGAAACACCACCTGCTAATACATGATGTGTTGGATAGAGCAGGTTACAGCCGGGAGAAACCGACTGAGATAGTTACGGAGAAGAATGTTGGGTCGTGCTGTCTACACTCGCCAAGTGTGCGGCTGATGACCGGAGTGGCACGAGTTGAGGGAAGAACTCGAAACGCGAAGGTTCGCGTGTTCCTGGACTCGGGTGCTGAGGCGTCATTCGTGACTGCAGCGTTGGTGTCAGCAATCGATGCAGAACACGTTGGGGTTGAAAATGTAGAGGTGAAGCCGTTCGGCGCGGAACCAACCCAACAGCGCATGGATAAGTACGCCATCACGATCCAGGGTAGCTCCGCTAGCATTCGGGTACGCGCGTTCGTGAAACCAACGCTTGAGCTGGACCTGAAGTGCGCAAGTCCGCAGACCATTGCGCAGTGGCACAGTTGGGGAGTAGAGCTGAGTGACAAGCCTCAACAAGGGACATCAGACGAAATACATATGCTGATTGGTGCAGACTATATCAACGCGGTACTGCACAGCAAGAAGGAAGTTAATGGTGAGACGGTGTGGAACACAGAGATAGGTAATGTATTATCTGGTCCAGCGTCTGCACCAAGTCGAAACAATCAGCCGGTGACCGTGTCATGTGTCACAGCCCACATCGACAAACTATGGCAGTTGGATGAACCTCCAGAACAACATCAGCACCTGCCATCTTTCCCGCTATGTCGCCAGGGCAGCGGGTACCAAGTGGGTCTCTTGTGGCGAAATAAGCGTCGGCCAACGGATAACTTTGCTCAAGCTAGAGTCATCGCAACGCGGCTTCTTGAAAAGCTGAAGAGGAATGGGAAGCGTGCGCTCTATGATGATGTGCTGATCAGGGAGTACCGCGAGCTTGGAGCAATTGAGCTGGAGCCATGTGAGAGCGATGCCGGGTACTATGTACCGCATCATGGTGTGTTCCGCGAGCACGCTGCAACCACGAAGTTAAGAGTGGTGTTCAATGCCTCGGCGACGGCGCCGGATGGCAAGTCGTTGAACGACATGGTTGACCCTGGACCGTCGCTATTGCCGAGTCTCGCAGGTATGCTATTACGGTTCCGTGAATATAAGAGCGCGCTGCAAGCGGACATCCGCAAGGCTTTCTTCATGGTCGCGGTTAATCCCGAAGACCGTCCGTACCTGCGTTTCTTGTGGCCCGGTCGAAGCGACAGCGATGAACTGTTAACCTGGAGGCTAACGAAACTGCCATTTGGCGTAAACTGCTCGCCATACATGCTTACTGCGGTGATTCAGCATCACTTGAAGGAGCTACGGGCGTTGTCTGCACCCAAAGAGCGAGATCGTATTGATCTCTTGCTCACGAGTTTCTACGTTGACGATTTGGTCTCTAGTGTCTCAAATGCCTCGGAAGCTAAGGAGATGCAAGAGTTCAGCGTGCGTGTGCTTACGGATGCTGGCATGGAGTTGCGCAAGTGGCGAGGCAACGAAATCCCGTGCGATCCAGAGGCCGGAGATAAAGTTCTCGGTCTGAAATGGAAAACCAGTGATGACTTGCTCAGCATAGCAGCGCTAGGCGAGTCCGATAGGCCGTCTGTTTGGACCCGGCGATCCCTCCTCAAGTGTGTTGCGTCAGTGTTTGATCCGCTAGGTCTAGCAGCACCGGCAGTTGTGCCCGGAAAGATACTGCTACAGCAAGCCTGGAAAGTCGGAGGCGACTGGGATGATACGTTGCCTGATGGCATCGCAGCTGCATGCGCGCAATGGTGGGGAGAGTTGGCCGAAGTGGTGAGCATTGACATACCACGTTGGATTTGCTGCAATCTTGACACGCCGATTGCGCTTCATGCCTTCGCCGATGCCAGTGAGAAAGCGTTTGGATGTTGTTTGTATGCAGTCGTCAATGGACAGTCGCACTTGGTATTTGCCAAGGCCAAAGTGGTACCCGTGTCTCCACCCACGTTAGCCCGCCTTGAGTTACAAGCAGTATGTCTAGCGGCTCGCTACGCTGAGTTTGTGGTGAAGGAGCTGCGTGTGACCGTCACGCAAGTCTATGGCTGGACTGACAGTCTCACTACCGTTCATTGGATCAGTAATCCATCGTACAAATGGAAAACATTTGTGGCTAACCGCATCAGTCAAGTCCAAGAGATATCGAAGAAGGTCGGCATTGTGTGGAACCATTGCCCAGGCCTTCACAACCCAGCAGATTTACCGTCGCGTGGGAGTAGTGCACAGCAGATCCGTAGTCCGTTCTGGAGGGGCGGACCAACCTGGATCACGGAGCCCAATGACTGGCCCACCGCATCCTCAACCGCAGCTACAGATGAGTCCAGTGTAGAAGTACGAGTGTCAGCCACCACCTGTAGTCGAGAATCTGATAAGGAATGGTGGCTCCGATTCAGTAAATGGTCGAGGGCACAGGGCATGGTGACTCGGATGTTGCAGTGGAAGCACACTGAGCCTCGTGCTGAACTCTATTTTGCAGCAGACAACGTATTGTACCGCATCGTTCAAGCCGCATGTTTCGTTGAGGATCTTGAGCTGATCAAGCAAGGTCAACCAGTGAAGCCTGGGTCGAAGGTGTATCAGCTTGCACCGTTTCTGGATGAGCATGGAGTGCTCAGAGCCGGGGGACGACTTCAGCACAGCGAGTTGGCGTATGGAGCCAAGCACCCAGTCCTGTTAGGCAAACATCATCTGACCGAGTTGCTGTTGGAGAAAATGCATGTTGAAAGGATGCACCAAGGTGTAGAAGGAGTCTTGTCGTTCATCCGTCAGAAATTCTGGATTATCGGTGGTCGACGGGCGCTACGCAACATTACTCAGCGATGTGTTACATGCCGCCGCTACAAGGCTAAGGCTGCCTCAGAAGTCTGCCCGCCGCTGCCGGAAGACCGAGTTGTTCACGAGAGGCCGTTCGCAACTACCGGCATCGACTATGCTGGTCCGTTGTACGTGCGCCGTGGTGAGTCATCTCCGAAGGTATGGATAGCATTGTTTGTGTGTGCCACCACCAGAGCAGTTCACTTGGAGGTGGTCGATAGTTTAAGTACCGAGTCATTCTTGATGGCATTTCGGAAGTTTGTCGCGAGACGTAGTTTGCCGTCTCGGATCAGGTCTGACAACGCTACAACGTTCAAGGCGGCATCTGACAAACTGGGTGTGCCATGGATGTTCAATCCTCCAGCTGCACCATGGCATGGAGGCTTCTATGAGCGAATGGTTGGTACAGTGAAGAGTGCCTTGAAAAAGGTAATGGGAACAGCGTTTCTGAAGGTCCAGGAGCTTGAGACCCTCTTGTATGAGGTTGAAGCAGTGGTGAATAGTCGTCCGCTAACTTATGTGTCTGATAGCCTGGATGAGCCACCAGTAACCCCTGCAATGATGATGGGTGACATCTGGATGTCGTCAGAGAAGCCAGCAGGTACCCTGGACGCTGCGCAGATGTCATCGAGATTGCGTTACCTCAGTCGGACACTGGAGCATGTCAAGAATCGTTGGGAGGTGGAGTACCTAAGTCAGCTGAACAAACACCAACAGACCATGTCGCGCCCTTTAGCTGTGGGTGATGTTGTCTTTGTTCTCGATGATACCAAGCGCAAACAGTTCTGGCGTTTGGGACGGATCATCGAGTTATTCCCTGGTCGAGATGGTAAGCGTCGTGTTGCCAAGGTTAAGTTGAGTACCAGTACGGATTTGGTGGGGAGAATGTTGTAAACCACCTGTTCTCAATTGGGAAAGGCCTTCGCGCTTATGGCATTGTATTCGTTGAAATGTTGTATTTCGACTCCGCCGTACCGCTGATGTTGCTGCATGGCATACGCTATATGCGTTGTGTGCGTTTTTGCTGTATACGCTGTTATGTCCAGTTTTATCTGCTTATGTTTTGCATGTACGCTGTTTATGCATGCTATAAATAGCTGGTGTTATTAGTGTTCATTGTTAATTATCAGATGAAGTGAAATATACTGTGTAAAGGAAAAGAGTTGTCCTCGTGCCGTGTGGTCGTACGATCCTGACAATTTAGAGAATCTTGCAGGGTTCACAACAGGCGTCGTGAGCGTTTACAGTACACTTTAGGCTCTGTTTTTCTTTGCTTTATGCTGGGTGACGCAAATGTACCAGCAATGAAAAATTACTGCCCTCTCTTGAATAGTGCCCTCTCTTGAATACTGCCCCGTCTGTTATGGACATTGAAAAAATAGTGCCCCAAGGGCTCTAATCGCGCAAGTATGGTATTTAGCTCCGGTTGCCTTGACAATAGCCGGCAGGACGTGTCTTAAAATTAGCTCGTATGGACTTGAGTGAGATGGGACTAGCTAATGGTTTGTTGCCCTCCCGTTTCTGCAATAGTGCCCAGCTGGGGCTGAACTGAATATCTTGCGCGAATCCACTTTTCTTTGATCCTGCTGGTTTCAGGAAACTTGTCCAGAAGGGTCACGATGAAAAGTGTCACTTGCTTGAAGAAATCGAGAGCACTAAGGAAGCCATGGCAACGGTAAGCTTCAAAAGTGGCAGCTAGCATCGGTGATTTCCATTACAACCTGAGTTTGCATGAGAAAAGTACACTTGGCGGCTTACGCTAAGCCCCCCTTGATCTGTCATCTGAAAACTTTGGAGCGCATGCCTGCATGAAGGGGCGCACCTAGTCAGTGTGCTCCGGGCTGAACTAGCCTTGCCCCAAACCCCCAAGCTTATCCTACACCCTGGACTTATCTTCTAGTGCAAATGGTGAAGAAAATAAGTATACATACCTGTTAACCATGGACTGCCTCTGGCTAGATTAGCTCTTGTGTAATCAATGGTGCTGTGGTAGATTTGGTGTCACGTGTTTGTTTCGTCTTGGTCGCTGTGGACACGCGTCATTGGTTGGTGGTGTTGTGCGCATGCGCGAAACTGTGTGAGCTAGTCTTTGGTCTGTCGTCTTGTCAAGATGTAGTCGTTTTCCGTGTTCTTGGTTATTTGTCAATAAAAGAGTGTAAAAAGGCAGTCCAGTGGTGGCGGTTGAGCTGATGCAGTGATGGAGAAGTAATGTTAGACTTACAACTACAACATTTGGCGCCCAACTATCTCTCGACGCGGAGTTCTGCCTCCGCAGCTCACGACCCTGAGATGTGTGTTGCTCCCGTCACTGCTGGACTGTCCTGGTTTATTCGTCACCCCTGTCCGTGTTCGAACGTTCGTCGTGGAGCTGTGTCGTCGTGCTGTATCGTCGTCCGGTGTCCCGTCGTCGTCGTCCCGTCGTCGTCGTCTACTCAATTCGATCAAGCTGACGCCCTCCGCTGAGCTGTGTTCAAGTGTCGCTGTGCGTCCGCCGTTTCGTTGTCCTGATACGAGTGGAGTATCAACTTCGCAGTTGGCTTCCTGCTGCTCCGAAGTCGTGTGCTGGCTGGGAATGCGCCGCCTTTCTTCTCTCCATATCTCTCTTCTTTTCTTTGTTTTCCGGTGAGTGTTTATGTGTGTGCATGCGTGCGTGCATACGGGAGTTTGTTTGAATTGCTACTTGTCTTGGGAACTGGCGTCTGATCATGGTGAACCACGGTTGGTTCTCCTTGTGGCAGTCCACATCGAAGGCAACGAACGTCCGATCAGGGCGAGCCCCGGTTCATTGCTGGGAGCTAGACTCGCTGCTTGTTTGTCGTTGCCATGTATATATTTTATTTATTTTTGTTTTTCGGTGACAGTCAGATCATGGGTTTGACTGGCGTTGTGTGGATGGGCACGGCTCATCGGTTTTTAGGCTTAGGTTTAGCCTGTGTTTTTTTTGTGTGTGCGTGGCTAGACAGCAATGCAGTGTTTCTTCTCTTCTCTTTAACATTCACCTCTCTTTCTTTCTTCTGGCTTTGGTTGCCCTGTTTTATTCTGGGGAGCTACATGCGTTGGTCCTGTGGCTACTTTTGCTGTTTGCGGTTGCGTCTCTCTGCGTATTGTGTTTTATTTGGTCATACCGAGGACGGTATGTGTTTTTTTGGTCGGGATATTGTGGTAGATTTGGTGTCACGTGTTTGTTTCGTCTTGGTCGCTGTGGACACGCGTCATTGGTTGGTGGTGTTGTGCGCATGCGCGAAACTGTGTGAGCTAGTCTTTGGTCTGTCGTCTTGTCAAGATGTAGTCGTTTTCCGTGTTCTTGGTTATTTGTCAATAAAAGAGTGTAAAAAGGCAGTCCAGTGGTGGCGGTTGAGCTGATGCAGTGATGGAGAAGTAATGTTAGACTTACAACTACAACAGTGCTAGTGAAGCTTATATCAGATCCACTCTGATTTAGCCACCCACACTAGTAGCAAATATTACCTTCGCTGGGGGCAGGGGTACCTGCAGTTGAATCCCGGGACGGATACCCTGATGCCGTCATTCCTTTTTCTGCACCTTATCCTCATCCACTTACTGAGGTGTGGTGAGCCTGTAAGTGGGATCGTTTTCAAGTCCACCCAGAGTTTTGGGGGTCTCAGGGGATGTCGGCCGTTGGGCGGTTCAATAGCCAATTGAGTCATCTTTCCAAGATATCTTTTGAGTCTCTCTCCCCTCTCCCGAGGAGACCCACGTGACCAGTTTTGGCCATGAGCAACAAGTACAAGTGTGCGTGTGTGTGCATGTGTGTGTGTGTGTGTGTGTGTGTGTGTGTGTGTGTGTGTGTGTGTGGGCGGGCGTGTGTGGGCACACATGTGTGTGTGTGTACGTGTGTGTGTGCGTACATGGTGTGTGCGCACATGTGTGTGTGTGTGCCCTCATGTGTATGTGTGTGCGTGTGTATGTGCATGCGTAAATGCAGAACCTTCAAAGAATGAACAGGTTGCTGGCGGAACGTGGCCGGCTTCAGGAGGACTTAGCCTTCTCGAGGGAACAAGAATCGTCCACCCGTACAAATGTAAGATACAAGATTTTCATCAGGGAAAGCCAAACTATAGTACAATGTCATGTAAATACTGATCTTGTGTGGCTTCCACGGTATTCATTGTTATTACCTGACGATGGCCAAGTGCCGAAACGTTGTAAAAATAACGGAACTGGTTCGGATGTGCAGCGCGATGGGAATGGGTGTGTCCACCCGAATTCCTTTCAGAGATGAAGCTGCAGGAAGCCTCAGTCCTTCTTCAAATACTGTAAGACCAGATATTTTAACGTCAATTTAACCCATTGAACGCTGATGACGTCTATAGACGTCATTGAAAATGCCCCCCATGCGCGGGATGACGTCTATAGACGTCATGGGATATATAGTGATTTCCGTCACTATCAGGTGTTTAAAAGCACTGTTAGTCAGTTGGATCGTGATCCTGCCTCTTGTACGATAGGTCGTCGGTACGAATCCCGCTTGGTAACACTATGCGTCTTTTTTTCTTCTCTTTTCAGCGATCTTTCAGCTGCAATTGCACACATTTAGCGTATTTCACGCAATTTGAGCAAACTTGCGTCCCCTATTGTGAAGCGCTATTCTTTTCGGGGACTGTATCGATTCTGTCACCCTGTGGTTGATAGTCTTGGCAATCATTTCCAAAATATTTGAGGACCCAGTTGCCAGAACCCTGGAGTTTTAGAACTTTCTATTTGCCTTGTTTTTAGCATTTTATATGCAGAGTACCATAGGCAAGGCCCAGTAGCGCTGAATGGGTTAAAGTTAATGATCTCCGGATTTTTGTGGGTTAGCGAGGTGAAATGCTAACGAATTCTGTATCAAAACCGGCAAATGACTGTACATGTACATATCGTTTTGCGTTTTGCACATAACGACTTCAAATGTTAACGTTTTTTCGAAATTCGCTGAATCATTAGAACGAGAGAGCTTGGAAGCTCAGGGCCCTACGCTATGCTTCTTTGCCTAGCTCATCATGCATGTTATTAGAACTGCTGGAAATGTTTTTTTCATTAATTGGCTACATCATTGTATTGCAAATATGAGTTCGGCAAAATATGAATATGAGCTAGGCAAAAGAAATTCCAGAATTTATCGGGTTATATAAAATTATTGCGGCCTTATAGTGTTTTACGTCGACCGTGATGGCTACAATGCCCAACCATACCACAAGGAACTGATCGGCTACATCATTGTATTGCAAAAAGTTTCCATCTGTTCGAATAACATGCATGATGAGCTAGGCAAAAAAGCATAGCGTAGGGCCCCGAGCGAAAGGAATAAACTTTCTCTTTGCATTCGAGGGTTATACGACACCGTCTACCACTTTGATGACCTAGGCAAAAAAAGCATAGGGATGTTATAAATGTTTCATTTCTCTCTTTTTTTTTCAAGATATAACCTAGGATTCGAACCCGCACTATTGCCCTGCATGCATTCCCCCGACACACTTCACACTCATACTCATTCTTCCAAGTTGCTTCACGTTATGATCTTGCATTTGAAAGCCCTATTTGAATATTGTGGCCAGCTGTCTTTGATGGTACGGTACGGTACGGGATAGTGCCAGGCATGCCGACGGCACAAACAAACAAACATGAAATTAAAGCTGTGTGGACCCTGGCTAGCGTCAGACGTTACTGAAGTAAAGTCTTTTGCACAGCTACGGGAGTTAAATGTTTGTTAACATTACTGGCCTTACAGTAGGCGGCATGGAGATCTATCATTCTTATCCAATAATACTTTTATTGTTGTTGTTTTTGACACATTCATTTACTCTTTTCTGAATGTATAAATCCTTAGGTTGTTTCCCATTTCCCCCTGGTCACGACACTCCACTGGTGATTGTGACAAGAAAACCTTCCGGACATGAAACTTTTTTATTCATCATCAATGCTACAGTAAAACCTGTGACTAACGACCATCCCTTAGGGCCAGAGAAAGCGTTCTTTAGTGGCAGGTGGTCCTTGGAGGATTGCACCGCACGACCATAATGAGTGTGAGACCGTGCGTGCCTGGCGAAGTGATCTGTAGTACCAGGCTCGCCGCTAGTCACGGTGATCTGTAGTACCAGGCTAGTTGCTAGTCACGGTGGTCGCTAGTTGCAGGTTTTACTGTACTTCAACATAGTGTGTGGGCATGAGAGTTTTTTTGTAATTGTATTGATCTGTGTTGACCTCGGAAAATTAGTAATTTGGCTTAGTATGCCCCGCTGCGGAGTGGAGCCAGTGTCGGGCTTGATCCAAAATTCATGCTGCAGCCTATTCCGGCATATGGCTTGCCTGGGTAAGGACACGTCTGCACGACTGAGCGTGGAACAATACTTTCAGGCACCCGAGGGTAGGCACCGTGCGAGACTGAGGGTGACACTGCCAATCAAGCTCCACACCGATCTGTCCAAGTCGGACAATGGGCAGCTGCGGAATGCCGACGACTTGCGCCAACTCCATAATAATAATAATAATAATAATAATTAAAAAATTGGTTGTGAGCAACACTGGCTCACACTCAAATAACTGCTTTTCACCAGAAAAATATTATATTTCAACGTTTCGGTCATGAAATAACCATCATCAGGAATGAAGTGGGCACACCGGTTAGGATGGGTTAATATACGAGGAGCGCTGCAAACTGATAACAAATCACACCTGCATGCACTATGACGAGAGAGAGAACAAAAGGACAAAACATCACCAAAAAAAAAAACCCAGGTATAGAAATAACGCAATACGCGACAACTCTAAAAATGGCACAGGTACAAGCAACAAACAGAATGTACATGTGCACTAGGTGCGTGCAGACATGTAATTGCAGGCGCTAGCAACAACAGTAGTAGTAACAGTGCACTAGTTCAAGGGGTGCTAAACCACCACCATCCAGGAAGAGCGAGTATCAGGGCCAGAAATATGTACAAGGCCTCACCAGAGAATTCACAGGAGGTCCCACCCTGCGTTATTGTTTATGCTGGGGCTCGTGTCGCGAATTTGTATTGCTTCGCGTATTCTCCTCCTGGCCCGATCCGACTCAGTGGCAAGGACGCGAATCTCTGTGAATGCCGACTCGCCAAGCGGCAGTACCTCGTCGCCATGGTGAAGTCGGTAGTGCTCGCCCAGGGCTTTTCCAGACGTCTTGTTGCGTGAGTTATCATTGTGTTCTTTTGTTCGCGTTGCTACACTGCGGCCAGTCTCTCCAACATACTTCTCCGAGCACTTGCAGGTCAGACGATAAACCACGTTGCGTCTTGTGCATTCTACCTCGCTCGATTGGCATGCAACGCAGGCGGCTTTAGGCCTTCCTCGTCGCCTCGGGGCAGCGGGATCCACCCACTTACGGCAGCAAGGTCCAGTGAGGCTGGACTTAGTGACGCTGTTGGAAAGCCTTGCATTCTTGTAGATTATCTGTACATTTAGATTGTATTTGTTTAGAAGACGGTGGACCCTGTAGTGGATGGCATCCGTTTTGAATGGTAACTTCAACGTGGATCGATAGTCTTTCTTCTGTTTAGCAGGTCGTCTGGCTCGTTCATGAGCAGTCGCGATCACTTTGTCAGGAAAGTTGTTGAATTTTAATGTGTCAATAACCTTTTGCTCACTTCGCTGGCGGGCTGCAGGATCAGAGGAAAGGCGGGCCGCGCGGAGGAATTCCGAAGACGCGATGGCGAGTTTTTGCTGTTGCGGAACGCAGGAGTTGAAGTCTGAGACGAGGCCACTGTGGCAAGCTTTGCGGAACAGCTCGAATGATATTGCGCCCTCGGAGGAGACATGAATAGTCGTGTCCATAAAGTCAACCGACCCAGTTTCCTCCGAAGATTGATACGTGAACTTGATGCTCGCATTGGCGGTATTGAAGAACGCAATCAGCTGGCGGAGAAGCGCGGCCCCCAGTGTCCACAGCATAATGATGTCATCAATATAACGCTTGTAGAGTACGGGAGCACCAGGCGAGTTTAGCAACAGCGAGGTTTCGAGGTCATGCATGAAGATAATCGCAAACGGGGGCGCTAGGTTGTTACCCATGGCGATGCCTTCCCTCTGGTGGTAGACCTTCTCACCAAATCTGAAATAATTGGATCTTAGAACGAAGGTTAACAGCTCTTCGATCTGCTCCACGCTTAAACCAAATGTGTCAACAGACTCGATGTGCTGCTGCAGGACTCTAGCAACCGCCTGCACCCCTTCAGCGATAGGGATACTTGGGTAAAGAGCGACCACGTCCATCGTAACGATGATGGTCCCCGCTGGGGCTTGTAGGTCGGGATACACTTGCCGGATATCCTCCAGTGCTTCCAGCGTGTTTTTCAGATGTGCTGGGACATACTTCAGGCATTGGTTGAGTATACGCTCCAGGACAATAGAAATATTGGTCACCGGGCTATCAACAGCTGACACAACTGGCCGAAGCGGTACCGTGGCTTTGTGGTCTTTAGGTAGGCCATACATCTCCGGAAACCTGTTGTCGCCAGGGAGTATGGCTTGGTACAGGTCCTTCTCTAGTGTACCACCACAGACGCGTTGAAGGATGGTGCGCGTTTGCTTCTCCCAATCATCGATGGTGACACTGACGGGTGTGAACTTTGTCTCATCTGACAGGATAGTCTCGGCCTTATCAAGGTACGTTGCCATCTTCATCGCCACAAACTTATTGCTCTTGTCGGACCTCTTGACGACCACGGAATCATCGTCGCGGAGGTCGGTAAGCCGCTCGCGGTCTTTTCGAGACATGTTAGGCCGGGGAGCTGACGCTGTTCGGTAGATATTCATGACCTCGCGCTTGAAACTGGCCAAGCCGAATTCTTCTTCCCTTGGCAGCTTTGGACCCTGTTCAAAACCGTGGGCTTTGATATGCCAAATTTTGCTGTCGAATGTGTCCGGTTCTGCATTGGCCTGGTTCTGCTGCTCCACATTTGCGTTCGCCCACCACCGTAGCGAATAGGCCATTCTCTCGACTCCAACCTCCACATCCTCCAAGTCTCTCTTCCCCACTCGGCCAGTGGATGGCACAAAGCCAGGGCCGTTCTGCAGCACAGCTACTGTCTCATTGGGTACGCAGTGATCTAAGTCGAGAACGCACGCTGACCGGTCCTGGCCAGCGTCACCCGCTGCTGTCTCCGCCCTAACTCTCCCTGCACGAGTTCTCGTCAAATCAGCTTGCTGCCTTAGCCAGTCCAACTTCCTGGATAGGCGTCGTCTCGAGCTGCGATACTCCTTGTTGCGAACGGCATCACAGAGATGTCGGAGCCAAACGTACTCTTGCTTGGAGTATGGTCGGAGTTCAGCCCGGTAGGTGGTGAAGTTCCGGTAGCAGAGAGCTCTCCAATTGAACTTATCTTCTATGGCATCATTCAGCAGGCTTCGCACATACTTCTCCCGGCGAACCACTCTGGAGTGACGGGTCCCACATGCCAGAGGAATTGAGTGCTGGATGAACACTGGCGTAAGTTGTTCCCTGCGACATTGCAAGAGAAAGTTGAGTTGACATATGCACCTCTCCAACTTGAATGCCCACTTCACGTACAACCATGGCGTCCTTGTCCTTGAGGAAGAAAACCGATATAAAATCTTGTAGGACGCATCACGCAGCTTCATAAGTAAAAAATTGGTTGTGAGCAACACTGGCTCACACTCAAATAACTGCTTTTCACCAGAAAAATATTATATTTCAACGTTTCGGTCATGAAATAACCATCATCAGGAATGAAGTGGGCACACCGGTTAGGATGGGTTAATATACGAGGAGCGCTGCAAACTGATAACAAATCACACCTGCATGCACTATGACGAGAGAGAGAACAAAAGGACAAAACATCACCAAAAAAAAAACCCCAGGTATAGAAATAACGCAATACGCGACAACTCTAAAAATGGCACAGGTACAAGCAACAAACAGAATGTACATGTGCACTAGGTGCGTGCAGACATGTAATTGCAGGCGCTAGCAACAACAGTAGTAGTAACAGTGCACTAGTTCAAGGGGTGCTAAACCACCACCATCCAGGAAGAGCGAGTATCAGGGCCAGAAATATGTACAAGGCCTCACCAGAGAATTCACAGGAGGTCCCACCCTGCGTTATTGTTTATGCTGGGGCTCGTGTCGCGAATTTGTATTGCTTCGCGTATTCTCCTCCTGGCCCGATCCGACTCAGTGGCAAGGACGCGAATCTCTGTGAATGCCGACTCGCCAAGCGGCAGTACCTCGTCGCCATGGTGAAGTCGGTAGTGCTCGCCCAGGGCTTTTCCAGACGTCTTGTTGCGTGAGTTATCATTGTGTTCTTTTGTTCGCGTTGCTACACTGCGGCCAGTCTCTCCAACATACTTCTCCGAGCACTTGCAGGTCAGACGATAAACCACGTTGCGTCTTGTGCATTCTACCTCGCTCGATTGGCATGCAACGCAGGCGGCTTTAGGCCTTCCTCGTCGCCTCGGGGCAGCGGGATCCACCCACTTACGGCAGCAAGGTCCAGTGAGGCTGGACTTAGTGACGCTGTTGGAAAGCCTTGCATTCTTGTAGATTATCTGTACATTTAGATTGTATTTGTTTAGAAGACGGTGGACCCTGTAGTGGATGGCATCCGTTTTGAATGGTAACTTCAACGTGGATCGATAGTCTTTCTTCTGTTTAGCAGGTCGTCTGGCTCGTTCATGAGCAGTCGCGATCACTTTGTCAGGAAAGTTGTTGAATTTTAATGTGTCAATAACCTTTTGCTCACTTCGCTGGCGGGCTGCAGGATCAGAGGAAAGGCGGGCCGCGCGGAGGAATTCCGAAGACGCGATGGCGAGTTTTTGCTGTTGCGGAACGCAGGAGTTGAAGTCTGAGACGAGGCCACTGTGGCAAGCTTTGCGGAACAGCTCGAATGATATTGCGCCCTCGGAGGAGACATGAATAGTCGTGTCCATAAAGTCAACCGACCCAGTTTCCTCCGAAGATTGATACGTGAACTTGATGCTCGCATTGGCGGTATTGAAGAACGCAATCAGCTGGCGGAGAAGCGCGGCCCCCAGTGTCCACAGCATAATGATGTCATCAATATAACGCTTGTAGAGTACGGGAGCACCAGGCGAGTTTAGCAACAGCGAGGTTTCGAGGTCATGCATGAAGATAATCGCAAACGGGGGCGCTAGGTTGTTACCCATGGCGATGCCTTCCCTCTGGTGGTAGACCTTCTCACCAAATCTGAAATAATTGGATCTTAGAACGAAGGTTAACAGCTCTTCGATCTGCTCCACGCTTAAACCAAATGTGTCAACAGACTCGATGTGCTGCTGCAGGACTCTAGCAACCGCCTGCACCCCTTCAGCGATAGGGATACTTGGGTAAAGAGCGACCACGTCCATCGTAACGATGATGGTCCCCGCTGGGGCTTGTAGGTCGGGATACACTTGCCGGATATCCTCCAGTGCTTCCAGCGTGTTTTTCAGATGTGCTGGGACATACTTCAGGCATTGGTTGAGTATACGCTCCAGGACAATAGAAATATTGGTCACCGGGCTATCAACAGCTGACACAACTGGCCGAAGCGGTACCGTGGCTTTGTGGTCTTTAGGTAGGCCATACATCTCCGGAAACCTGTTGTCGCCAGGGAGTATGGCTTGGTACAGGTCCTTCTCTAGTGTACCACCACAGACGCGTTGAAGGATGGTGCGCGTTTGCTTCTCCCAATCATCGATGGTGACACTGACGGGTGTGAACTTTGTCTCATCTGACAGGATAGTCTCGGCCTTATCAAGGTACGTTGCCATCTTCATCGCCACAAACTTATTGCTCTTGTCGGACCTCTTGACGACCACGGAATCATCGTCGCGGAGGTCGGTAAGCCGCTCGCGGTCTTTTCGAGACATGTTAGGCCGGGGAGCTGACGCTGTTCGGTAGATATTCATGACCTCGCGCTTGAAACTGGCCAAGCCGAATTCTTCTTCCCTTGGCAGCTTTGGACCCTGTTCAAAACCGTGGGCTTTGATATGCCAAATTTTGCTGTCGAATGTGTCCGGTTCTGCATTGGCCTGGTTCTGCTGCTCCACATTTGCGTTCGCCCACCACCGTAGCGAATAGGCCATTCTCTCGACTCCAACCTCCACATCCTCCAAGTCTCTCTTCCCCACTCGGCCAGTGGATGGCACAAAGCCAGGGCCGTTCTGCAGCACAGCTACTGTCTCATTGGGTACGCAGTGATCTAAGTCGAGAACGCACGCTGACCGGTCCTGGCCAGCGTCACCCGCTGCTGTCTCCGCCCTAACTCTCCCTGCACGAGTTCTCGTCAAATCAGCTTGCTGCCTTAGCCAGTCCAACTTCCTGGATAGGCGTCGTCTCGAGCTGCGATACTCCTTGTTGCGAACGGCATCACAGAGATGTCGGAGCCAAACGTACTCTTGCTTGGAGTATGGTCGGAGTTCAGCCCGGTAGGTGGTGAAGTTCCGGTAGCAGAGAGCTCTCCAATTGAACTTATCTTCTTTTCTCACTCACACGTCAGTACTGCACACATACTCACACACACACTCTCTCTCTCTCTCACATACACACACACACACACTCACACACACTCATCACAGAATAACAACTGCGGGGGGACAGCCACAGCAAGGCTGGTTGCACTCTTGTGTCCAGAACACAGACAGAAAAACGTCCAGCGAAAACAACACCTCATAGAGTGACAGCATTGTGCGAGGTGAATCATACAGAAAAGCACAGCAATCGACAGAGCATCCGCACATTCCACACCTCGCACAACTTATAACCTGTATTGTAGCAGCAATATTGAGAAATCTATCAGAGAGAGAGAGTAACGCAGCGCTCTCACAATCATGATCTGTGTGTGAAAACCGTACAAAGCTCCTCATTGGGAGGGAGGGTGGGAAACCAGCTTGCAAAGCAAGAAAACAAAAGATGAGGGACTGCGGCGTACCAGTACGCCCAAAACTGTTGGACCTCGGTCCCAGACCTGTTCGTTCGAAAAGAACAACATTTCTTGTTTATTTCGTAAAACTCAGCCAACAAGAAATGAAAACTTCTATGGCATCATTCAGCAGGCTTCGCACATACTTCTCCCGGCGAACCACTCTGGAGTGACGGGTCCCACATGCCAGAGGAATTGAGTGCTGGATGAACACTGGCGTAAGTTGTTCCCTGCGACATTGCAAGAGAAAGTTGAGTTGACATATGCACCTCTCCAACTTGAATGCCCACTTCACGTACAACCATGGCGTCCTTGTCCTTGAGGAAGAAAACCGATATAAAATCTTGTAGGACGCATCACGCAGCTTCATAAGTAAAAAATTGGTTGTGAGCAACACTGGCTCACACTCAAATAACTGCTTTTCACCAGAAAAATATTATATTTCAACGTTTCGGTCATGAAATAACCATCATCAGGAATGAAGTGGGCACACCGGTTAGGATGGGTTAATATACGAGGAGCGCTGCAAACTGATAACAAATCACACCTGCATGCACTATGACGAGAGAGAGAACAAAAGGACAAAACATCACCAAAAAAAAAACCCAGGTATAGAAATAACGCAATACGCGACAACTCTAAAAATGGCACAGGTACAAGCAACAAACAGAATGTACATGTGCACTAGGTGCGTGCAGACATGTAATTGCAGGCGCTAGCAACAACAGTAGTAGTAACAGTGCACTAGTTCAAGGGGTGCTAAACCACCACCATCCAGGAAGAGCGAGTATCAGGGCCAGAAATATGTACAAGGCCTCACCAGAGAATTCACAGGAGGTCCCACCCTGCGTTATTGTTTATGCTGGGGCTCGTGTCGCGAATTTGTATTGCTTCGCGTATTCTCCTCCTGGCCCGATCCGACTCAGTGGCAAGGACGCGAATCTCTGTGAATGCCGACTCGCCAAGCGGCAGTACCTCGTCGCCATGGTGAAGTCGGTAGTGCTCGCCCAGGGCTTTTCCAGACGTCTTGTTGCGTGAGTTATCATTGTGTTCTTTTGTTCGCGTTGCTACACTGCGGCCAGTCTCTCCAACATACTTCTCCGAGCACTTGCAGGTCAGACGATAAACCACGTTGCGTCTTGTGCATTCTACCTCGCTCGATTGGCATGCAACGCAGGCGGCTTTAGGCCTTCCTCGTCGCCTCGGGGCAGCGGGATCCACCCACTTACGGCAGCAAGGTCCAGTGAGGCTGGACTTAGTGACGCTGTTGGAAAGCCTTGCATTCTTGTAGATTATCTGTACATTTAGATTGTATTTGTTTAGAAGACGGTGGACCCTGTAGTGGATGGCATCCGTTTTGAATGGTAACTTCAACGTGGATCGATAGTCTTTCTTCTGTTTAGCAGGTCGTCTGGCTCGTTCATGAGCAGTCGCGATCACTTTGTCAGGAAAGTTGTTGAATTTTAATGTGTCAATAACCTTTTGCTCACTTCGCTGGCGGGCTGCAGGATCAGAGGAAAGGCGGGCCGCGCGGAGGAATTCCGAAGACGCGATGGCGAGTTTTTGCTGTTGCGGAACGCAGGAGTTGAAGTCTGAGACGAGGCCACTGTGGCAAGCTTTGCGGAACAGCTCGAATGATATTGCGCCCTCGGAGGAGACATGAATAGTCGTGTCCATAAAGTCAACCGACCCAGTTTCCTCCGAAGATTGATACGTGAACTTGATGCTCGCATTGGCGGTATTGAAGAACGCAATCAGCTGGCGGAGAAGCGCGGCCCCCAGTGTCCACAGCATAATGATGTCATCAATATAACGCTTGTAGAGTACGGGAGCACCAGGCGAGTTTAGCAACAGCGAGGTTTCGAGGTCATGCATGAAGATAATCGCAAACGGGGGCGCTAGGTTGTTACCCATGGCGATGCCTTCCCTCTGGTGGTAGACCTTCTCACCAAATCTGAAATAATTGGATCTTAGAACGAAGGTTAACAGCTCTTCGATCTGCTCCACGCTTAAACCAAATGTGTCAACAGACTCGATGTGCTGCTGCAGGACTCTAGCAACCGCCTGCACCCCTTCAGCGATAGGGATACTTGGGTAAAGAGCGACCACGTCCATCGTAACGATGATGGTCCCCGCTGGGGCTTGTAGGTCGGGATACACTTGCCGGATATCCTCCAGTGCTTCCAGCGTGTTTTTCAGATGTGCTGGGACATACTTCAGGCATTGGTTGAGTATACGCTCCAGGACAATAGAAATATTGGTCACCGGGCTATCAACAGCTGACACAACTGGCCGAAGCGGTACCGTGGCTTTGTGGTCTTTAGGTAGGCCATACATCTCCGGAAACCTGTTGTCGCCAGGGAGTATGGCTTGGTACAGGTCCTTCTCTAGTGTACCACCACAGACGCGTTGAAGGATGGTGCGCGTTTGCTTCTCCCAATCATCGATGGTGACACTGACGGGTGTGAACCTTTTTGACTATCGATCCACGTTGAAGTTACCATTCAAAACGGATGCCATCCACTACAGGGTCCACCGTCTTCTAAACAAATACAATCTAAATGTACAGATAATCTACAAGAATGCAAGGCTTTCCAACAGCGTCACTAAGTCCAGCCTCACTGGACCTTGCTGCCGTAAGTGGGTGGATCCCGCTGCCCCGAGGCGACGAGGAAGGCCTAAAGCCGCCTGCGTTGCATGCCAATCGAGCGAGGTAGAATGCACAAGACGCAACGTGGTTTATCGTCTGACCTGCAAGTGCTCGGAGAAGTATGTTGGAGAGACTGGCCGCAGTGTAGCAACGCGAACAAAAGAACACAATGATAACTCACGCAACAAGACGTCTGGAAAAGCCCTGGGCGAGCACTACCGACTTCACCATGGCGACGAGGTACTGCCGCTTGGCGAGTCGGCATTCACAGAGATTCGCGTCCTTGCCACTGAGTCGGATCGGGCCAGGAGGAGAATACGCGAAGCAATACAAATTCGCGACACGAGCCCCAGCATAAACAATAACGCAGGGTGGGACCTCCTGTGAATTCTCTGGTGAGGCCTTGTACATATTTCTGGCCCTGATACTCGCTCTTCCTGGATGGTGGTGGTTTAGCACCCCTTGAACTAGTGCACTGTTACTACTACTGTTGTTGCTAGCGCCTGCAATTACATGTCTGCACGCACCTAGTGCACATGTACATTCTGTTTGTTGCTTGTACCTGTGCCATTTTTAGAGTTGTCGCGTATTGCGTTATTTCTATACCTGGGGTTTTTTTTTTGGTGATGTTTTGTCCTTTTGTTCTCTCTCTCGTCATAGTGCATGCAGGTGTGATTTGTTATCAGTTTGCAGCGCTCCTCGTATATTAACCCATCCTAACCGGTGTGCCCACTTCATTCCTGATGATGGTTATTTCATGACCGAAACGTTGAAATATAATATTTTTCTGGTGAAAAGCAGTTATTTGAGTGTGACCCAGTGTTGCTCACAACCAATTTTTTACTTATGAAGCTGCGTGATGCGTCCTACAAGATTTAATAATAATAATAATAATAATAATAATAATAATAAAGGGTTTGCTCCCCACACCGGAGCTCGCGCTATTCCGCCGACTTTACTTGACACTTGACTGACTCACGACTGCCATCCAGAGCACACGAGAAGTCCATCGAACCTTCGACTCGGCAAACCTGCAAGAAAGCACCACTCCCTGCTCAATACACAGTGTTTCGGGGAATTCACCCCTCATCAGTTGAGCTTGAGTAGGCTGAGGAAGATTGTGCCTGAAGAGCACCACTTATATAGTGCTCTCCAGGCACAAACATCACCAGGGATACAAACTTACAGAGACGCTCCGTTTCCAGCGCGACAAACACCTCGTGAACACCAGATAGCAGCGTGAGTCAGTGTCGCTCCTGGACGGTGAGACAGACGTCGAGGACCCTCGGTCATTCGCAACGCTGTCACCTCCAAACCAACTAGTCGGAAGCCCGCGCTGGGCACAACAGTACGAAGTAGTGGTTGCGACTTCGGCGATGACTTGTAAGAAAGGGTTTGCTCCCCACACCGGAGCTCGCGCTATTCCGCCGACTTTACTTGACACTTGACTGACTCACGACTGCCATCCAGAGCACACGAGAAGTCCATCGAACCTTCGACTCCGCAAACTCGACAAATGTCCACAACGTCTCCCCGTCCAATGACATTTGTCGAGTTTGCGGCACTCGCGGGGAAACAGTTGATCACATTGTGGCCTGTTGCCCAGCTCTAGCCAAAACACTGTATATCGAACGGCATGACACGCTCGTCAAGTTGGTGCATTGGGCACTATGCAAGCGGCATGGTCTGGGTCGGCCGGGAAGCAACCCGCTGAAGCATCATCTTTGCTTTGACATCCATGAATGTGCAATATGACGGTCCTCACAGCCTGATTTTTGTCTTGCCATTTGAGTATGTCCGGCATTCATCTCTTCCTCTATTTCTACAGGTCTATTCCTGTACTGGTAGTCCATTTTTGTGATTACTCTTTTTGTATTCGAATATGTCCTGGCCTCCTCCATCGTTCTGCTTATTTCTGTCCGTCTCTCAGTTTCTGCGTCGGCTTTCAATATTTTTGCTTTGGTTTTTACAATCCTTTTTGCTTCGGTCTCCATTGCGTTGGCCATTTATCTATTTTTTTCTCTCATTACCCTTGGTCTCTTTTGGCCCGGTGATGGGGTTCTTACCTCATGTCATGACAACGTGAGTGAAATAAAGCCAACTCCATAATAGTAATTGTCTCTTTCCCTCAAACCAGTTAATAATAGTAATAATAGTAATTCAAAGGATCAATTGGGGAAGTGAACTACCTGAAAAGAGAAAAAATCGCCAGACCCACCAGGACTCGAACCCAGGACCTTGCTTGTCATGAGCAATGCTCTTACCACTGAGCTATGGAACCGGGCTGAACCTAGAAGGCGCTGACAAGTCTTTCACTCCAAAGGCAGCTCACAACACGTGCCACACACACTGATGGCACTTGGGTCTTTCTCCCTCCCCCAGGGGACCAACCACGGTCAGTTTCTGGACCCTACCAAAAGTGAAAAGAGAGTGATAAATTTTGAAAGAATTGGGAGAACTTCAAATTCAAAGGATCAATTGGGGAAGTGAACTGCCTGAAAAGAGAAAAAATCGCCAGACCCACCAGGACTCGAACCTTCTGGTAGGGTCCAGAAACTGACCTTGGTTGTTCCCCTGGGGGAGGGAGAAAGACCCAAGTGCCATCAGTATGTGTGGCACGTGTTGTGAGCTGCCTTTGGAGTGAAAGACTTGTCAGCGCCTTCTAGGTTCAGCCCGGTCCCATAGCTCAGTGGTTAGAGCATTGCTCATGACAAGCAAGGTCCCGGGCTCGATTCCTGGTAGGTCTGGCGATTTTTTCTCTTTTCAGGCAGTTCACTTCCCCAATTGATCCTTTGAATTTGAAGTTCTCCCAATCCCTTCAAAATAATAACAATAATAATAATGTAGAAAAGAAAAGGACATATGGATACGAGTTAAGAGTAACTCTCCATCACTGTAACTGGATACTATATACAGTCAGAAAGTGCAATAACTAGGCACAAAACTGACAGAGTACTGAGACATTCGACGTCCTGACACCTAGCTTCAACACATCTCCGTAGCGCTAACCGACAGCCTTCCAACTTGGAAGGTTCAAGGTTATGAAAAGACCAAAGAGGGAAGGCAAGCGCAACGAAAACGAGCAAAAGCTACAGTCCCAACGGAACAAAGAATGTTGATTGTTACTGGACGATGACGAGACCAGTACGATATTTGACAAGGCGGTCAAACTACAATTTGAAGCAGCAAAGCAGCACACCACCCAACTTGGGTGGGTCATAAATATCAAAGATAAGTAAAGAAAGGGAAGCTTTGCGAAAACGAATATCCAGTTACAGTGATGGAGAGTTACTCTTAACTCGTATCCGTATGTCCTTTGCTTTTCTACATTTATTTATGGCTCAACATCCGAGTTTCAAATAATAATAATAATAATAATAATGACCGATCTCAACGTCCTTATCACTTGTAGAATGCCTATTGCTGCAAATTCTTTATTGTTGTTTTGATATTGGAGTTCAGATTGAGTTTCTTTCCTTTCTTCCTCTTCCTTCTCCTATTTCTTGTCCATTTTGGTTTTTTAAAGTTTGTATATTTTTTCACTTTCTTTTGCTATCCCACTTATGGAATTATCTTCCCGGTGAGACTGGCTTATTGCCTTCGAAAGGAGTGAATAAAGGAGACATAATAATATTAATAATAATTGATGTGTGTGCTTATGTGCATATCTGTGTGTTTGGGTATGGCTGCATGTATGTATGTGTGTGCTTGTGTGTGTGTGTGTGTGTGTGTGTGTGTGGTGGGGGGGGGGGGGGGGCAAGCATGCGTATGTACATGTGGTTGCCTATGACTGTGATTATTTCCAAGTCCACCCAAAGTTTGAGGATTTCACGATATGTGTGTGTGTGTGTGTGTGTGTGTGTGTGTGTGTGTGTGTGTGTGTGTGTGTGTGTGTGTGTGTGTGTGCATGTGTACGTGTACGTGTGTTTGTGTTGTGTGGGTGTGGGTATGTTCTTGTGTGCGTGCTCGTGCGTGCTCGTGCTTGTGCGTGCTTGTGCGTGCTTGTGCTTGTGCGTGCTCGTGCTTGTGCTTGTGCGTGACTGCACACGTGTGATACTCAGCTCATGCAGATGGTTAAAGAAATGCAGGATTTGACTGAGGAGAAACGTCAATTAGCACTTGCGTTACACGCTTACCAGGTGGCCCCTGGGAAAAACCAGTGAGTTTCTCAGTTAGAGGAGAAAGTTCGCTTTCTGGGCTGTTCTGTTTTCTCTTTCTGGTTGTGGGGTCACGTTTCTTCAGGGTAAACTGCGTAAGTAGAAGCAGGCAAGCAGAGTGGGATGGCTTAAGACCATGATTAGGAAGGGGGTGTCTCAAATTCAAGTCCCGACTGGAAGCGGAATGATTTTTTTTCGTCCTGTTGCAAACTGCTATCACGTGACATGGCCTGGCACTGACATGGATTCTGTGTTGCCACACCTGCCGACATGTCAGTAGCCTGCCGATTTTTGAGGCCTGTCATGACCTGCCGACAATTGACCTTCTCCTGCCGACAACAGCCATGAATTTGTCCAAGTTTGACCTTGTGCTTGGTTTAGAAGTCATGGTCCAGATTTTTGGCTATTACTGCGCATCACGAGTGTTTCCATAGCTCTCTCCTAAGGCGCTAAGCGAATCATCAGCTGTCTGGGGAAAATCGGCAAACTCAGCCCGAGTCTCACACAAAGCCGTGAAAGGTTTTCTGAACAGTTCCGCGCGCACGCGTGAGTGTGTGTGCGTGTGTTGGGGTTACTATGAGTGGGGGGGGGGGGGGGGTCCGGGGGCAAAGCCCCCGGATAATGCATTTCTATTTTTTTCGTCCTACTGACATTTGGCTATAATGATGTGGCTACACTGTGGATGTGACACATGCATTGGTTGGCTTGGCACTTCTACTTCACCTGCAAGTACATGGATATACGGCAAATGGGATTTCGGCCTTAAGCTAGCGAGGTCAGGCGAAAATTAAATTTTGGAAAACCCTATCGAATTGGGTATCCACGGAACGCCCAGAGCTTCAGGAGTTAAAATCTAAAATCTGGGCTGCGTTAGAGCAGGTAGAAGGGAGTTATGGGTGTTGAAAGGAGCCCGACTACGTGATTTTTATTGTCGCGACGAATGTATGCGTGGGACCTCGAAAAGTGGCACCCGGCACTCGGGTCCCAAGTCGCGACGCAGAGTGCATGATGTAATCTCGAGTGTCACGTGCGTGTACTTTTGCTATGCTAGCGCCACCGCTCGCTGCTCGCAGAGAGAAGTGTACCTGATCTGAGCCGTACATAACAAGCGCTCGAGCCGAAAGCTTTCTGAAGAGAAAATTTGTTCCTTTGCAGAGAAGGGAAATGTCTATTTTATAAATTGTCTTCAAGCATCGCCAGTACTCTTTGATGTGAACCACTGATGGTAAGGTCTTTGGGATCCAGTGACGAGTTGGTAGCAACGGGAGCGGTAGCTGCTGTTGATGGATAATGTAGGAAGAAGCACTTTCTCAAGTTTCTGCAGACGATCAGGAATTTGAAAACATAATTGTGCTGAGAACGTATTGTTTGTTCTGGAGTAGTAGAGAGCCTTTGTTAGAGACATGGCTTGTGTGAAAGTGGATGTTCCTCACTTTCTCTCTCACACAGGCTATGTTTGGCTGACAACTACGGTGTTGCCTTGATTGAGTAACACTGACAGCGTTGGAAGTTTGGAAATAGTTTCCATTTCTGAAATGATGCATACAATTGGACAAAACTTTGCAAGAAAGGCATAGCCTTTCGAAACAGTACCTGGGACTGAAGTAGCCATCTCCTTGCCTTCATCACCAACAACTTGAACAAGCTTATGAATAGATACAAAATGCTGCACACCAGACGCAAGCGAAGTTTAATCGGATTGATGGCGATTCGCTTGCTTCTGTTGCCTTTTAGATTGGTGCACATGCCTTCCCAAAGCAATCCTCCGCCGCTGCTGGACAGTGACACCAGTCGGGAGCCATAACGTCGGTGCGCCTCTTGTAACGCCAATGAAACTTGGTAGTCCGAAGGATTAGAGGGCGCTGAACACGATGCAGCAACAACCTAAGGCGTAACAAGAGGCGCAAGGATGGAAACCCGCCCTCGAATATTGGCAAAAAGCGAGAGACAGCGTGTCGACAGGGAAACGTCTGGACGCCGCGCGAACGGGTGGAGGCATTGCTCCATATCCTTACCAAAGGACTAGAAACTTGAAATCGCACAAAAGGAGCAAGGAGACTGCAGAAGTGAAGATCAAACGCAGGTCAGTTTTGTATGCCTCCCGTGAAACTCGAAAACTCAACTAAAACCTATGTGCCATTACATCATCGATGTTCAATGGTCCAAGCGCGACAAGCGAAGTCCTTGAACTGGTCACGTGTCTGACCTCGCTACTTTAGCTTTGTACTAAAAACTCCCTCCTTTTCTTCTTAATGTATAGCGTGAATCCTTTTCTTTCTCCTTTCGGGTTCGGAAGGGAATGTATGGAACGAGAGGCTCGGCTCATTCGCTCGTCGACTGGTGCACTCGGGAACGCAATAGTGGTCATACTTTGGCATGGTGATACAACCAAAAACAGCGCAACGCTTGCCGAAAAGCATACGCAAAACTAACAAGACGTACTGGTCAAACCTCGTTAGGACGAACACTGATGATGCGAACTTCTCTTTAGTTAATCCTATGGTTGGCCAGGCATCATATCAAGTCAAAATTATTCGTTTACGACGAACTCTGTAGACCTCACGGACCACTTGCCCCGTCTCAAACCCAGACAAATTGTTGTGCAAGTCATCTATTGATATAGATACTTTGTAGTGAACAGTTTTCGGGTATAGCTAACAATGTGTTGTAGGGGAGCACGTAAACTATGTGCACTCATGCGGCAGTCATGGGCCACCTAATGCTCATGACTTGTTGCTTGTATGGGGTGAGTGTATATCTGTTATCATGAGCATTGGCGAGAAAGAACAAATCCTCATGCACGACGGTGTTCATTATATCAGGAGTCGACGGTACTATTTTCTCCTCTTTGATCCTACTTCTTGTGCAGGTCGGAGAATATTCTATTTCCCAGCACATATTCTGCCGCTCGTTTGAACGCATTGAAAGGCAGATTTCAAGCGTCAGACACAGGCATTGCTAACAGGACCACCACGCCAGTGCATGCGCCTGGAAGGCAAGGGTATGTTAGACTTGCCCTTGGAGGTGGTATACAACAGGAAGAGCTACTTGATCTAAAAGAAATTGCTTGATCTCACACGGCAGAACACACTACTGTCACGAGAGAACAGGGAATAGTCTTTGATTTATCAATTTGTGTGATCACAGCCACAACGAAACCGGTACTGCTCTTCACGCAAAACAAATTACCGTACCAGATTGGATGTGTCAATTTCTCACAGTGAATAAGTGGCTGTAACATAATTATGAATTGGTTGTGCTGGGTGTGATGTCACTGCCAGCCCAAATGTACCATACGCTAATATTACTAAGCTGCAGTAAGCAACCAATAACGAACGCAAAGTGGTTCACACAGCCCTTATTCCAAAAACGGAAAGAAATCAGCCAACTGCATCTTAAACAGTACTATTCATGTCAAAGGGCATTCTTAGTCTCGGGTATCCAGAGCGTTGGAACTGCCGTTTATCGTGCCTCTGGTGCTGTAACACTCGTTTGCCCTGCCTTGTGTTGGACTATTCTCAGACGGCAACCAAGTGCAAGCCATGTAGCACCCGCAGCTCGCCCGGCACCCAGAGCAGCGAACCCGAGTATCCGCCTAGAGAGCCCGGCGCCGGGAGCAGGCAGCCGGGACAACAGCAGCATCAGCAGCAGCAGCTCGGAGAGGCTGAGTATGGACGCTCTCCAGTAGGAGCGGCAATCAAGATCACCCCGTGCAGAAAGCAGACAGCCTCGATATCTGGCATGTGCATAAAATATTGACAAACAAGTATCCTCATATTCAAAATTTGAATAAGTATTACATTTCCGGCATAATATTCGTCCTCTTTTCCCAAGTCTTGTCAATCCAACCCTATGGAGAGGGGCTAGCATATTTTCATCATAACAATAAACAGGTAACTTAGTGCGTAGTATTCATCGTTATTTCAGGAGAAAGGCTGCAGTAGAACAAAGTGTTCCATTTTGTAAGTGTTGTATGTTGGGAACAGTAAATTCTCCTTTTTAACTCTTGTTTTCAACTGTTAACATTATGCGCACTACTGGAAAGATGTTATCCTTGTAGAGATTTTCTGATACTTTCTGCACGTCGCGGACTACTTTAGTATTCGACTGATTTTAACCCGAGCTGGCGTTCAGCTGTCCGGCGCATTCTTCGACAATGTAGAGGGGACGGTTTCGAATAGGAACGGTGTGACAGCAAAATTGTGCAGACCCAAACCGATCATCAGCGTGGATTGTTCATTCGAAAATATGTTTGTGGAAGGAAACTGGCATGTTGAAATTTGCTGTGAGTCGATCGAACTGAGCCACTCCTTTGTGTTGGCCCGTTGCCTCCAAGTTACCCGATTTTTCGTCACAAATTAGAGGTGGCTCCAAACTGGAAAGGTTTTGAAGTGCATGTCAAGTTCACACTGAGTTCTGAAATTAGGTAATTGCTATCGCTCCACGACGGCCAGTAGAGAGAAACAATAAGCCTTGTGTGTGCTTCCATAGGTTTTCATTGGTATACGGTGCTTTATTGGCGAAAGGCGAGCCGCTGTTTACCTGCCACAAGAAGTTAAAGGGGAAGTATACCCTAAAATCAAATTTTCACCAGTTGTAGTCTTCTGGGTGCTGAGTCGAATGGTCTTGGTCCGAGGAAGCTGCGACGCTCCCTTCCTACTTGAATCCCAATCGAACTCGCGCACTTCCACCGAAACTGGGTGACTGCGCCCTACTAGATGGGGATTTGTATGCAAAATGTCACTAAAAGCGCCATTTCGTTCTTATAAAAGCACGGATGACCGCGATTGGCCCATATGTTGTAGTCTTTTCGACGCTGAGTCGACTGGTTTTGGTCCGAAAAGGCTGCGATGCAGCGTTCCTCCTTTATTCCCAATCGAACATGGTTGAACAAGCGGTCACGTGCTCCTGGGTGCCCAAATCACCTGGTCACCGCGCCAGCAGGCGACAACTTTCACACCAAGGTTCAACTCGAGTTCAAGTCGAGTGACAGGACTGCACCCAAAAAAGGTCAAACAGGCTAGTAAGTTGTACCCTGCAGGCACGGTGACCAGCTGACTGGTGTACGCAGGAGCACGTGACCGCTTGTTCAACCATGTTCGATTGGGAATAAAGGAGGAACGCTGCATCGCAGCCTTTTCGGACCAAAACCAGTCGACTCAGCGTCCAAAAGACTACAACATATGGGCCAATCGCGGTCATCCATGCTTTTATAAGAACGAAATGGCGCTTTTAGTGACATTTTGCATACAAATCCCCATCTAGTAGGGCGCAGTCACCCAGTTTCGGTGGAAGTGCGCGAGTTCGATTGGGATTCAAGTAGGAAGGGAGCGTCTCAGCTTCCTCGGACCAAGACCATTCGACTCAGCACCCCGAAGACTACAACTGGTGAAAATTTGATTTTAGGGTATACTTCCCCTTTAATTTTTCGAAAGATGTAAACTCAAGTCGCAGTGCGAAGCAACACGTCAAAACCTCACCTGCTTGGTATGGCGCTTCTGGTCATCGCAGAGCCATGGAATTTTATATTTATATATTTATTACAACATCTCAAGACTCGGTGGAAATACCGGCCAATGTTAAAGAGAGTGGGTGATTGCCAACCACGGCGATAAATAAAAGTAAGGGGAGGGAAAAAGAAAGAGTAGCAAAATGAACAGCAACAACTCCGTAAAGAAAGAGAAAGATAATGTCAAATAAAAACAGTGAAAAACACAGAGACGCAAAGGACATGTGGATAATGAGCTATGCATGTCGTAGTAAATAAGGGGCGGCATTTTTGACTTGGAGTACATGTATAACACATCGTAGTCTCACTGTGACATGTTTTCTAATCAAAATACCAAGAGAGAAAGTGGATATTGAGCCCGTTCCGGTTTGCGACCTATGTCCTATTTGAAACCGTCTCCTCTAAGACTCTAATAGTAATACACTGTCACACGTGACTGTATTGTTTGGTGGCTATTGTACCCAACACCCAAAATACCGTCGTCGGTTTGGTACCGTTTCGACCATACTGTCCATAGAAAGCTCTGTTTAGCGATGGGAACGAAACGGTAAGATTCCAACTAGGGTTACGTCACAAGTCGATCGTTGCGTCAGGACTCAGAAGTCGAACTGCTAACCGTGTCTCGATAACACATCAAAACAGTAGACTCGCCCTCTACACGCCGACCGTCGAAAATAGCGTGAACGGTAAAATGCTAACCATGTCAATTATGGTGAATACTAGTACTTCATTTAATTTACTGAATTATTCGTATTTTGCTACTGGTACGAATGTGGCGCGGTCAACCTCAACCAGACACTGCTGATACCTCCACAGTTTCAACTTCTCATGACGTGCATACACTGAGGAAACTGAGGCAGCATACCCCCCGCTCTTTTCTTTTTTTTTCTTTTTAAAGCGATTATTTGTAACATGGAAATTTGTTCCTTGGCTTACCATCTGAGTTCTTAGAGCTATTATACATGTTCTGCTGCCCCGGTTATTTCTTTTATTATTATTATTACTTTCTTGGCCTTCGCTTTCTTGTTATTGGGCAACTTGCCCTTTAGAATCTGCGAAGTAAAATAAACAACAACAACAACATAGGGATTGAAAACCCTTTTATCAACAAGGGTGCGCTCAAATCGGCCACCCCTGATTCCATTGGCAGCAAAATCAAGACGAGCCTGATCAGCGGTCGTTGTCGATAGAAGCCGGAATTTATCTCCAGTGACTGGCTGTAGCATCGGTTCTGTGCACACACCGTGCGTGACCTGACGCAGAACATCAGCCGTGAGGTCCCGAATCTCATGGCGAATACTAGTGCTGGGGAAGCCCCCAGTATTCCAGGGCAGGGCATGGGTGACGTCAAAGTTACCATGGCAACATACGCATCCTGATGGCAGACGTGCTGGTGTCCACCCGTACCGGAGACAGAGGGCATCGTGAAACTCCGCCTTGGACAAACGAAATCCATGGATGCCTAGAGGGCGACACGTCAGCCAGCTAGAGGCCCCCTTCTCCAATGCGAGGGTTTGTTTGTTTGAAGTTCTATTTTACATCGCAAACCAAACGGGCATTGATGCCCAATATTATGATGGCGATAGAATAAAAAGTGTAGCTCGATAAAGCTTCACTTGCGAAAATGAGAAAACAGTCAAAATGAAGTATTTGTACCGGTAATTACAAGTCAAGTTCGAACGAAGTAACAATCAGGGAGAAATAGGAAGATGAGGACCTATGCCAGAGGGAGGTGCTATTCGGCCATATTAACCGTAGAAAAACACTTTCAGCAATCTTTTAAACGGGGTTGGATGACGAGCGGACGTGAGTTCCTGTGGCAGCGTGTTCCAAAGCTTCACGGCGGAAACCAATGGTCGGCTGTCGCCAGATGTTCGCCGAGTTAGCGGAACAACGTATTTGCAATTGTCATTGCAGGGTCAACTGCAGCTCAAGCTGCGCTCCAGCACCATCCTTGAAAGACTTCATGGCTGCCAGGAGGTTGGTTCGCAAAGTCGTACGAATCTCTGCCTTCATGCGATGAACTTGCGCCGTGGTGCCGTCTAGGGCGGAATCTTGGGTTATTCGTTTCTCCCACAGGGATGTCGTGGTCTTGCGTAAATTATGGTAGTTGCCGCCCATAGATATTTTGTCGTGAAATCAACCATGCTATGTAGAAGTATGGCAAGTGCAAGCTAGCTGATCGATTCCAGCCAAAGTGAGTGTATGCCGTACATGCTACAAGTAGTCATGTACATGTATGTGTACATCGTAATTTACATGTACCTTTCAAATTTGCGTAGTATTATTATTAGCACCTGTGCTGCGCTGATGAGTCCACAATAGGCATTGGCAGATTCTGCTCGAAAAGCAGTGACATTGGCAGAACCATACAAACCTTATGGCGGGCAATTCCTCGAATTCTGCTCCATTTCTTTATCCACATACCAAACATGCATGAAACTTACCAGAAAAAGTACCGAATTCTGCCAATTTTTCTGCCTGCCATAAGGTTTGTATGGTTCTTCCAATTTCACTGCTTGTCGAGCAGAATCTGCCACCTTTTCGAGCATTATCCGCCAATGCCTACTTCAGCCGTTTCAGGGCACGCCATTCTTTTCTGTGCGGTGCTCTGGCTCGCCAAACTTGGAAGATGTGATGGCGCTCGGGTAGGTAGACCATATCCGGTAAGGTCAGCAATGACAGACTCAGTGGTAGCTAGAGTGGTGCGAGGGTGACCCAGACCAGAAAACGCTCTGCAGCGGGTGTCGTCACCGGCTGGAAATACAATCTATCTATTATTCTGATAAGTGGGTATACCCAGGTTTCAACAGTGCTCAACACCACAAGGGCGGAGCGTAACCACAAAGGTCAAAAAGAATGGTTCCACCAATTATAATTATATACATACGTTGTAACGCTGCGTTTCATGCACATAGCTAAATGCTAAGCATAGTTGTCTGATGATTGCCTTAGCATTTAGCTACGTGCATGAAACGCAGCGTTACAACGTATGTATATATAATTGGTGTAACCATTCTTTTTGACCTTTGTATCTATTATTATGTACAATGTAAAGTCATGGATGATGATAATTATGTTGTTGGTTTGACAGCATGAAACAAGGTTGGTTACCTAATGTAACCATGTACATGTTTGATTATAATTAATATTATTGTTAGGCTGACAGCATGAAACAAGGTTGGTTACCTAATGTAACCATGTACATGTTTGATTACGAGAGAGCTTGGAAGCTCAGGGCCCTACGCTATGCTTTTTTGCCTTGATGACTTAAAAATTCCTTTTTTTTTGACATAACCTGGGATTCGAACCCGCACTATCGCGCGCCCTGCATTCATCCCCCGATGCACTTCGCATACATACTAATTCTTCCAAGTTGTTTCACATTGTGATCTTGCATTTGAAAGCCCTATTTGAGTTATATCAAGAGTAGATAAACACTCTTGGTTATATGCATTGTGGCCAGCCGTCTTTGATGGCACGGTACGGTAGGGGATAGGGACGGGACAGGTACGATCGAGGGTAATACGACACCGTCTCCCGTACCGTACCGTACCATCAAACACAGCTGGCCACATACAGCTTCCCGCAATATTCAAATAGGGCTTTCAACCACAAGATAATAACGTAACGCAACTTGGAAGAATGGGTATGAATGCAAAGTGTATGGGGGAATGCATGTAGGGCGATAGTGCGGGTTCGAATCCCAGGATATGCCTGAAAAAAAGGAGAATTGAAAAATTTATAACATCCTATGCTTTTTTGCCGTCAGATACGGATAGCGCCAGGCGTGACACAAACAAACAAACACACAAACAAACACCAAATTAAAGCTGTGTGGACCCTGGCTAGCGCCAGACGTTACTGAAGTAACGTCTTCTGCATAGCTACGGGAATAATTAATAGTATTGTTAGGCTGACAGCATGAAACAAGGTTGGTTACCTAATGTAACCATGTACATGTTTGATTATAATTAATAGTATTGTTAGGCTGACAGCATGAAACAAGATAATGACACATTGTATGTTGATGTAGGACGAAAATCACATGATCGTGGTAGATCTACAAGTACAAGTCACACATGTTTTGCTCTACATGTACAGTGTGCATGTGGCTAGCCGACGTGCCTAGCGCAGGCTGTGAGTGTGGGTGTCAAAAACCAGGATAATGACAAGCAGACGACAGTACATAGTCATTGGTACACACATGCAGTACACACATTGGTACACACATGCAGTACACACATGCAGTACACACATTGGTACACGCATGCAGTACACACAATCGTTGCAAACTACAGTACAATCATGCACTAGTGTAGTAGGGGAAAATCGGAATTGAGAAGTCGCAGTAGTACCCAAAATAGACCCAGTTCGGCAGTTGTTTGGCAGCTGGCACTGAGACAGGTCCTGGTTGTCAACATATTCGAAGCAGAGTGGAGTCTACAGTCAACTACAGTCACTGGTATAAATAATAATTTTACTATTCCAGTGGTTAGGTTGGGCTCACTGATGCAGGACAACACAGTTCAGCTTGAGCAGTGCAGTGTGACTGGCTACAACAAAAATCAAACATTGAACATACTTCTTCGAAGAGAAAGAAAGGCGTTGAATGGTTTTTTTCACCCTGAAGATGGGCCATGCCCGAAAATTTGGTGCATTCCATTTATATCTAATAATTATTATTATTCACACACAACAGAGGCGAAAAGCTGTGTTAGCTGTAACTTAAAGTTTCACGCATCGGAGCGATCATCAGACAGCAGCATTCACTATCGAATTCTCTACGAGCAGGCCTAGATATTTGATGCTAGTGTGGAAGTTAGTGCATATGTGCGAAGTGAAGACGTGGCATTGGGACAATGGTATTGAGTTGTTTTGTGAGAGTTAACGGATATAGGTGAAAATAGAGGCGATAACAGGGCAGTGTAATCGTACATTGAGCTTCCTGGACTGGCCTTGTTTGTAATAATTATTATTTATTTTTTTGGAAGTGAAGTGAACGTATGCAGCGAAGAGACCGTAGTTGGGGAGTTTGAAGTGAGGTACCCTGTAATGTGTGAATGGCTGCAATGGAGTCTGCGAGTGCTTAGAAAAGAAAGAAAGGCCTTGCATTTTCTAACCTTTGCAGGGTAGTCTAAGTCACTTTGCGTTGGCTCGTGAAGACTAACTGGGAGCTTTCGTTGGTGGATGCGCCTGGTACAATGGCTGCGAGCAAGCTATTAGGTGTTCTAAATATGGTGTTTACATCGTTGCAAATCTGCTTGGCGTCCCTCAGACCAGGAATAAAAGACCTGAGCTTTGAACTGGTTGCTCCCGGCAATGTCTCTGTGCAATGGATGACGCTGACACTGTCGGAGAACGCTACGATCGACTTCAAGGGCGTATGTCACTCGGCAGGTGCGGCAACAGTTCATTTGAAATACAGACTACTCGTAACGCAGTGTGCCAGCTACTTCGACGAAAGTATAGTGCTTCAGGAAGGCTTTGGAGAGCATCGGATGGAGGGGACAGAGTGGGTGGAGATCCCTCTGATTTGCAAAGCGAGTACTAACGGTGGTGACGATCCGTTGCAGTTCACAGAGGTCGCTGAGAGAGCCTGGCTGAGGAACAGCGAATACCACAACACCTGTCTGGACCCTGCGGCTGGACTGAAAGGGAACGCCAGCAAGGCTGTGGCCGAGGTACCCCCAAAAAACCCAGCAGCAAAGGCACCATCGTGGAAATTGTCTGCTGTAAAGGTAACAGGAGTAAATACACCGGTCGTAAAGGAGGAGCCTGCAGTGAAGCCCGCGGGAACAAAGGATCGGTCGCTGAGTGTGAGTGATCCGATGGACGCCGTGCTTCAAGCGCGCACGCGGCGCAGTGCTCCGTTCTACAAGAAGGTCAAGAAGCAGGTGGTGTGCAAGACGACCAAGCGCCGGGTGTTCACGCTGGTCTTCGCCGCGCAGGCTGACCCCGTACCCAATGGTGGTGATCTCAAGGTTACCATGGATATAACGGTGGAGATGAAGAACCGCTGGGGATACCTGTCTGCGCTCGACTATCCCAATCTGGTCTTCTACGGCATCATGACCGCCCTGTACTTGCTATATGCGCTCGGCTGGCTGCTTGCACTCATGTGCCATTACAAGGATTTGCTGCGTGTCCAGGTCTGGATTGGCGCCGTCATTGCCCTGGGTATGGTTGAGAAGGTGTTCTTCTTCAGCGAGTATAACCGCGGCAACGCCGAAGGCAGAGAGGGCATGTACTTGCTCGCCATTGCTGAGATGGTGTCGGTGGGCAAGCGCACACTGGCCAGACTTCTCGTCATAATCATCTCACTCGGCCCCGGCATTGTACGGCCGCGCCTAGGTCCCAAACTCGTCCCCGTCGTCTTTATTGGTATCGGGTACTTCACGGCCGCGTCGGTCGAGGGTATATTGCACGCTGTGGCCAGCTCCGAGGAGGTCTCCACGACCAAGAGACAGCTGATATCGCTGGCAAAATTTCTGCTCGACGTCTATATTATCTTCTTTATCCACAGGTCCATCATTGAAACAATGCGAACACTGCGCCAAATTCGCAACTACGTCAAGCTCTCGCTCTACTGGCATTTCCTTAACGCCATCCTCTTCGCCGCTGTCGCCTCCGTGGCGTTCAGCACATGGGCGTACCCGCAGTTCCGCTTCTGCATCAGCGACTCGCAGGATATGTGGCTGCTGGACGGCTTCTGGCACATTCTCTTCAGCTTCATGCTGCTCTCCATGATGCCGCTGTGGAGGCCATCGAAGAACAACAGCCGCTATGCTTACTCGTCGTCCGTCGATCTCGTCAGCAACGAGGAAAAAGTGGCGCAAATGTCCAATGAGGCGTTTGCGAGGATGAAGATGATGATGCGCCAGCGTGCTTGGGATATACCGGTTCATTAGTGTTTACTTTCCTGTTGCTGTTCAGTCTTTCCTTTGTTCTTGACGAGTCGTCTTGTCAGTTCTTTGTTGCAATAATCACTACTACGTATTCAATCATCACGTGGACTTGATAATAAAACATGACGCAGTGAACTGGCTTTTAAAGTAACATTCCATTGGTCTTTCTGCTTCTGGGTCTTTTAGTATCTCTGGTGCGTTCGCTTCGTCACTCAAGTCATTTGAAAATTCCGCTTTGGTATGGCGGAATCCAACCAATTGCCTAACACCACAACATGCAGGGAAGCTTGACCCGGCATTGCAGGGAAGCTTGACGCCTCGACGCGCGGGGAGCTTGACCCATCTCAGACTAGTGTGAGGAAGCGACGGAGACAATCCCGAAAACTGCCCGATGTGACACTAGAGCTCACGGACACCGGAAGAGTTACCAGAGGCAAGGTGAAGAGACGAAGTACTGGAGATTTGAATACGTCGGTACAGGAAGTGACAACAATGATCAACAAGAGGAAAACGAGGAAGACCAAGAAGTCAAACAAAAGCGACCATGAGTTCAACGGACGTTGGACGTGTCAACCAGAGCAATCCAAAAAAAACAAGAACAAGGGAAGAGAACAACGGCAAACGTCGAAGGTGACAGAGCTAAATGATCGGACATCGTCCATCAAGCGTCATTTGTCGGGCAGCGCTAGTTGTCATGAGTTGTATAGTGATGATATCTTTTCGATTTTAACTCGTGGAAGGTCTAAGTTAGATCTTGTTGTGTTAGAAGCTCTGTATATTCGTAAACTAGATCCAGAACTATGTGTACAAAAGGACAATAAATAATTCAAAATAATAATTATTACCAAGCATACCTGAAAAAGATGCAGCACACAGTGTGCACAACTTGAATACTCCGTGATGCTAACTGTAAAACTATGCGCCCACGGCTTGCAGAAAGCAAATTATCATTGTAGCGAAGATACAGATCTTCAAGGTCCTGGACACTAGAATGCTGCAGTAGCCCTACTGATCCATTCCATCCATTTTTAACACAAAAGACAATACCAAAGAAAGGCTCAAGAGTCAAGACAATACCAAAGATTTTTTTAATTGCAGGGAGGACGAAGATACGACTAGAACACATAAGTTGTTGGTTGAGAGAACAAACAACTATTGAGTCGGGGCTGATTTATAGTCACTATCCACTAGCGCAGCTGTGTAGGTGGAGCGTTATGAACTCCAATGATCAAAGGTTGACTCCGTATTCTATCCTGCGAGAGTACACGCAACCTGTTCCCCCAGCAGCTGGTCATCATAGACGATATTCGTGAATGCGACACAGTATCCGCAGCTCTCGATATGGTTAACCTGAGCACATATCGGATCGCATCTCTTCCGCAGCCATTCCTTGCCGAACACACCACTGTGTTTGCAGTTCTTGTCGAACTCATACCTGATTGTTGATAGTGTGACCTCGGGCTTCATCGTGTAGCAACAGTTGACGAACGATTCGCAATTCCAATTTGGAAATACGTATGCACCGAATGCTCTTCCCTTACTCAACTCTGCGAACAGTCTGGCAAATTCCACGGCCTCCTCCGGACTGCGACTTGGCAACGCATCGTCCTTCTGCAATCGGCACCCGCGCAGATGCATTTGTTGGTCCTCATAGCGCACAACATACTTGAGATCCGCATCTACATAGAAGTCGTCCAATCGCTGGTGCACTATCTGGAAATCCCTGGTGGTGCCGAATTCATCCATGGCCACACTGGCTGTGTGAAGTATGGCCAAGGCACCGTAGCGACGATATGCTCGAATAAATTGCGTGAAAATGTCATCTGTGGAGCCGCTGGTATTCTCCCGCGAGCTATTTCCATCACACTGGTCTCGAGCCAAGTCCGATTCTGGGGGTACATCCATGCTCTTGTGCGTGAAGGCGATAACCCGGTCATTGGTTTTGTCAAATATGCCTGCAATAGAACACATGGAAAGCGAAAAGTTCCGATCAGCTGTGTGCATGACTACAGAGGTTTATGTACGCAGAGGACATAATTGTTGTTGCAGAGGACATGATTGTTGTTGCAGAGGACCGGTGATGCTATATGGGTTCATGATTCAGCCCTCCAACAAGTAGGCTAGGACAAAGGGAAACATCATGCAGTGGACACACTTGGAGTAAAACAAAACCTTTTTCAAAAGAACACTGGCAAGACAACCTTTCGCCTCAGAAGAACTGGTATTCATAACTCCACAGAATAAATCACGTGTGTAAAGTACGGATTAGACAAACTCCCGTTATCACGAACAATACCATTGGTCCTTTCCTTTGATGTTTGCCCTAAAGAGTTTTGACTATATACGAAGTTCTCGTCTTCTCGAACCCGGAACTTATTACCTGTGACACTCTTAGAACTAAATTGTGACAGCGACTTTGGTTGGTTGTGTCCCACACTGGAGCTCCTGTACTCAAGCCGAACTTTCAACAGTTAGGATTCCTTTAGTTCATTAATCCGTGCTTTTTTCTTTCAGGTGATATTGAATGAATGCAGCTAACAGGTACTTGTAGTGCGTTTCTATGGTGTTTGGATCGAGTGTTGAGTAGCTGCTTACACGTACCGAAATGAAAGTACATTGTGTACTTCCCGTCGAAGCAGTCAGCTTTGGGAAGGATGAGGCGATCGCCGTGCTTCAGCATGTCCGCAGGCACCCTCTTGAGTCGTAGCTCATGATCTCCTATGAATCCCAGTAGAATCCTGCCGATTGCTGCACGAAACAACACGTTTGCACAGAGTATTGACACTATAATTTAGGGGCACATACTCGATGCTATACCAATTTGTGAAACCGGAGGACAACAAAAAACACTTGACACTATCATTTTAAGAAGAAAGGACCAAAGCATTTTGTTGGAAATGAAGAGCCTTTGAGGATGTCGTTGACGGTTGAACTAGCAGACGTTCTATGTCACAAACAGGGTGACCTTGTTGCAACACAACTCCTGTTCCTCGCAATTCTGACAACACTATTCTCCGCACCCGGTGAAAGGTCAATTATCTGCTGTGTTTGGGTTTTGAACAGGGTTGGTCAGTTTCATCAACAATACAATGCATCACTTCAAAGAGGGTCGAACATAAAACAAAAGAACTGAGGGCCGCCGTAGAGAAAGAGAGAGAGAGAGAGAGAGAGAGAGAGAGAGAGAGAGAGAGAGAGAGAGAGAGAGAGAGAGAGAGAGAGAGAGAGAGAGAGAGAGAGAGAGAGAGAGAGAGAGAGAGAGAGAGAGAGAGAGAGAGAGAGAGAGAGAGAAAGAGAGAGAGACAGAGACAGAGAGAGAGGGAGGGAGGGGAGAGAGAAAAACGTTTTCAACTAGCAATAACCACGCTACAGTTGGACTTCATTGGGTGGGGTACTACTACTGCGAAAAGCATGGAATTTCATTAACTAACCCTAACTTCACTTGCGCAATAACACACCTTTCAGGCAAGCAGAAGGCGTGCATAAGGCCAGGGAAAGGTGCGACTGTCTTCTATCAGACAACGTACATATACCGGCACGTGCACTAGAAACGAAGCGTTCGGTTTGTTTCGGCCGCACTTACCAAACAGAAGAATGTCTTGTAGCCTGCGCAGGACTTCCCAAAGATACGTCTCCGCTCCCGTTTTCTGTTTCTGAACAGCAAGTGATGGTAAATGGACAAGACAGCAGCATCGAACCAGTTTCCATGCACGAATTTGAGGACAACGTACAGCTGAAATTGATGTCTTACCACAATGAGGAGGAACAATTGTACGATCATAGCGATCATTGCACATACATGTACATGTATATGAATGTTATCGGTCTTGGTGCCGAGAAACTGCGCACAGTTTGCTGTGGTGTTCTCCATTGCGCAAGGGAAGCAATGAGCACACATCACTAACTACTTGGAACGCTGAGATTTAGTTTTCACTTCCTCTTCTCTCTCGCTGATTTCTTTCTGCAGCAGTGAAGAACGACTTCCGCCTTTATACCTGCTTTCTGACGATCTGAGTCCATGGAAGTAAGTAGTTTGGGCGGTTGAAGGGATTTTGGGCGCTAAGAACTAGGGCGGTCACCTGGCGTCCCGCCAGAGAGAATTGGCAGATGACCGACGAACACTGAGAGATGTTGGCAGAGTGTTGTGACAGTGGCCAACAAGTGGATAACTAGCGGGCAGGAGGTCACCAGCGTAATCATTATCCGCCCTGCAGAATACGTCATGTTGAAAGTTTTAACGGCGTTCCCAGCGTAGAGTAACTAAGATTCTAGTGACTGGCACTCCAACAGACAAAATTAATACATGTGTCTCACTACCTGTGAGGCTGTATGGAATGTAACTGGCTGGAAGGGCATCACATGACCACCTGCAGTACTCGTAGTGCCACCAACACTCAGTTACCGTGTCTACTTGTACAGTGCTGGTAACTGAAATCCGACCCCCGAGCGATGTGTTCACATGCTAGCGGTCTCTACAGCCAAACCTCTTTAGGACGAACATCAAGGGACCGATTATATTTGTTCGTAATAACGGGAGTTCTTCTTATCCATATGTTTTACCCAGTGATAACACAGGGTTTTATCCAATGCAGTTACGAATATTAGTTCTTTTTAGGCAAACATTTGTCTTATCACTATCAGTGTTCTTCCTAACCAGGTTTCACTCTATTTCGTAGGTTTACTATCCCGTGTTGGGTCTTTGCGATGTGAACGCACCGCACCGCTCAGGGGTCGGATTTCAGTTGCCAGCATTGTCCAAGTAGCTCATGACTGTATTGAGGTCGACACCATGATACCATAATATTTTTATCCTTCGACTTACCGCTGTACGTCATGCATACGCTTCTGTCCCAATTATGTCTGTGAATGTGACAAGGGTCCTTGCTGGGACTCTCCCCATCTCGACCGGTACTGAGGTTTTGCACGTTTCTGTGCTTTACAAGATCGCGCGCAATCCAGTACTTGACATCGTCTGCTGGACACTTCACGTATGCATGAACTCACTGAAGGGGCACAACGTGTTTGCCGCGTCAGTCATGTAGTCTTGTAGATCAGTTACGTCGTTACGAAAGACAAATTAATAATTTGTATGTACATGTACATGTAGATATTGGCGGTTCCTGGCAGTTACAACACCTGCGATCATGGTCTTTGGTCACATGTTTGCCATCTATTCTTCTGTTTGCTGTATTGTGCTACTAACCTGGCCTTAGGCTTAGGCGCCATCATGAGCTTCTCTCTCGGTTTTCGCTTTGTACCACACAGCGTAAGTGTTTTTGTGTTTTTGTGTACGGGAGTAGGGGGTACGTGTATTCATGCATGTGTATATGTGTCTTATGTCTCCGAATGTTTCCTGACTTCCATCTTCCCCTTCATCGCTTCCTCTCCGTCTGTCTGTCTCTTTATCTATCTACATGTACACGTATCTCTCTCTTCACTCTCTCTCTCTCTCTCTCTTCTCTCTCTCTCTCTCTCTCTCTCTCTCTCTCTCTCTTCTCTCTCTTCACTCTCTCTCTCTCCTTTCTCTCTCTCTCTCTCTCTCTCTTTTCTCTCTATCCATCTCTATCCTCTTCCTTCACCTCTCTCTACCCCCCCCCACTCACACACATAAACAATCTCCCTCGTAGTTCTTACATTCCCTCCTAGTTGGTTTTGTTCTGACCACACACGGACACCTAACTTTACACTGTGGAGTGTGGTACATAGTGGCTTCACATCCATGTACATGGATATGTACATGGATATGTACATGGAATATTGTATTAATTTTGTGATGTGTCGAACTGGCTTATAGACAGAGGAACCGAGATGTTTTACATAGCAAAAATGTTACATGAAACCCACAAATGCAAGCATTGTTATGGCAGTGAACATAATTAGACAAACCTTAGCGCAGGTGTCGTATCCATACTATTGACACGTGCCTTTTATATTTTAGGCCTCTACGGGACAAGTATGCCTTATTTAGGTGTCTAATTATTTATATATCTCCCGTAAACGGGTTCATAATCGTCTTTATTTTATATTTTCACACAAGGCCTGGGGCCTTCCTTATTTGGTATACGCTGTTATTTCCCCACATGGCTCCCGCTCTTTATGCAACAGTTCGTACACATATTTACTACGGTTTGATACGCTATTGCATGCGGGACCAGCATATCTCGTGGCCATGGACTTCCATGGCCGCAACTAGATACTATTGCTATCACCTTCCTTTCTCGCTCTCTCTCTTGCCTTCCGCCTTCAGGGGGAAGCTTCGGCTTTCGTCTGTCTTGCCTTGTGCTCTCAATATCGTCTCTTGAACTAAGTTAGCTCCTTTAAAGATCTGAGTAAACCTGAACGCTGGTGTGAGTGTACGTGTCTGTATATGCCTGAGTGTGTGTGTGAAAGTATGTCTAGGTATACAGTATGTGCGTACGTGCGTAAGAGTAATTCTGTTGGTGGACTCTCTCCAAGTGGCCACCACTGCACGGCCTTGTAATGTGAAGGTTTAAGTTAGTTCATGTCGAACCGCAGCCTTGGGGTCGAACCCCGGGCCGTCCGGATACGACACAGGAGCGGGACCGTTAGGCGCTGCATCTTCCCCTAGGATTTACCGGGTGGTAACGGACACGATCATTTACTTATTTATTTTTTCTCCAGACTTTTCCCGTTTGTGTCTTTCTCTCAAATCAGTGAATAATTTACTTTTTTATTTATTTTTTTATTGCAGGTACCCCCTTCTGGTAGAGGTACGATCCAATTCATTGATGCCATTCTCTGTAACAACATACCGGCCATGATGCCCTGTGAACCTACTCACGCCCATTTCCGTGCTCTCTCGAAAGCGTCCAAGTACATGTATTCAAAGTAGGTCACTTTGTATCTGTTCACCAATGGTCCATGCTTTCAAATTCTGTGTAAGCTATTTCTCTGATAACATCCTATCCTAATGGTACATAATGTTCTGCGAGGATGTTAGGAAATGCACTGCTTCGTATAATACTAATATTAGTGATAATGTTCTTCAAGGATGTTAGGAAATGCACTGCTTCGACATCTCATCTGTCAGTTACACTCCGTGTTTTCGATTTTTCAACAGGGTTCTTTTTCCCGCTGCTCTATCTGTAACATGTTCAGTTACCTTCGGTGAATTTCTGACTTTCCAAGTGTTCTAAGAGTAAGAGGTGACACAACCACACAGTGTGGAGTGAGTAATGTGCATGTCAATCTCAAAGTAGATCAGAGGTCACGCAGCAACAATGCCTGCAATTATCACCGTCACCCTTACCTCACCACAGCTACAAACACTTGTCTTTACTACTTCAGTACACTAATACTACTACTACTACTACTACTACTACTACTACTACTACTAGTACTACTACTACTACTACTAGTAGTACGTAGACAAGGAGACAGTCAGTGTGTACATGTTCACTTGACTGGCGAAGAGAGCGGCTGAGTAGACCGAGTACCTGGAGATCCCACCAAGAATAACAATGCCGCTTTAAGTGACAGCACGTGACAGCTGTAAAGTAGGTCCAACGCATTCTAGACCGGAAGACTGCTAGCTGTGCTCACTCCACAAACCTTCGAACGTACATGACTGTACTTTAGTTGGCAATCAAAACATCAAAACTACTTCATTTAGCCAGGTAGTGATGTGGTCAAATTCTCCCGGCGACCTACAACACGTGAAGTAATAGTTGGTATGCAAGCCTTGCCTGATACAGTGTGGGCAACATGTTTTCACTATGGCAGCGGGAAGTGCGTGTACGCTGTCATCGTGAAAACACTTGAAGTAACGTTAGTTGTAGGCCACGCCAGGGTTGTTGCTTGCAAGAGATGCGCAGCGGTACGTACATGTACATGCCGCGCGGTCACCAGTCGAAACCTGTGTCGTGAGCATCGAAGGTAGTTCTTGCGCGTGAATGGGACTTCCCCGCTGGCGCACCTCAATAGTCCAATCCAAGCCAGAGAAGACTCAAAGATCTAATCTGACAACGAGAATTCCATGATATCAAGGGAACGAGTGTGTACTTTTATTCCACAAGACACCTACAAACATGTATGATAGTAGTAGGTTTTTCATTTGGACCCGACGAGACCATACGACGCTTGCAGATCACAGCACGAACAGTTCACCAGCCACACTCCACGAAAGCAAGTAGTAGTACTCCTGACAAGTCTTGTTTCGTTCCATAGAGATAATAACGGGGAACTCATCAGAGGAGAAGCAGTTGTTGAATGAAGGGGTTTAGCTGAATAATGCTATTTTATAGAAAAAATATTGGCGCACTGAGGTGTAAACACTCAACTAACTCACATATGTGACATATCAACACAAAAGGAATAGTGCAGAATGGAGGTGTTCTGAACCCTACCAGACACAACTATCACAAGTGCTAAATCATTCACAATGAGAAGGAGAGGTACACAGGCATAGGTTGCGCTAGTTTACACGTCACAAATGGTACTGAGGTAGTGACAAAGATAGGTGAAAAGTAGACGCCAAGTGAAAGCCAACAAATCATCACGAACGTCTAACGTCACATCTGAAGATTGCTAGCGGCACAAGACAAATACTTCACAAACCTCGATAATTGAAATTCAGCCAGCGGTATAGTGAAAGGAAGGCTGCTGGGTGTGACATAGAACTGTGGGCTGCTGAGGCGACGTATCCATCCTGATCTTGACTGCAAGGTTGGCGTCTTACGCTAAAATCCGAACAGCAGATCAAATCCTTCCTCTGGTCAATGGCAGATTTCCTGGTCCAGGAGAAGTCATAATTCTTTGTGCCATCTTCAATAGGTCCGTCAAATACAGTAGTAGTAGGTTTTTCATTTTGACCCGACGAGACCATACGACGCTTGCAGATCACAGCACGAACAGTTCACCAGCCACACTCCACGAAAGCAAGTAAGTAGTAGTACTCCTGACAAGTCTTGTTTCGTTCCATAGAGATAATAACGGGGAACTCATCAGAGGAGAAGCAGTTGTTGAATGAAGGGGTTTAGCTGAATAATGCTATTTTATAGAAAAGATATTGGCGCACTGAGGTGTAAACACTCAACTAACTCACATATGTGACATATCAACACAAAAGGAATAGTGCAGAATGATTTTCCCTTCATTCAACAACTGCTTCTCCTCTGATGAGTTCCCCGTTATTATCTCTATGGAACGAAACAAGACTTGTCAGGAGTACTACTACTTGCTTTCGTGGAGTGTGGCTGGTGAACTGTTCGTGCTGTGATCTGCAAGCGTCGTATGGTCTCGTCGGGTCAAAATGAAAAACCTACTACTACTGTATTTGACGGACCTATTGAAGATGGCACAAAGAATTAAAACATGTATAAGTTACCAACGACAGTTGTCTAAGGTCCTGTACTGCCAGGAGGCACCCTAGAGTAGTGTATGTGTGCTACATGTATAGCATCGCACTATTCCTCTATTTGAGAGAGAGAGAGAGAGAGAGAGAGAGAGAGAGAGAGAGAGAGAGAGAGAGAGAGAGAGGGGGGGGGAGGGAGAGGGAGAGAGAGAGAGGGAGGGAGAAAAAGAGAGAGAGAGAAAGAGAAAGAGAAAGAGAGAGATAGAGAGAGAGTGTGTGTGTCTTTGAACTCGGTCCGACCACTCGGTGCACCACGAGTCTCAGCTACAGAACATCCTCCCGGCTTCCTCTCCTGATAACGTGCGACGCTGCTTCCCCTACAGCATCATTGACGAGTGGAACAACTTGCCCCCAACTGTGCTGCAGTCTCCGCCACGCCTGACGTCCCTCCAGTCGGTCAAGGGCAAGGTACATCAGCACCTACGACAGCCGCTGGTATTGGGCTACAGACTCGCTATAACACCCCATATATCCACAATCAGCTCCCTCCCCCTCACTTAGCTATTCACATGTGTTTCGTTATCCCGTCCATGGTGCGCTGGATAGCGCTAACGCCGATACCCTAGGTCGGCGTTGCTAGTCCTGCCTCACCGGCACAGGCTCCCTGAGAGCCCCTACTAGTACATTGTCTGTCTTTCTTCTTTGTTGTCTTGATCATTATTTTCTTTTGTCTTCTTCTTCTCCTGTCTTTGTTGTGGTCTATCAGTAGGAGATGCATTCTGTAAAAGAAAAAGAAAAGAGAGAGAGAGAGTGAGAGAGAGAGAGAGAGAGAAAGAGAGAGAGGGAGAGAGAGAGAGAGAGAAAGAGAGAGATACATGTAGATAAATAAGCCTTCACTCAAATTTCTGATATTGTAATAATCTGGATTATCAACAAAAGGCTTGCTTCTTCAATTGTATAATAGCGTGCTGGAGTTGTTGTCCGCATTTTGTGCTGGTGTAAGATAATAGCCAACCTCTTGCTGACTGATTAACGTCACTGTTGAGCGGAACTACCAACGGCATGCCGGATAAAGAAATATTGATACAATCATAAGGTTGCTAAAAACGCAACGGAGCCAGATCGCTCTTTCTGACTTCCGTTTTCCGACAGAGCACTTGTAATTGCGCATTCAAAATGCACCAACAACAGACAGCCAGGTGAAACGCACTGGGAGTGGGATGCTTAGAAATAATCCATATTCCATGTTCTGCACTTGAAACCTCAGACTCTGAGCTTCGCCCACTAGTAATAGCAGTCGGTGAGTGATGCTGGACGTCGCCAAAATGTGTGAGTCTCAAGTATTTTTCATTGCAGTCGGACCAATTAAACCGATCGGTTTGGCCAGAAGCTCCGCTGATTTATTTATTTTATCTATTTATTTATATTGAACGATCCCCCAAAGGCGAAAACCCTATCCAGGGGTCTCCAGGATGAAGGAGGTGAATGAACATTAAATTATAGTGCAATCACTACCCATACATCGTCAAGACACTCTCCAAAAAATAATGGTCTCTGTGCTACACCAAACACTTAAAGAAAAATAGATAATCAACCGAATTGTGGGGCAAGACCCATCGTCAGTTTACTGCACTGGTAGAAAATAATAATAATAATGAATAAACATGGAAAGGTCGATTGTCCTCTTGATTGCTATAAAAATGGACAAGAAAAGAAAATTTGCATATGTTGTTTGAGAGAGACCAAGAAAGTCGAAGGAGCTACATTGTAGCTGTTCGAAGAGCGACTGTCATCTAAGGTCTAATGTTGCTTCGTGCATTACGCCAATAATGGAGACCACTGCCACAGGCATGACCCTTTGTTGCTTTCTCACACGCTGCTTCCCTTACTGAAAACCACGCATCCGAGAAGCTGGACTTCCCAGTAATATCTTCAATCTATTGTTGTTGTACACGGTGATACATACGCACGCACGCACGCACACACACACAAACACACATACACACACACATGCACATGCACACACACACATACACACACACACACATACTCAATCTGCGGACAGAACTGTTTCGTCCTTTGTGGACTCGTCAGCGCAGCACAGAGGAAATGGGGCCGAACCTGATATATATATTTCTCGTACATATAGTAATTGCTCAGTACCCCACTACTTTAGCGCCATTAAATCTTCTAAACAATGGTTGGATTTCTATGTCAGTCTGGCATTCAAATCGAGAACACCCACGCACACAGGTATATATTACGATTGAATTGTGGACACTTCCTAAAATATCGGGTCGATGTTGAACATGCACGTAATTCAGTCATGGTCGAATGGTTCTCCTGAAGTCGATGACGTTCTCGGAATTCCTCTATTGTCTTGAGGGTCTCGATACGTGCGCAGGTTGTTTCCCAGATGTTCCACCAGCGTGCTCAGAATTCTAACCATCTGTAATGGTATGGTGATGTACTGTAGTGTAGTGTACTGTACTCAGCAGTGCATGGTGATGTGATGTACTGTAGTGTACTGTACAGCAGTGCATGGTGATGTACTGTAGTGTACTGTACAGCAGTGCATGGTGATGTACTGTAGTGTACTGTACTGTACTGTGTAGTGCATGGTGATGTGCTGTAGTGTACTGTACTGTGTAGTGCATGGTGAAAATTGACCACAAGAGTGTGCATGTGATGGTGTAGAGAACGTGTGTGTTGTGCACGTGTGTTACTGTATCAAAATGGAACACTTCTGCCTGTGTGTTCTCCATACGGAGCAGCTGGTGCTATCTGAGCTGATGCTTCGTGCCATGGCTTACCCGTATTGCCCATATGCTTACAGCCCACCACGCAACTAAGCACCCCATCTGTCCCACACGTCCCCATATCCCCCACTCAGCTCGGAGGTAGTTCGGTCACGTTTAGCGGGCTCGGGCTTTCTAAAGGAGTATAAAGAGGGACTCGGTTGGTTTCTGGCCACGTTTGTGAAATAGTGACCATTCAACGAAGGTTGCAAGACCATTTTATCGCTGCTGACAACTCAACAACTCCAGCCAGAATCGTCTTGCAGCGGTCTGTCCTTGAGAGTAACTACGAGGTTGCACCCAACTGCATTCTCGAGACTTCTTTAGCGACTACTTGTACATCATAGGCAAATTTCAAACTCTTGTTCAGCCGTTGGAAGCAGCTTGACATTCATCACCAATAGTGGCAAACTAGATAAGTGCTGGTCAAGAAAGTTCAGACGCAACCTGCTTTCTAGACGTCGAACTCTTGTCACCCTAGCAATCATCAGACAAGGACATGGAGTTCCTCTCAACAGTAAGTCCTCGCAAAAGGTATTGTTTAACACCACGGCACCTCACGGTTTGCCTGCAATGGCAATTGCGCGCATCACGTTCAGACCCCTGTACATACATGGTTTATACACTTTGGCTAGATTTTATTATCATTCTATGGCTCTTGCTTATTGTGTAGTGACTACTACTATTCCGAACGATCTATGGCTCAGAGCGGCCAATGACCATTGGATTTGGCGATAGCAAAGGCATATCGCCTGTTGGTTTGATTTCGCACGATTAGGAGCTTTATCATACTGAGTGTATGAATGAAGTGTGTGGTCCCGTCCGTACAGCACATCGATCACTGATCAAATCCTCAGAGAGCAAACTCAAGTCTGGTCAGGATCAAACCGCCAGAGAGAAGGACACGAAACTCTGAAGAGAGTGCACCTACGAAAACGTCAGTTTCCGAATTGACGTTTTCCGATGTTTCTGCTCATGGAGCGAAATACAATGCAAACGTATAACGGTCCGTTGTTAGAGTACTAAAGACCAACAAAATAAGTAATTTTATTATATCGCGTATCGTCAGGGTTGTAGTTGAGAAGTGCATTTTTAGGCTGCGGCCAGGTAGGAAACGTTAGTGTTGTGCATGGCAGACTGATTGTACTATAGTAGATCTACTGTAGAGGTGTCCGCTACAGTAGACCAGTAGTATTATTACTACTACAAGTAGTAGCAACAGTGCTGTGACCTCTGGCAGAGGAGAGAGAGAGAGAGAGAGAGAGAGAGAGAGAGAGAGAGAGAGAGAGAGAGAGAGAGAGAGAGAGAGAGAGAGAGAGAGAGAGAGAGAGAGAGAGAGAGAGAGAGAGAGAGAGAGAGAGAGAGAGAGAGAGAGAGAGAGAGAGAGAGAGAGAGAGAGAGAGAGAGAGAGAGAGAGAGAGAGAGAGAGAGAGAGAGAGAGAGAGAGAGAGAGAGAGAGAGAGAGAGAGAGAGAGAGAGAGAGAGAGAGAGAGAGAGAGAGAGAGAGAGAGAGAGAGAGAGAGAGAGAGAGAGAGAGAGAGAGAGAGAGAGAGAGAGAGAGAGAGAGAGAGAGAGAGAGAGAGAGAGAGAGAGAGAGAGAGAGAGAGAGAGAGAGAGAGAGAGAGAGAGAGAGAGAGAGAGAGAGAGAGAGAGAGAGAGAGAGAGAGAGAGAGAGAGAGAGAGAGAGAGAGAGAGAGAGAGAGAGAGAGAGAGAAACAGAGAGAGAGATAGACAGACACACACACACACACACATTCACACAAACACACACACACACACACAAACACGCATACACACACGCACGCACACACACACACACACACACAAACACACGCCACGGACACACACACAGCACGGCAAAACAAATAGCTGCATGTTTCCCGGTCCACACGCGTCTGATGCCGTCTGCTGCATCCGCGTCGCCGTAGCATGAGGACTTGTACATGGTTAATGACTGCGGTGCAGAAGAAGACTCGCAGGTGGCTACCATCATCATCATTATTCTTTTCCTGCGGAAATGTGTCGGAAGTGTGACTTCTTCAGTGTCCAATATCGCCCCAAATGCTACCAGAGAATATCTCAGGCCTCCACCCACGCACTTTGATAGACTTCCGCTGAACGTGCGCAAACCCGTTGCTTCCTGGAAGGCTCACCGAGCACTGTAATTCCTTGGAATTTTTGATATCTTCAGTCATCTTTATTATTCAATTCATAAAATGTTTTGCAGAAAGTGAAGAACCATTTGAGGTAAATAGCCATTATAAATATGAAGAAAACGTTACCCGAGAGTTAGTACTACCGATGGTGCACCCAGTGTGCTGACAGTGCTCAACACCGCCGAGGCAGAGCATAATACAGTACTAGTGATTATACCATGCCAGCCGCCTGTTATTATTTTAAAAGTCATGTATGAACCCACAAAGGTGCAGGCAAATACGGTAATACTGTTTGTAGTGGTCGTAATGATTCTAGAGATGATAAATTGGCTTCCATTCTTCCATTTAGCCTCTGAATATCAAAGAAACTTGTATTCTGCTCGGATAATTCCAAATGTACCCGGTAAATCATGATGGTAGTGCAACAGAAGCAGTTGGTGGAAACTTCCAATTGATCCCTCTCCTCTCCCTGTACTCTGCTGATATGCCCGTGGTTGTACTACAGCTGGTTGCTCCAGACGTGACGGACACCCCATCACATACACACGCCACTGGCCAAGACTCCTGGGCACAGCTGGTCCTGCAAAACATCAAGAGAGGTAAGAAGTCAGCTGGTACATTGGCCACGTGTGCATGATAATGGATCCGGGACTGGTGGCATCTGCGACCCTACGACTCCCTGATAAATATCTAAAAACCCATATACGTGTAGGGTATGTGCCTTCACCCACATTGCTATTCGTAGCTATCTGCTCACTGAGATTGTGGCTGTGATGAGGCCTGACATTGGCCTCGCATTTGCCCTGCACAACATTCTATTCCTACTTCAAACAACTTCGAAGTCTAGACAAGTAGCTACACTGAACAGTATACTGAAGACTTCATTAGTTCTAGGGAGTTATCAAAACCCAACGGCATTGGTATCATTGCAGCCATGTAGAAATTGCCAAATTTCTAGTTTGGAAATATTACTGATGCGTTCTCATCATTCCCCAAAGCAAGCGGATCATCATGCATCCAGGGCAGTCTCCAAAGAAGAAGAAAAATTAAAACTATTGATAGCTCAATTTTGGAAATGGGTGCAAAGATCATGGGAACCCCATAATGTTAGGCTCCTATATTGTATGTCCTATATTGTATGTTGCATTCGCTAGTGACTGAGCTCTTCAGTGTGGGTGTGAATGGAGTATGGCATTGGTCATTTTGACCTCTATGGCTCAGTCCGCAAATACATGTACAGTGTATGCGTGAGCTGTCCTAAAAGGCTCCCACGTCCCTACATATTTGCTGAAGCTTCTTCGCGTCTGCTTTGCGTCGCTCCTCAGGTGGCCTGACCCTGTTCCACAAACTGGCTGGTTCGTGTGTTGTGCGGCCCCAGTTCGTGGCCAAGGATGCTCTACGTCACGGAGATCACGTGATGATGCCCAAGCGCCTGTTCCGGGTGAACAACATCCCTGAGCACCTGAAGAAGACCTACCGGTATTTCCACCATGGTGAGTTACATATACTTGTAGATACAGTGCTAACGTTACCATATGCAATGACCAAATGTGGAGTCTGGTGTTACCATGGCAACAAGTGTATGGTATACATGTACACGTAGTTGATGGTGACTGACAGTATGTGATGCCCCCTACCCTACATGTTCATTTTGTGCTTGCTCATGCAGGTGTCTACATCAAGGATGAGAGTGGGGAATACGTGGTGGGCTTCACATCACCCGATCAAGAGATGAAAGACACAGCTACAGGAAAACGGCAACAAGCAGAGGCGGAAGACAGCAGCAGTGCCCTGACCAACACTGGTCACGTGGCCAAAACTGGTCACGTGGCCAACACTGGTCACGTGAGTAGCACTGACGGTGTTGACGAGGTGGATGGTTACCTTATCCCTGAGGTTTTCTTGGACTACGCGGACAGAGTGCAGAGGAGATCTCGCCATGCTATTCTTGGAATGTTCACTAACCTGATCACAGACATGGTTTGTCACAATCGCATCGTCAAAGAGGACCTGGCTAGTTATGAATATGAGGGTCGGTACATCCGCTATGCCGGTTACCAAGACGATCCAGACCGCACACCGATGGCTAACCCAGGCCTGCAGTCATATCAGGGAGTAGAGTCCTCAGTCGACGAGGCTCCACGCCACGTTCGCGCCGAGGTCGCCAAGTTCTTCATGCGTAACCCACAGGCGTTCGGAGAGTACAACTTGATGGAATGGAACTGCGAGCACTTCGTCAGCTTCTGCTTTTCCACCAGCATGACAGCCCTGGACCTGGAGAGGGCGCTGGAAGAGCTTCCACCAAGCGATGTTGGGAGATTTGACCGTGACTTTCTCAACGATCACTCGCGCACAGCCAGCCCGGGGCTGGACTTCTACTTCCAAGCCGGACTTCCTGTATTCTTCCTGGAGATCGACGACAAGGATAAGTGCCGGCCGCGCCGCCGTTGCCACAAGCGACGGAGCATCACGGGTGACTGGGACGTCAGTGCCGGCGAAGAAGGTGGCATTATACCAGCTTCCAGTCTACGACAGGATGATGAAACGCGTTCACCACCTATCATGGCGAGAAGGAAGCGCACAAAGCGAGGTCGTCGTGCGCTGAAGTTTCGCCGGGGTCGCAGCTTCTCCGCTTTCGTCGAGTCGATCAGTTCCAGCAGATCAGAACTCAATCTAACTCTGAGCAGACTCCAAGACTCTGGTGTGTATCTTAGAACAATGCATCGTGGTAGTGATGACGCATCGATGACGACATCGCCTACGCAGATGACCTTCAGTAGGAGCAGTAGCAGCAGTGGAAGCACGACGACCTCTTCATCCTCGCCATCAACTGCCACTAGCAGCGAAAACGAATCGGCAGTGGAGGAACTGGAGCTATACGTGGATTCAGAGTTCTCCGACAACTCTCTCAGGTTCACCAGCTCTGGTGAATCAACTCTGGTGCTCTCCACAGGATCTCATGTGTCGCTAGCCAAGTCTTTGGCATCACCATGGGGCGACGCAGGATGCAACACAGGAGCAAGTCCTCGGCTCAAAAGGAAGTTCTTGGGCAGGCCCAGGCAATGAGGTGCATGTCCAAAGTGAAGTTTGTGTAAAGAACATTACATGTCGCTTGGTATCACGTACAGTCCTCGGCAGGCAGACTTTTTTCCACTAATTCCGAAACCCCACAAATCATAAGGAACACCATACAGAGGGCATTGAAGGGACTATAAAATAATATTTATAGGAGTGGTGATGGGGTACGAAGTGCTCAGTCGACAGATCAAGTCAACCTATGAACGCCCATGGCCCCTGGACTGTGGGGGGATGCCTGTTGGCATGCTCACACTCTGGAGTCATGCTGGCGTTGTGGACACACGTGTGTTACAGCACTCTGCATGTGCACACTCCATACATGCATGATGCTTGTACTTGATACCGCACAATATACTTCGGAAGAAAGTATCTAACATGCTGTCAAACTTTCACCCTGTTTGCATGACTATTTGCACTGGGAAACATGTACTTGATAGTATGTACATGTATATGACTGCTGCACATGTTCCAGAAACTACATGTGCATGTATATAATTACTTGTATAGTTATTGAACCACGGGCTATTTGTATCTACTAGATTCATAGATGGTCAATCTTGTACAGTACATGTATACTGTATACTGTAGAGGGGACGGTTTCAAATAGGACACCGGTTGCAAACCGGAACGGACTCAATATTCACTTTCTCTCTTGGTATTTTGATTAGAAAACATATGTCACAGTGAGACTACGATGTGTTATACTCCGAGCCAAAATTTCATGGCTCTGCGATGACCAGAAGCGCCATATCAAGCAGGTGAGTTTTTGACGTGTTGCTTCGCACTGCGACTTGAGTTTTACGACTTTCGAAAAATCAACTTCTTGTCGCAGGTAAACAGCGGCTCGCCTCTCGCCAATAAAGCACCGCATACCAATCAAAACTAATGGAAGCACACACAAGGCTTATTGTTACTCTGTACTGGCCGTCGTGGAGCGATAGCAATTACCTAATTTCAGACCCAGAGTGAATTTGACGGGCACTCTAAAACGTGTCCGGTTTGGAGCCACCTCTGATTTGAACTTTTTTGAAGCGAAAAATTGGGCAACTTGGAGGCAATGGGTCAACACAAAGGAGTGGCTCAGTTCGATTGACTCTGGCCCCAGAGCAAACTTCAACATGCCAGTTTCCTTCCACAAACATATTTCGAGTGAAAAATCAACGCTGATGATCGGTTTGGGTCTATACAAATTTGGCTGTCAAAACGTCCCGGTATCGAGCCGTCTCCTCTACATGTACTGTAAATATACAAATTTTCGGCAGCTATTTAATTTCGGCTATATTCGGCACCGACCCAAAACGCCTAAATTAAAACGCCGATGAAGTTTTTCACAGCATCTGTCACACTATACCATGCCCTCTACCCCACGCCGAAAATAAATCGACGCCGAAATGTCAAAAATCGTGAAGTGCCAAAATTTTGCAGCGCCGAAATTTTGTATATTTACAGTACTAGGCACCGGCGGATTATGCCGGCATAATTATTGGCATAATTTGGTGGTTGAAAATTTGGAGCATAATTTGGCATCCTTTCGGAGGTAGGAGCATAACTACAATGATTGTACCACAGTTCAAGTATGCAGGCTACACAATTGTGTAGAATGCACCTGATCAGTCCTGGCGGTCGAAGAGGAGCCAAGGAACGTGTGTAGATTTTTTTGTTGAAAGTACGAGAATTCAAACAAAGCTGGCTGCTTCCTCTATTTCCATGATCGGCCAGTGCCTGGAGCACGAACAGTACATTGTATTACATGTATGTGCATAGACAGACAAATAAACACTAACCTGAGCATGGGTACCGCTTATATTCGGTCAGGAAAGTGAAAGGACGAACGAGAAGATTGTTGACCATGGCGAACAACTGCATATCCAGAGGGCACACGGTTTGCCACAATGGGTTGGCTACATCTTCGCTAATTTTCTATCCTAACAGCATTCGACTTCGAAAAAGAAGAAAAAAGTTCAGCTTCGAGGTCAAGGACGACGGCATTTTCGGTTGGAAATTTCGAATTTTGGAGAAGCTTGCTTTCCGAAAAATGTTCCTTTCACGCAAGGCAGCATACCAGGTCAGGCGTATGAACCAGGTGAACCAGGCAAATTGACGTTAACGTTCACTTTTCACCGTACCGTTTCTATGGTTGTAGCCAATGAGCGACGTTCCCGCGGTGGCCTTGATGAGCCGATAAAGCCCGTGGTCAATTGCCGTATCCGTTCCCGAAGGGAACTCACGACGGCCGCTAACACCCGATAAACCCTAGGGGCAGATGCAGCGCCTAACGGTGGGGGTGAGTGGGTAAGTCTCACAACCACTGGCACAAGTGCCGAAAGCGACCCCATTAGCTGCATCCATGTACCCCTTGTGCCTGGCCACAAGTTCCCAGTTGACTGTGGGTAGCAGCACGGCTGAAAAAACCGCTCCCAGGCAGGACTTGAACCAGGTACCTCTCGTATCTCAATCATGGTCTTTGACCAACCCACTGTGCCTGCCTGGTTCGGTCGGTCAATGGATACGGAAAAATACGGTAGCAATAAAGCCCGTCGTCAATGGCACCCCGTACTCTGTCAGCCTAGCTCTGCAGGGGTCTGTGGCAGTTTTTCGTGGTAAGCTCAGTTCGCATCTCACATTCGACTGTGAACATTTTATTTATTTATTTATTTCTGCACCTCGTGGCATGTCAAGACAGCCAATTGAATTGAGGAGAGGGTGAGACCAACCACGGAAGAAGAGAAAAAAAGAAAATTAAGAGCACGTACACAAAGTGGGAAGGGATTAGCAACTTACAAAGCAATGGGATGCTCAGCGAGCTATGCAGCGAAAGTGGTGACTGTGACTTTGTTTACTGGGAGATACTGAAGTGCTGTCTGACGAGGGTACGGAATTTGGGCATATCTGGAGCTTGTATAACACTGGGAGGCAGTTGGAGCCACGTGGAGTAGGAGGAAAAGAAAGGGGAATTTACGAATAGGGTAGACCTAGCTAGGGGGAGACGAACGCAGCTTCGGGTGGTGCCACCTGAATTGAACCAATTAAGGGACTGTAAATGAGCAGGGTGCTGGTCAAGGAAAATTGAATGCGCCAGGGTGCACTTGGAAGCATCAAGGTAATGTTGCAGAGTGGTAGTGGATGCAGCAGCATACAAGTCTAGATTTGAGGTATAACGATCAGTACGGAATATGATTCGCAGTATACGGCGATGGAGAACTTCTAATTTACCTATGTGGGTTTTGTTAATGGTGGACCAGGCAGGGAAGCCGTACGTGAAGAGGGGAAGAATGTATGATTTATAAAAATTAATCCGGCAATTTTTGGGCAAATGGGACAAGTGACTTGACATTATGCCGACAGATCGGCATACTTTGGACGACACATGATCAGCATGGTGAGACCAGGAGAGGGCGGAATCTATGACAATGCCAAGGTGTTTATGGTGGGGCGCTACAGAGATAGGGTGACCGGGATCATCGGGAAAGTGGAAGATGGGCACTGGATCTGTGGGAGGGGGAAACAGGAGGAGCTCGGTTTTGGTCACATTTGGCTTAAGGTACCAAGTGCTCATCCAGTGAACAATGTCGTTGATACAGGTCTGAACTTTGGGGTACAGGGTGGCGTGAGATGGGGAGGAAGCAAGGACAGTGGTATCATCTGCAAACAAAGAAATATTGGGAATTGAATAGGGGAGGTCATTAACGTATGTGAGGAAGAGCAGGGGACCTAAAATGGAGCCCTGGGGCACTCCGGATGTCACAGACTCGGGGTCAGATAAGGTTCCATTTACTGTGACGCACTGATTTCGGTCCAAGAGGTAGCTAGTTATCCAGGCGAGTAGGGAGCCGGAGACACCATGGGCACGAAGTTTGGCGATCAGGCCCTTGTGCCACACGGTGTCGAAGGCCTTGGAGAGGTCGAAGAAACAGATGCAGGAGACCTGCCGCTGGTCTTTTAGGGAGCAGAGGTCTTGGATTATGCGGGATAATTGCAGGGATGTGTTGTCCTTACGACGGAAGCCAGATTGTGCGGGGTGAAGAAGAGGGGAGATATGGTCGTACAAGCGGTCGTACACTATTCTCTCTAGCAGTTTGGAGACGCAGGACAGGAGGGAGATTGGTCGGTAATTAGACGGGTTGTTCTTGTCGCCTTTATTTTTGTACACTGGAATGACAGTGGCTGACTTCCATCGTGACGGGAATGTGCCGGAGGAGAGGGAAAGGTTAAAAAGAATGGAGAGTGGGCGGGCAATTGAGTAGCTCAGTTTCCTGAGGATCTCATTGGTGATCCTATCAGCTCCGGGGGATTTGTTCAGAGGCAGTCTTGCAATATACTTGTGAACAGTCGATGAGGTGATGATCAGGGAGTGCAATGTAGTTGCTGGTGGAGGTAGAGAGGAAATAGTGGGAATAGGAGCATCGGGGTCAACCTGTAAGCCAGCACTAACGAAGTGGCGGTTCAATAAGTTACCAATGGATGCCGGAGAGGTGCTTGTTCGACCATTGGGGCCCACCATCTTCGAAGGTATAACCCGGGCGCTGGTAGGATTTCGCAGTTGACGAATGAGCACAGGGAGGGATGGGAGGCGAGGGTTTGTGGGAGATATCGTGGCACGGAGGTTGCGGATGTAGCAGCGATGGCAGGATCTGGAAAGGCATTTTACATAGTTACGTTGGTGTTTGTATTTGTTGAAATTTGTAGGGGATGGGTATTTCCGGTAGATGCTGTAGAGATCGCTCTTGACTTTAATAGCTGCTTTCAGTGATGGAGTCATCCAGGGGCAGGGTTTGTGGCGTGATTTCCGACGAGGAGGTGAGGATCTTCCTATATATAGGTCCAAGGCACCTTCAAGGATGTCAGTGAATGCGGAGACAGCCGTGTCGATGCAGTGGGAGGCAAGGACCTGAGACCAGGGTACAGCTGCGAGAAAAACATTCATGGCATTCCACATGTTATCCGTGGCACTCAGGACATTGTATTTTTGTGTAGATGGTGGGCTACGGCAGGTGCTGGCTGCTGTGGGGGAAGACTTTGAGGAGGAGAACTCAGCCAGCAGGACGGCATGGTCTGATGCGCCAAGAGGAGCCAGGTGTTGAATGTGGTTGAGTTGGTTAGGGATGTTGCTCGCGATAAGGTCTAGACAGCTGCCAAGTCCATTCGAGCGGAGGTGGGTGGGAAAGGTTACCGATTGGGTCAAATTATAGCATGAGAAGAGGTTGTCAAGGCTCAGACCCTGTGCATCCGTTTGGTCAGTTGAGCACCAGCCGGAATACCTACAGTTGAAGTCGCCTGATATCACAAGGGCTTCGGGCTTCCTTTGTGTTGATTGCAGGGCTATTTGGAGGCGGTCGAGAAAAGTCGAGAAGTCATCCGTCGACGGGGAAGGAGCACGGTAGATACAGGCTACTGTTAGGTGGGTTGTTGGCAGGTCAGAAGGTGAGACAAGCTTATGTTCAGCGAGTGTAAGCCGAAGTGCTAGCGCTTCCAAGCCCGGTTGCTGAAAATCCGGTAGCTGATCAATGGAAGTGCACAGACCTTCACGAACTAAGATTAGAACTCCTCCATACCCCCTGTGTGGGTCACGGTTCTGTCTATTTTCTAAAACAGGTCGGTCTCGACGGAAGCATTCATAGTGTGGCACATGGAAAGCTTGTGTGGGAGTTAGCCAGGTCTCTGTGATGCATACTACGCTGGGTGTGTGATCTTCACAGATTTGAATGAGTTCGCCAGACTTGTTTGCTATGGAGCGAGCATTAAGGACACAGATTGTAAGTCGGTGAGTAGCAGCATGTACAGAATGGGGGAAGAAAGATGGGGCAAGAGCGTTGAGAGGCGCAGGGGTTGAAGTGGAACATGCTCTGGTACCTGGAAACAGCCTGTCCAAAAACGGCAACATGAAAAGTGTCTACACATCGTGGTCAGTTTTCAACTCAAGTTCTTGTTGTCGTGAGTGGAGATGAAATTTTACGATAGTTGTGAATAAGCGAAAGACTCAAGAGCATGCACCTATCTTATTCTATCTGCTAAGAAGCAAGCTGAAATAAGTGGCAAACATCGCGATCAGTTTTCCACTTTCTGTTCTACATGTACTAAAAAAAGTAGTTGACGAGTTGCCGAACTTTTCTGATAATTTTGAGGAGGCGAAAGATCATGGACCAAGGATCATCCCATCCATGAGGTTGCTCAAAGCAGTGACTGCGAATCAGGGATATCCATCACCTCGCGGCTGTGTATCAGACTCAGAGACCTGTGGCTGGCCTGAGGAGTTGTAAAATTATTCCTTCGTAGCCGGGCGAGTCAGAGCGAGGGCGATTCACGGCTTGGTCAAGAACTGTCGGCCTGGAAGAAGACAATCATAGACCACCCTTTTCAGGTGATCTACGGATATCTCCCCTCGTTTGAGGGGATTATGGCTCATAATACCCTCAAACGAGGGGATCTCATATCCACAGGAAATCCTGTGGATCCGCTCGGACGGTGGGTCGGACCCAGTCCTTCTACCAGCATAACCAAGAGAGCTAGCTCCCTTGGCTGCTGTTTGAATATGCAAGAATGGGCCTTCCAGATAAGGTCTAAAAAGGGAAAATGGCTATAGTTGTCAAAAGAAAAGCATATTGGTTTGGTTTGGTTTTTATTATTTCAGTTCGTTGCCTCAACAGTACAACGTACAAATATCAAGAGGGACGAACGAAAAGAGAAAATAAAACAGAGCAGAGAGGAAGATGCAACTGAAAGGAAAGAAAAACGGAGAGAAACGGAGAAGGAATGTGGACTGGGCGGATTCATGAACCATTACTAGAGAGAAACGGAGAAGGAATGTGGACTGGGCGGATTCATGAACCATTACTAGAGCAGGGCAATGCATGAACAGAAGGGGCAAGTCCGTCGATATTCATGTTTAAAAAATTCCAAGCCTTATTTTATTGGTGAAATACCTTTTCAAACAGGAGCGGATATAGGGATATAGTCAATTTGTCGTCATTTAGAACGTGCAAAAGTTCTGTAGAAAATGATCTAATGTCCTCACTTCCTTTCAAGTGGCGAAATATAACTAGGGAAGTGGCAATCTTTCTATCAGCAACAAACAAGAGCATCTTAATTTACAACATACTACAGGAACCGGATGTGCCGAACACTGATAACCATAGAGACAGACCGCGCTCGCATATCGATACTGGTGATACTGGTCATAAATAGACCGGATAAGGAAGATAATCCGATAGCATATGAAGAGGAAAAGAAATTGAACCAATCACAACAAAAATGCAAAAATGCTCTTCCAGCACACGAGTTGTCATAGAAACATTGCGCAGAAATGACAAAGGCGCATAGTTATGAGCATCGCCGTTCAATGCAAAATACAGAAGGACATTTCCAAATACTGTACTAGAAACCAATACATGTAATTGGTTTCTAGTACAGTATTAGGAAATTTACGTCTTTCACAGACCTGAAAGACAAACCGTTGCAGCAGTTAGCCTACTACTAACTCAATGTCATTGGTTCTACATGTAGCATTCACGCTTTACTGGTCTTGTCAAATTATTTGTTCCACACGATGACAAACAATCCATCTTATTTCGGGCACTCTTACAACAGTACACTAAGCCATAGGACGACCGTCACTGCCGTCAAGGTCTTCATTGTAGTCTTTGATTTGTACCGGGAATAAATCGCCTCTACGCAGCATATTTTGTTGGTGTCAGACGAACAAAGCACCTCAAATTATTTTCAAATGATTTCAATATCTACTATTTCGTCGTCTTGACTTGATGACAATCAGCACCGCCTTTTCTCACGGTCTTGTCAGCTACCAACAAGCAGCGGACTTCATGAGGCTTCGTCTTGGGAGACAAACCAAAGAAAGTGCGTGACATTCCGCACTCCGTTACCTTCAAAACACTAAGGCAATTGCTAATTCGTGTATTACGTATTATCATGGAAAAGGACCAAAACATGCCAAGCTGAACCAATAACAAGGGCACTGATCAAACTAATCTCCACTACTGGCACTAGCCATGCTTTGAATTGTGCTTTTGGGGGATTCCCAACTATTCGACACAATGAACTACGAGATAATTATTGTGTTCGCTGTTGCCTGACCGAGGTTTGCTCCAGTGTGTCTGTAGAGCCACCTCTCGCCCCTGTCGAGGGTGAGGTTTTCCAGGCCAGGTCGGCGAACACCTCTGTCGAGGCTCGCCTTGATGTAAGCGCTCGAGGTTTCTGGACGCGTGGGCAAGATGCATTTTTTTGATGTAAGGGTGTTTAATCCTGACGCTTCTTCCTATGCGTCCAGAAGCCTGGACACGCTCTTCCGGCAACATATATCCGAAAGCTGCAGGTGCTGATTTGCGATACCAGTAATCACCCTTCATTGCATCAATTCATTCGCATGCAGAGATCTTCGGGAAATAGCTCTGGAATACCTGACCTCGCATCAAATGGAAAGTTGGCAGCAGACCCTGCGGCTAAAGCTTCAGCTTTGAACGAGCAATTTGCATCAGTGGCGGTTGTTGACGACCCACGCATACCATTGCCGTCCTTAGACCAACACCATTACCTCCCGAATGCGTTTCGTGCTCCGATAATAACCACAGCTGGAGTGCGCAAAGCTATTGCGAAGCTTAAGCTTAACAAATCGCCTGGTATGGACGGCATCTCCAATGAAGTTGTTAAGGCTCTAGCACCATCATTATCATATCCTTTATGTCTTCTATTTAATTTGTCTTTCAGAAAAGGGAAGTTTCCATCGGCATGGAAAGTGGCCAAAATAACGCCGATATTTAAGGGCAAAGGTAGTAAAGCTACTCCTGGAAATTAAAGGCCAATCTCTCTCTTATCATGCATTTCAAAATTATGTGAACGAATATTCTATGATCAGTTGTATAGCCATGTTGCCCCTGCCATTCACCCTGCTCAGTCTGGCTTTCGTCGTGGAGACTCAACTTCACTGCAGCTGACTCGCCTTGTACAGGACATTATCGGAGCAAGAGCAGAAAAGTTGTACACGGGCATTTGCTTCTTCGGTCTTGCCAAGGCGTTTGACACAGTGTGGTATAGAGGTCTCTTGAGGAAGCTTCAAGAGATATTTAACATCTCTGACACACCGTTGAAGTGGATAGAGAGCTATCTTTCTGGGAGAAGCCAGTTTGTGTTCGTGTCGGGAGCAGACTCTCCAAAGCTACCCATGCTGTCGGGGGTGCCTCAGGGCTCAATTCTTGGACCATTGCTTTTTGTTTTGTATGTTTATGATCTACCAAGTCATGTTTCTGGAATGTCATTGTTTGCTGACGATACAGCTGCTTTGCGCCACTGTAAAACTGTCCAACAGCTTGAGTCAGAGTTGCAAGACGCGATAAATATGATTGTGACCTGGATGTCCAGTTGGAGGCTTCAGGCAAACGTTTCAAAAACCAGAGTACTGTTTCTAACAGATTCTGCCTCAATGTTTAAGTTCACCTTTCCCAATTCACCCACAGAAATTCAGACGGTAAAGGTGCACAAACACCTAGGGGTAATGTTCGATTCATCCATGTCCTGGTCGGCTCATGTAGATTATATTTGTAATAAAGTCAGCCGTGCTCTTGGCTATATTAAAAGTCATTGTAAATATCTCTCTATTCCGTGCCGTTCCGCTATATATAAAATTTATCTCCTTCCAATGTTTGAATATGCTGCCACAGCCTGGTGTGGCCTAGCTAAGGTCGTATCCGATTCCATTGAAGTTCATCATAAGAAAGTTCTAAAAATTTTGTTCTCGAAGAAACCCTCCTTTCCCTCCAATGAGTTGTACTTATTAGCTCAGACTACTCCGTTAGAGCAACGCCGACTAACTTGCCTCTGTATATTGGTTCATCGAATGCTCTTGGGTTGTGTTCCTGAACATATAAAGCCTTATAACTGGTTTGTTTCGGGCCGCTCAACCAGAAACAAAGTGTTCCCAAGGCCAAGTCAACGCAATTCACAAGATCGCCATTTTTTCAGGGCTACTGCGCATGGTTACAACTTCCCGACTCAGTGAAGACTTCTGCATCATTGAAAGAATTTAAAGTGAATCTGAGGGCCTGCTGATGACTGAGTGCACCATAATAATAATACTTGCAAGTAAAAACTAATCAATATAGCTTTTCGGCTGTTTCCTTTTCATGTATATCATCTTCTCCTTCTTTTACCATGGTTGGCTATCACCCACATCTTCCCGTTTTGGCTGCCATCGGAAGCCATAAGATGTTGAATAAATAAAATTAAAAAAAAACAAAAACATGAGGGCGCTAAGAGACTTCAATATCAGGAAATAGTAGTGAATAATGAGCGTGGTGCCTTTGCACCTTTTGTGTTTTCCGTGAATGGGGCAGCTGCGCCGGCATCCACGGCCTTCCTCAGGCGCCTTTGCCTGCTCACGTCTCAATCTTCGGGAGGTAGCTATTCGTCGTTGACGGGATATTATCGCTGTCGGGTGTCTTTCGCGCTGCTACGTTCCGCTGTATTGTGTGTCCGGGGTGCTCGGTCGGCCCGTCACCGTCCAGTTCACATGCCTCGAGAGTTGGCAATGGTGGGGGGTCGGGTTCCCCTCCCGTGATTAGTGCTGCACCGAGCTTGTTTTGTGTGAAAGTATAATATATTGTTATTATTCTTGTATTTAATAATAGCTATAAAAAGTATGAATGCCGCAGACATCACCACGCAACATGACAAAATCGATTTTGGAAACACACAAAACCAAACATTGAACAAAATTAATTGTCATGTTGCGTGGTGATGTCTGCGGCATTCATACTTTTCATAGCTATTATTAAACTTTTATCTCCACGTAGATTATTCTTGTATTTAGAAGTATTACAAAATAATTGAGAGGCTTTGAATTGTTTTTTTTATCAAAAATCTAGATATTTGCCGGGTTGGAAGGTGGGAATCTCTCCCAAGAGACTCCAACACAAAAACTAAAAAGGCAAAACAAAATGAAGGAAGAAAAACGAGAAGCGTAACACGCATGCGTACTAGTACTTCATACATAGTACATGAAACATGACGCGATGACTGCGTTCCCACGCCCGGGTAGCTGACCATGCAATCAATCATAGTAGACAGAGAACATGCACAAGGAACTACAACAATACATCAGACAATCATATAGCGAGTGCACTGATGCGCATACAAATCTAACCCACTCGCCTCAGTCAAACCAACAAGTGGATCTTCATGTAAACCCCGAGAGGCGACGAGCGAATGACTATGTAAGAACTTACTTCAGTGTTCCGTTCGCACTGCACATGTACTGGTTCATGCTGCGCTGCTGCCTGCTGATCTCCCGAAAAGTGTGGTCTATAGGATATTGCACAGTGTCCGCGAGGATTATTTTTCATAATCCCCAAGGCGCGCAGCCGCAGCGCGAGCGCCTCGGGGATTATGAAAAATAATCCTCTTCGCTGATTGGCTGAAATGGCCCACATCATTTCGTACCATGGGATAAAATCCATTTTAATACCATGTACTGTCCCAAATAGAGCCTGACCAGCACTAAAAATGGAAGTTTCCGGAGGAGGAAGGAGGAAACTACCGTATTTTCCCCAATATTAATGTACTTTTTAGGAAATTAGAGGCCACATGCCACCTACTGCTCTTTTCTCTCCGAAACTCAACACTTGCAAGCCAGATATGAAAGAAAGAAAAAATCATCAGTCACACCTGAAATTCTCCGTGAAGTCCAAAATTTGAAATTGCAAAATATTAATGTACAGTACTTTTATTTTTTCAAAGGTGGTCTGACCTGTACTACTATAGGAGACTGTACTAGTATTGGAGACGTGTACTTTTATTGTTTCTGGGAAGATTGATTGCCTGGGTTGGGTGGCAAACAACTCGTGATAATGATGCTGTAAGGCTGTAAATACAGACAACCATGGTAAGAATCAGTGTACAACGACACAAAGATGATGAATGGGTAAGAAAAACGAAGTAAGGTGGACCCTGGTATCTGGACCCCACTAACGCTCATCACATCATTCCGGCATGTACAGTACTATTATTATCCATATAAAAACCGCTCTGTGAGCAGTTCTGAAAAACCTCTACTGGTGCGGCCCCGTCGTAGAAGTAAGAAATTAGAACTGGCGCATTGTCCCCCCAAATGTGAACTGATCCACCTAAATCGCGATTGACGGGACCCGAACGCACCAGTAGCACGAGGTTCCTACCTGTGGATGCAGCTGGGGACACTGCTCCATAGCCAAAGCCCGGGCAAAGGTGGGCTTCGGGGTACTGTGATAATTATGGTAACTAATTACTTGATCGGCGCCGGCCCATTACTGTGATCCTGTGCGCTCCCGACCTCGTGCTACTGGTGCGTTCGGGTCCCGTCAATCGCGATTTAGGTGGAACAGCTCACATTTGGGGGGACAATGCGCCAGTTCTAATTTCTTACTTTTACGACTGAGCCGCACCAGTAGAGGTTTTTCAGAACCGCTCACAGAGCGGTTTTTATATGGATAATTTCAGTTCTTTTTCCGTTCCCTCCCCCCGGCCCAGCTCCGAAGGTGAACATGCTGAGCACGCGCGCGATGCACTGTATGTAGCCATGCGACTGCAATAGCACACTGATACATTCCAGCCCTCCCCACCTCGCTACCCCGCACACAGACACACTGTGACAAACACGTAAATGCACACGGCACACACACACATGGGCATGCACACACATGGGCATGCACACACATGGGCACGCACACACACACACACACACACACACACACACACACACACACGCACATGACTCAAACAGGAAATTCTTCATTGTATAATGCCATGCAAAGCAGTGGCCACCATACTTCAGGAAGTCAGTTGTGAAACAAAAATAATTCAACTATAATGTGTACGTAAGCTGGCGGCCAAAGCACAACATTGCGAACATGATATTTGCCTAAGGACTGCAGTTTGCAGACCATGCCATGGAAGCAGTGAATACAGAATGACTGTAATATCATATGAAGACAAGCAAAGAAGTGGCCACCATACACCACAAACTTGCAGAAAGTCACATATCCAACAGATAGAGAAGTGAACAGCAATCTGGTACAGCCCACACAAAACCAAGCTGACCTGATACTCGTCCGAAGATCGTAAGTGGCAGATCCTTTTCAATGCATAGCATGCAGGTTTACGTTGCACGCTTGGACAATATCTGACCGTGTCGCCGGCATACATTGTCATCACATGCATACCCCTCAAGTTACACACATGCACAGTAGAAGCACAATAAAAGCAATGGAAAAATATGAAGCAGTTGCTGAAGCATCTTCACACTTCAAATCCAGACTTCAATGTGGTCGTCACGGGATGATATACCTACAAGATACGAGTGATGCAGAAAGAAAGCATAAGGTCGTGAGGTAGGATACGAGACACCACAAATGGGTCACCTACATGCATGTTCAGGGCTAGTGCACACACACACACACACAAACACACACACACACACACACACACGCAGTATTATCATAATCGAGAATTTCCCAAACTCAGAAGAGCAATGAAATCTACTTGCATCCACAGGAGCAATTTTGCAGTATGATGCCCAGCTCGGGAATGCACCTGCTGGCAATGGATTACATTTCCATTGGAATTCCCATTCACGTGGGATTCACAGAAGCAATTTCGCAGTGCCATTGATGCGCAATGCGACACGACTTGCGATGCTGCGTGTGATGCAAACTCGCACAAAATACCATTCACAGAATCACGACAAGACGCCAGCGATGCAACAGCGCCTTGCTGACGTGCCTCAAGTCAAAGCTCAATGAGAATGCGTTTGTCGGTTGCAACTGGTACAAATGTACAAGCAATGTCTGAAAATGCTCCTGTGAATCCTGCTTTAAGCAATGCAGGAATGTCCCTCCTCCCCCCCCCCCCCCCCCTCCACACCCTCAGGGAAGTTGGAGAGGAAGGGTAGTCTTCGCGGTTCCCAAGATCTATCTGCCGTTTCTGGTTTGGACTATGTCTTTTCAATGGGGATTTGTACGTACCATGAAAGGAAGCCTAAAATGAACGGCACATTTGCCGTTCCTCCATTGGGGAGGATGCGTTCCACAGCTATCCTGACAAGATATTCCGAGAAGTGATGCTGAGTGCAATGCATTGTGAAGCTGAAAAAGCTGACCAAGCGCATCTGAAGTCTAAACCAAGTTTGTTACTTCAATTGTAGTTCGCCAGCTGACTACTTTCAGACTCCATGTAGGTCGGAGTACATCTGGCTTAAAATTTGACAACAACGACGCACGCACATGAGCAACGGCCACCTTACCTGTACTGTAGCAGTACTTCCGAGATCCCGTATGGGAGTTCCCTCACTGTGTGTGCAATAGCAGTCTCATCGGATCAGTTCAATGCGACGCGGACACTGAGCTGGACATTGAAGAAGTCAGAGACAGGAAGAATACGGCGCATCAGCAAATCGAATTTTCGATTTGATTATTCGAATGGCAAAGAGAAAATCAGACCGAAAATTCGAATGAAAAAGAGGTTCAGCATGTAGCACAGTCCAGTATTTTCGAATCGAGTTCAATTTTCTAGCCTGAGTAGTTGAGGACTACAGGGATGAATTTATCCTGTATCGCATCGCAGTTTGCGATGCAAAATCGATCTACTGCTACTCAAAAGTCATTGTGACTCGCAGAAAACTGCGATACATGCAGACTGTCCATGCCTAGCCTTTACGGTCAAGTAACATGCATACAGTGCAGTGTATGTGGTGCAGGCACTCTCAATCTGCGTGCACATGTATGATTCAGTCGTTTTTTTGCAAATGCGCTTTCAGGCATCATTCTCAAGAAGGACAATTTGGTAAACACCCAACCTTCAAAGAAAAATGCTAACCAAAATCAAAGACTGCTACACAATTGTGATTTTGTATAGCAGAAACTGCTATGCAAAAATATGACAATAAATTCATCCCTGGACTAGGATTTTGAGATGTGCAATGGCTACGTTTGTTGCAGAGCAAGTCGATTTGTTGGATTCGCTTTTCTTCCTTGAGTTCGCTGAAGGTCACCTGGACAGAACGGAGTTGCTGCTGTTTCTCATTGCCGTTGAAGATGACGCGAAGCGGCGGATGCTTCATCCGATTCAGACTATTGGCGATAGGATCTCTCTCGGAGACCCCTTGAAAAGGCGGATCTCGGCCGAGCTCCTCCGCTATATCTTGCATATAAGGAGACCCGCGGACGAATAGCTGAGGGTGGGCCCAACACTGCCTCAGCAGAATGATCCATGGTGAGGTCGAACCTCAAATATTTGGAACACTTTGAGTTGCCCTCTCCCTGCGGGGAACTCACCATAGACGCAGACGCCGGGCAACGCCAGCAGGGTTACTGGGAGCAGGAGACATATACCGCGGGGCTGGTAGTTGGTGAAAAAGCCATGATTCCAGGATCTTGAAATGAATCAAAAAGCGCACTTGACAAAACTTTTCACAGTTCGAGAGAGAGGAAAGCGTCAAGAAGTCCGGTTCGACTGTGCCTTGTGCATGTGCACTTACAACTATGACTACATGTACATGATAGTAAGAACTAGTAGCTACATGCGCAAGTATGAGTACTCGTAGTGCGCCGTGTAGAGCACACGCGGAGCATTCGAAAAGTATTCGAAAAATATTTTCTCTTTGCGGGCATTTTTCAGTCAAACAAAGCCCTAGTTTCGACTGATTGAGTCATGCGGCTTTTCGTGACGATTCTCGAATTTCACTCGAAAATTCGATTTGCTGATGCTCCGTAATGGTTGATTTACAACTCAACTAGCAAGGCTGCGCACCCACGAAGTTCCACTCACCATTGTGCCGTCCTTCTTGGAATGCAAAAATAACGCTACTTCTCGAGAACGCAGCCTGTGACAGAGAAAAAAGGAAGGAGCATCGACATCGACATTGGTCCACTGCTATCACCGATTGCCGAGTTGCACAGTTCACTCTAACACGACTGAGGACGTTCAAGACCTCCCAATCCATACCATCATTGGAGTAAGAGGAAAGATCAGATTGCCTAGTTCCACCCAGCATTCCTGGATGCCAGGATGTGCTGCCCCGCCCCTCCCTTCTACTGCCTCAGTGAAAAGGGCAACACATGTGAGAGCGTTCACCAGTACAGTCGGGGGAGAACATGGGAGAAGGCAAAAAGGACAACCCACATGAATCCCTTATAAGCAAGCAGTGGCAACTCTAGCACCAGCAATGTTGGACTTACATCCCAGCCATTGCCGCCGGATTCAGCGGATGCTTCTGCTTCGTCTCCCATCTTGGAAGCACTCCTTCCCGTAAGTTCAGTCCTGGGAGTACAGTCGGAGGAGGACGTGGGAAAAGGCAAAAAGGCAACACACATCATTCCCTTATACCAGCGAAATCAGACATGGTACACACCTGACCTGCGTCAATTTCAGCGGCGACAGAATAGACTGTACCATGCTTATTTGCGAAATCCACAATCAACTGAAGCAAAGGCAGGGTACTGTGTATCCAGGAATATTTATCGTAAGAAAATCCGTGCTGCCAGATCTGCCTTTGTTGATCGCAACGCTGCCAGTATCTCGAAGGGTTGCACGAAAGGCGGATATGTGTGGTGGAGGAGAGTTAAGGACTTTTGCAACATTTCAACTCGTAAACCATTGATACCAGATTTGCAAGATGGCGATCGTCGGAATAACACGCAATTGGAAAAGGTGAACCTTCTTGCACAGCATTTCGCCAATCAGTGTACGTTACCACAAGAAGCAAATCAATTCCCTTGTTTAGATTCCTCCCTTGACACTACCACTCCTCGGTTCCAGATGCCAACATTTTCACCAGGTCAAGTCCACTATGACCTTACACATCTTTCGTCTCGAAAATCGACTTCAAGTAATTATATTATTCCAGTACTCCGGTCCATGGCTGATTTAGTATGCGAGTCCTTGTCTTACTTGTTCAACTCCAGTCTATCCACATCACAATTTCCCACTGCATGGAAATCAGCAACGGTTATTCCTCTTTTTAAGGTTAAAGGAAGTGCTTCTTTGCCCACGAACTACCGTCCAATTTCACTGCTCCATCCCATCAGCCGCCTCTTCGAATCCCGCATAGCCCATCAGCTGAACAGCTTTCTTTACCGTAATTGCATAATTTCGGCCAGTCAATTTGCTTACGTTCCACAACGATCAGCTACGGATCAACTCATTCTTTTGACCCATCAGATTGCTCGTCTCTCTGATAGAGGCCAGAGATTTGACTGTGCATTTCTCGACTTCCAGAAAGCGTTTGATAAAGTACATCATCCTACGCTCCTGCGCCACATGAATGCATTCATGGCACCAGAGGCACACGCCTGGTTTGGGTCCTACTTGCTTGACCGTAGTCTAAATGTGAAGCTGGATGGAACTCACTCTTTTCATTATATGCTAAACTGTGGTGTTCCCCAGGGTTCGTACCTTGCCCCTCCGCTTTTTCTTTTGTATATCAATTCCCTGCCTGACATAGTAAACCACACCTCACCCTTTCTCTTTGCTGATGATGTCACTCTTCTAAATGCTCATAATGTATCCCTCTCCTTAGATGAGAACATGTCCCACCTCCAGCAGGATCTGGCCAGCTGCCAGAATTGGGCTCAGAATATCCCTGGGAAATTTTCTCCAGAAAAACTTTCATCTTTTCGAATCATGACATTCCTGACTCCTCCTCTGTTTTAATGGACGGCGTTCCTATTGCCTTTGGACGTTCTGCTAAGCATCTCGGCGTACAGCTCAGTGATGGTTTGAAGTTCCATGACCACTTCCACACCATCTTCAGGAAGTTTCAGCAACGAGTCAAACTGTTATGTTTCATGGGCAGACATTTACCATCGTCCCATATTCTCCTCTTGTATAAGTCTTACATGTATGTGCGCCCGGCAATTGAATATGCCATTCCTGTCTGGTCATTTAGGATCACATCCGCTCAGTTAGAGTCCCTTGATGTACTCCAGGCTAAGGTTTGCCGGCGACTCCTGAAGTCTGCAAAAATAACCTTTGATATCTATGAATCAAAATCCAATTTGAATAGATTGTGTCACTTAGAATCTCTGCAATTTCGCCGTATCTTTATTTCTCTTGTGGTTTTATTTAAGTACATCAATTTTCACCCAGAATATCTCTCTCGCTTTGCGATAACCATATCACGTAGTGCCTGTAGACCCAAAAAGCTCATTTTCAACTCACATGGTCGTATTTTTTCATCCCTTTTCCCACAGAAAACTGGTTCTCTTTGGAATTGTCTTCCACCCCGATTGACAACTTTATATTCCCTATCTGAATTCAAGCGTCATTTACGTATTCACATTGCTAAGTATCAGTTCGACTGCACTGGTACACCTTTGATGTGCAATCATTGATTTACATGCTTGTTCTTTTCTTTTCTGTCTTACTTTCTTTCCTTGTGTTTCTTATTATTCCTTTTTAAAACCAACATTTCACACTCACTTTGCGCACTTTCTCTCGCATCCATAACTATGTTACTAGTACATACACAAATAGGAGATCCCCCAGATAGGCGTTAGCCTTTGGGTAATCCTGAAATAAAGATTATTATTACACCGGTAAGCAAGCAGTGGCAACTCTAGCACCAGCAATATTGGACTTACATCCCAGCCATTGCCGCCGGATTCCCACGCTTCTTCTTTGAGTCGTTGTCTTCCAGTTCCATCTTGCAAATACAAAAGTACTCCTTCGGTTCCCGTAAGTAAGTTCAGTCCTGGCCTGGGTGGATGCGCAGTACATAGTCATTGCATAATTGAAGATGGCGGAGATGGAGATTATTTTCACCCTGCGCATTCAGTCCGCCGACGCGACAGCGTTTACGGGGCCGTTCCAGGTGCAGAAGACATCCATCAATGGCACTTTGCAGTACGGGATACGGAAAGGGGGCTCCTCGTTAGGCCCAGACAGATCCTGCCGGCAATTCTTTCGGCAAAATATCAAAGAATTGAAAGAGCGGAAATTGCCCGCAAAATTGGAGCAAAATATCGAGAGGTTGGGTAAAATCGATGCCTGAAACTTGGATTTCCTTGTTTCTTATATTTAATACCCGTTCAGCACGATACACTGCCCAGGATGAGATCATGTCACCGAAATATCACTGGAATTCACTGTGGATCGACATGATTTTGGAAGAACTCAGGGACAGGTGCGTGGAAACCTGTGTTGAGACACCGACCCTGCGATTTTGATGAAACTTTGTGCGGGATTGTACGGGAAGTGGATAAAATACACATTTTTCAGGAGCAAAATGGAGCAAAATATCGAGTTTCTTGTGCCAGGCTCGCCAAAATATCGAAGATTTCGAAGCAACATTTTGCGGCAAAATATAGAGGCGAGCGGAGCAGAATCTGTCTACAGTCTAGTCTGGGCCTAAATGCAGGAGTCCGCGGTCACGTGAGGGAAGGAGTGATAATCTCCCTTATTGGCGTGACCCGGGGAATATTCGTGACCCCAGCGGGGAATATTATTGACCCCAGCGCGGCGGGTCACCGCTGGGGTCAAATATTTGACCCCAGCGGGGAGCCTGTGTTTTCTGCATCCCTCATATTTTCCCCCGATAGGCGCTAGGCGTCAACCTTGGGGTAATAATAATAATCTTTATTTCAGGATTACCAAAATATCAAGAGCAGAAAACTGTTTTTATAGCTCTTGGTAATATTATAATCCTGAAGTAAAGAAAGATTATTATATTCGGCGGCACACCCCTCATAGTTAGGCTCGGATTCATGGAATAATCCATAGGTATGTTAAAGACTTCTGGCAGCGGATCCCAACTGCGCTTGCAGCCCGAAGAAGTACTGAAGTACATGTTTGCGGATTGCGTTGTGGCTGCTGTTCCACAATGATAATAATGTATGATGGGCGTTCACTCAGACCCACTTGCAGTGCTCTGCGGCATTCTAGAAGATGGCGGCTAGCAATCGTCAGCTGCCTGGTGATGTTGGTCACGCTCGTATCGTTTAAGCAGTATTCCGTCGTACCAGCTTTGCCCTCAGTAGGGGGAGAACGATTAAAACAAAGAGACCTGTTCGTGCCACCCGTCGTGCAATCAGAAGAGAGGGTTACCTCCGGTTGGCTGCTTTCTACACCCAGTTTTACTAGGAGGGAACTGTTGCCCACACTGCCACCGATCCAGAATGTTGCTGCAAAGATAAAGCCAGGACGATGTGTGTACATGGTCACTGGCAAGGGTGAGCCCAGTCTGCGCTGGAAAAGACGTTCCACGTGGGAACATGTTACAGTTATTTACTTAGCATGGGGTGATGATTTCACCAAGGCAGTTAAGCACATTCCAGGACAGAAGCTCATACCATTGTTCTTGCCCAATTCTACCTGGGCGACAGGCAGGAATAAGCTGCTGAAGATAGCGTACCAGCTGGAAAATGAGCAAGGCTGGTGTTTCGAGTTCTTGCTGTATTTCGATGAGGATGTGTATTTTTCGCAACGTCTGGCATCACACCCAGAAACAGTGATAACAGAT
>NC_088647.1:35060722-35090722 GCF_964019385.1 Sycon ciliatum
GGGCAGCGGGTACGAGAGAAGTCGGAAGAAAGAGTCCGACTGGACAGAAAAAGTGATTCTCCAATGCTCCCTTGGACATAACTCTCTTTTTGTGTTGACAATTATTATATTGAGTATGCACAGAGGACAGATGTTATTACTACAGGCGATACACTTTGCACTAATCTGGCATATTTTGCTACACAAAATTCATTCTTAGGGCCGATATACTCTACCATGCGATAATACTGCTTGTAAGAATAAATATACACATAAAATATGTGTTATGATTATGAAAAAATGAGTGTTCATTCTTGTAAGCAGTATGTTCTTGTATACGACCACACTATAACTGAAACGCACTTTATTCCCGTAGCTATGCAGAAGACGTTACTTCAGTAACGTCTGGCGCTAGCCAGGGTCCACACAGCTTTAATTTGGTGTTTGTTTGTGTGTTTGTTTGTTTGTGTCACGCCTGGCGCTATCCGTATCTGACGGCAAAAAAGCATAGGATGTTATAAATTTTTCAATTCTCCTTTTTTTTCAGACATATCCTGGGATTCGAACCCGCACTATCGCCCTACATGCATTCCCCCATACACTTCGCATTCATACCCATTCTTCCAAGTTGCGTTACGTTATTATCTTGCGTTTGAAAGCCCTATTTGAATATTGCGGGAAGCTGTATGTGGCCAGCTGTGTTTGATGGTACGGTACGGTACGGGAGACGGTGTCGTATTACCCTCGATCGTACCTGTCCCGTCCCTATCCCCTACCGTACCGTGCCATCAAAGACGGCTGGCCACAATGCATATAACTCAAATAGGGCTTTCAAATGCAAGATCACAATGTGAAACAAGTTGGAAGAATTAGTATGTATGCGAAGTGCATCGGGGGATGAATGCAGGGCGCGCGATAGTGCGGGTTCGAATCCCAGGTTATGTCTAAAAAAAGGAATTTTTTAAAGAATTTATAACATCCCTATGCTTTTTTTTGTCTAGGTCATCAAAGCAAAAAAGCATAGCGTAGGGCCCTGAGCTTCCAAGCTCTCTCGTTTATCTCCGGACGATGCTCTCGAATCTCGATGGACTCCCTAATTTTTCTTCTGTTCATCCGTGGTCGGTTGTACATGCAAATTCAGACACTCTATTGCATACGGCTATTGTGTGTGTGTGTTTTTTTACATACGCGGAATATTGCAGAAAGAGAGAAAAACTGCTTTTTCTGGAGACTTTTGATGTATTTCACAGCCAAACCAACCTGCTTGTGAATTTCAAAATGAACTTGCACGGTACATTCTGGATAGGGAGGGCCCGAATATGCTTGCGAATATTTTCGCATATTTTGGTCCTTTGACTATTAAAGGGCTTTTCCAGAAATTCCAACCTCAAGGAGGTCTTGGATCAACGTGTCGTGGTGCACTTTATCAAAAGCCTTCGACATGTCTAATAGGCACAGCCCTGTGGTCTTGCCACTATCTCTCGCCTTCTGCATAGTATCCGTCAGCACAGAGAGCATTTCTTGCGGAAGGCAAATTGTGTTTCGGGTAATGCCTTGCTCAAGCCCAAATGACGAACTAACTGGTGTTGCACTATCCTCTCCAGCAACTAACTAATTACTTGGACACTATTCAGTATTGGGAGAAGGGATACAGGTCTATAGTTGGGAGGAACCAGGGAGTCGTACTCAAACTACAATTTGGAGGAACACATTATTGTAGGGAGGTGACACGGCACAGAAATCTGTGTCACATGCACAGGGCTAGGGGTTGACTCGCACCCGTAACCCCTCGTTGTTATTTTTGGAATAGTTCAGTCCAATCCAGTCCGAAAGGTCATACTCGGATCGACTCGCCTTCTGTACTTCACCTCCAAGCGTGCGACGCAAGACTCGCAAAGTATGATTTTTCTGTGGGGAACGATTTTGCCATTGATCAAGTTTTTATTGGAGTGCTCAGGCATACTATTATTATTATTTAAATTTTGAATAGGGCAATCCCCACAGGCCTAAGGCCTTTTTACAGGGTACCCTATGTGATCACGTACAGATTTGCGGAATAGTCAAAGCGAGGAGCAAGAGCGAATGTCAGCTGGAAGAGAATTCCAGCGGTCAGAAGCCAGAAAGCTCAAAGTGAATACGCCATAACGATTGCGTGCTTTAGGCAGAGCAAGTGAATCTATGGACTGGGAACGTGTACGGGCAGCTGTGTGTGTTGTGGCAGAACGAAGGCAGAAGCAATCAGAGGGCAGAGTGCTACACATGCCACGTAGGGCCCGAAAGACAAGAATATACAGTTTAAGCTGGTAGCGCAGTGCAATAGGAGCAAGGCCATATCTGGTGTGTAAGACAGAAACATCATAATATAATAATAATAATCTTTTATTTCAGGATTACCCAAAGGATAACGCCTATCTGGGGGATCTCCTATTTGTGTATGTACTAGTAACTTAGGGATGCGAGAGAAAGTGCGGAAAGTGAGTGTGAAATGTTGGTTTTAAAAAGGAATAATAAGAAACACAAGGAAAGAAAGTAAGACAGAAAAGAAAAGAACAAGCATGTAAATCAATGATTGCACATCAAAGGTGTACCAGTGCAGTCGAACTGATACTTAGCAATATGAATACGTAAATGACGCTTGAATTCAGATAGGGAATCTAAAGTTGTCAATCGGGGTGGAAGACAATTCCAAAGAGAACCAGTTTTCTGTAGGAAAAGGGATGAAAAAATACGACCATGTGAGTTAAAATGAGCTTTTTGGGCCTACGGGCACTACGTGATATGGTTATCGCAAAGCGAGAGAGATATTCTGGGTGAAAATTGATGTACTTAAATAAAACAACAAGAGAAATAAAGATACGGCGAAATTGCAGAGATTCTAAGTGACACAATCTATTCATAGATATCAAAGGTTATTTTTGCAGACTTCAGGAGTCGCCGGCAAACCTTAGCCTGGAGTACATCAAGGGACCCTAACTGAGCGGATGTGATCCTAAATGACCAGACAGGATTGGCATATTCAATTGCCGGGCGCACATACATGTAAGACTTATACAAGAGGAGAATATGGGACGATGGTAAATGTCTGCCCATGAAACATAACAGGTTGACTCGTTGCTGAAACTTCCTGAAGATGGTGTGGAAGTGGTCATGGAACTTCAAACCATCACTGAGCTGTACGCCGAGATGCTTAGCAGAACGTCCAAAGGCAATAGGAACGCCGTCCATTAAAACAGAGGAGGAGTCAGGAATGTCATGATTCGAAAAGATGAAAGTTTTTTCTGGAGAAAATTTCCCAGGGATATTCTGAGCCCAATTCTGGCAGCTGGCCAGATCCTGCTGGAGGTGGGACATGTTCTCATCTAAGGAGAGGGATACATTATGAGCATTTAGAAGAGTGACATCATCAGCAAAGAGAAGGGGTGAGGTGTGGTTTACTATGTCAGGCAGGGAATTGATATACAAAAGAAAAAGCGGAGGGGCAAGGTACGAACCCTGGGGAACACCACAGTTAAAGCATATATTGAGAAGAGTGAGTTCCATTCAGCTTCACATTTAGACTATGGTCAAGCAAGTAGGACCCAAACCAGGCGTGTGCCTCTGGTGCCATGAATGCATTCATGTGGCGCAGGAGCGTAAGATGATGTACTTTATCAAACGCTTTCTGGAAGTCGAGAAATGCACAGTCAAATCTCTGGCCTCTATCAGAGAGACGGGCAATCTGATGGGTCAAAAGAATGAGTTGATCCGTAGCTGATCGTTGTGGAACGTAAGCAAATTGACTGCACGAAATTATGCAACTACGGTAAAGAAAGCTGTTCAGGTGATGGGCTATGCGGGATTCGAAGAGGCGGCTGATGGGATGGAGCAGTGAAATTGGACGGTAGTTCGTGGGCAAAGAAGCACTTCCTTTACCCTTAAAAAGAGGAATAACCGTTGCTGATTTCCATGCAGTGGGAAATTGTGATGTGGATAGACTGGAGTTGAACAAGTAAGACAAGGACTCGCATACTAAATCATCCATGGACCGGAGTACTGGAATAATATAATTACTTGAAGTCGATTTTCGAGAAGAAAGATGTGTAAGGTCATAGTGGACTTGACCTGGTGAAAATGTTGGCATCTGGAACCGAGGAGTGGTAGTGTCAAGGGAGGAATCTAAACAAGGGAATTGATTTGCTTCTTGTGGTAACGTACACTGATTGGCGAAATGCTGTGCAAGAAGGTTCACCTTTTCCAATTGCGTGTTATTCCGACGATCGCCATCTTGCAAATCTGGTATCAATGGTTTACGAGTTGAAATGTTGCAAAAGTCCTTAACATAGTGCCAAGGGACACCAAAAACAATCCTAACAGCGCGGTTAGCAATACGAGTTAGTCTATCATGTTGTGTGGTGTGAAGGCAGTGTACAAACGCATTAGAACCATACTCAAGGTGTGCTTGAATAAAATTAATGAGCAGTAAAAGGTCTTTCTCGCAGCTGGTGTCAGGTTGTCCCTGATCTTGCGGAACATGGCAAGTTTTGTTCCGACCTTTTTCTCAACGTCAGTGACGTATGAGGAGAAGGATAGATGTTCGTCAATGGTGAGGCCAAGATACTTCACCGTTGGTGTTGGGGATATGAGGACATCGCTGAGCCGAAGGTAGATGTTTGGAGGAACACATTTTATTTTTGTCTTATGATGATAAATTGAGTCTTGGAGTCATTAAGTTTGAGACCTCGGTCACGTAGGTACTCTCTGATGACAGATATGTCAGCAGAGAGATCATCAGTGAGTTGCACTACGATTGCTCAGACGTCCCGAGCACGCTTGTTCAGGTTCTCTATTTTTGACGAGCCGGTCCTACAGCCCCTACATTAGGGAGGTTTAGTTCCTACGTAACGGAAACGCGTACGTGGGTGATCCACGTAAAGTGGATGAAGGGCACCCACGTTGCAATGTTGTGTTTAGTCACATGGAACAAACAAAAGCATAAAGCGAAAGGCCCAAACCTGGTCAAAGACGAAGCTACCCGGGCCTAAGATGCTCATCCAATATTTTGATTTCGTGCTTCGGAAACTTCTTCAGCTGAGCACCCTCACAGCTCGCACAATGTGCTCCATTCTGATTTTCACCCACGTTTTGGCGGAACGTGGGTGAGCCTCCATACACGGTACAGTATGTCGTGAATCAGAAAACATCTGTACGTGGGTCACTGAGTATCTTTTGTATTTGTAGTTATATCATTATCTCATGGCACATCATGAAGACGGCCAGTAAAACTGAGACAAGGGTGAAAGCCAACCACAGCAGTAAAACAGATAAAAGAATACAAATATTAAAAAGGCAAAGAAGGCAAAGGAGGAGACAAACCTGCAGGATATACATGAAACCTATAATCGAGCAGAGATTTTAGCAACAAAATTATCCATCGACGTGCTGGTCTTGGCCTGCGTTGGTAATGTTGCCCAAAACACATAGCCAGCAAAGATCGGGGATCTAGTGAATAGGGTGGAGGCAGCGCGTGGGAGACTGAATGAGTTCCAGGTATTCCGTGTTTAGGAGAACCAATTATAAGCCTGCATATGCAAGGGTATTTTATTTAGTAATATTTTATTTATGAGAACACAGAGGTGGTACTTATGTCGAGTGTAAAGGGGGCTGATCTTGGCAATTTCGTAAAGACTAGCGGAGGGAAAGCGACGATCTTTGTTAAATAAGATTTTAAGGAGCATGCGGTTATGGGTTTCTAGCTTGTTCAATACAGTAGTAGTTATGCCACACCAAGCAGTATCACAGTAGTCAAGTAAGGGCAATATATAGCAACGATAAAACAAGCGTTTGCAAGAAAGAGGAAGATGTCTACAGTGGGCTTGAAGAGCCCCAAGGATGGAGCTTGTGCGCTTGCAGACATGTGCACATGGGGTGACCACGACAATTTAGAGTCAATAACAACGCCAAGATGCTTATGCTCTTCAACAATACGAATAGCAACACTTGAAGAAGGAAAACAAAGTGGCAGAGAAAGGGGAGAAGGGGAAATGTACATAGCTGCCGTTTTATCAACGTTTGGCTGCAACTTCCAATCATGCATCCAGGTTATAACCTTGCCAATGCTATCTTGCATGGCTTCGTGCAGTCGTATAGGGCAAGCATTGGAGCAAAGCAGAGCTGTGTCGTCAGCGAAAAGGCTGACACCAGAGGCAATATCGGGGAGGTCATTAATATACAGGAGAAATAGCAGTGGCCCAAGGATTGAACCCTGGGGAACTCCAGAAGTAACGGGAAAAGGCTCCGATAACACAGTTGAGAGGCGTACAAGCTGATGTCGGTTAGAGAGATACGATGAGAGCCAGCCGATAGCCTTGCCATCAATGCGATATACTGTTCGCAGCTTAGCTAAGAGACCACTGTGCCAAACAGTGTCGAAGGCCTTTGCAAGATCGAAGAAAACTAAACCAACATGGTTATGGGCGTTCCGGGCGGTGTGGATGTCTTGCACGAGGCGGGTAACCTGGTACCTGGTGGAGTCACCCCGACAAAAGCCCGACTGTGCTGGCGAAAGTGAAATGCGAACATGATCATAAATGATGTCATATACAACACGTTCGCACACTTTTGATAAAGTAGAGAGCAATGAGATAGGGCGATAGTTGCTGGGGGTGGTGCGTGGTCCTCTATTTTTGTAGGTGGCCACGACTACCGCAGTTTTCCACATGGCTGGGAGTTTCCCTTCGCGAAATGACATATTCAAGATAATTGACACAGGATAGGCAACAGACGGAGCAAGAGCTCTCCAAACTTCGTTGGTAATTCCGTCTTGACCAGGGGACTTGCCAGTTTTCAGATTACGGAGATATTTCCTCACTTGGGGTATCACGTGGTACACACACGTAAAGTACCCACGGATTACGTGGGACTAAACCTCCCTAGTGTATCTAACGACGTAGGAGGATTTCCGTTGGAAATATTGACGATGGTGGTGTGACTCCTGCAGGAAAATTGCTGGCTGTTTATGACAGTACATTGTATTACTAGATGTACAATGTACATGTGTTTTTTTTTTTTTTTTTTTATACGAAAGTCCACTATATTCCCGAATATGTGCGAGAAGTGGTGGCGGGGCCAGGCTGCTCTGCCGACCTCAAAGGTCTCGGCGTCTACGCAGACAAAGCGCGCCATAATGCAGTAAAACCATGAAGAGGGGAGGAAGAGGGGAAATGAATAACAGTGAGAAACAAGGACAATGGGTAGATGGTCGTGAGAGAAGCAGAGTGAAAGATAACGTCACATTGTGGTAAGGGGGGGGGGGCAGGATGCTAGTGAGGCACTGGTCTAAACCGTTTCATAGGGCGTCGGTGGCTGCTTGCCAGTTCAGGTGCAGCAGATACTTGTTGCATTTTTCCTTGAATGATTGGAGCTGGCTGGGTTGCGGCCGTGCTGGTAGAATGGTCGCTGGTAGGCTGTTCTACAAGGGAATAATGCAGTCTGGGTAGGAACCCTGGAGGCTTCTACGAATGCGCACGGGCAGCGTCGACTTGAGCTGGAGCGGGGGGCAGTGGACAGTCTCCGTGGCTAACCTAGTGGATCGACCACCCACTGGGCGGGGATTGGCTGGAGGTGGGAGGATGGGCTTCAGGGGGCTTGTTGTTGGAAGGTAAGACAGCTTGAACGTGAACGAAAGCGCAGCAACCAGTCGGCGGTGTTTCAGGCTGGGGAGCCAGGCGCCTGGGCCAATCACCTTCAGTGCCTTGTGCTGGATTTTGTCCAGTCTGGATGTACCTGACGCTTCCCGGAGTTCTGCTGCAGAGTCGGATATGCTGGCGGTGGCAGAGATGCACTGATACAGTGTCGTGTCATCTGCATACGTGGCAAGCTCAGCACCAGCAGGCAAGGTGTCCTCGCAGTCATTTATGTACAGGAGGAATAACGTTGGTCCAAGGATGCTACCTTGTGGTACCCCTGCTTGGATATGGTGCAGGGAGGACTCTTGGCCGCCCACAACAGCCTGCAGGCGCCGGTTGTGCAGGTAGCTTTCCAGCCATCCAAGAAGCGGGCCGTCTAGACCGTACACGGAAGCCTTATGCACTAGGCCAGCATGGCTGACTTTATCAAAGGCGCCTGCTATGTCTATCGCCAAAACACGGGCGGCTCCTCCTAGTCCGGCTGCTCTGGACCATTCACAGTGGAGCTTGGTTAAGACGTCGGCTGTGCTCAGGCCCTTTCTGAACCCGAACTGTTTCGCAGAGATGACATTGTGGGACTCCACGAAACTGGTTATCTGACGATTGACAATTGTTTCCATCACTTTGGATATGATAGACAGCAGAGACACAGGTCTGTAGTGTTGAGGCAGGTTCTTGGATTTCTTCTTGTGAATGGGTGTGACTCTAGCTGTCTTCCAGGATGTCGGCATAACCATGCTGTAGAAGCTAAGGGAGAACAGTTTGGAGAGTGGCTTACTTAGGTGGTCAGCACACATCTTCAGAACTCGCGCGGGAATGCAATCCGGTCCAGTAGCTTTCGATGCATTTAGGCGCCGGAGTTCTCTCTTGACAGTGGCAGGGCGGAACCGAACCGTTGAGAGTTTTTCAGCCGTGCGCTGAGCAACGTGGGGGAAATCAGTCGCTGGTTGGTTGGCGGGGAAGTCGTCGGCGCCCAGGCTGCACTTTGAGGCGAAATACTGCCCAAAACGCTCAGCTTTTTCGGCATTTGATACGCATTCCAAACCAGGCTGCGGCGTGAGAGTTGGGATGGACGTGTTTCTGCTGCTGCCACCTGCTTGCTTGATGGTAGACCACCACGAGCGGTCACTCAGGCTAGCTTTGGAGAGCTTAGTGCGCAGGGTAGCCAGGCGGGCCACCTTGGCATGCTGGAGGATGTCATTACAACGTAGAGTGGCTGCTGAGGCTGTCTCCCGCGCTGCTGTTGACTTCTGCCGTCTGGCAGTAGCCCAAGCCCTCTCTTTTGCTTTTATGGCATCCGTGCACTCAGGGGTCCACCAAGCTGGATCCGTCGGCCGGGATGTGAGTTGCCGGGATGGGATGAAACGTGACATACCCTGGAGATAACTTCGGTGATGTTGGCGCACGACTCATCAGCGCTGGTGGTGAAGGCAGTTGACCAGTCATAGGCTAGGAAAAAGTGACAGAGGCGGTTCCAGTCTGCTTGGTTGTACCGCCAGACAGTGCGTGTGGTTTTTGGTTCACGGAACGCAGAGATAGGGAAGTCCATGGTGAGGACAGCGTGGTCAGAGGACCCCAGTGCCAGTGGGGCATGGCATTTCACCTGAACCAGTTCACTGAAGTCAGACATCACAAGGTCCAGGGTGTTGTCTCCACGTTTGGGGATGTTGACATGTTGCTCCAGGCCATGAACATAGCAGAGTTCCTCCACTGCTTCTCCTGCTGAGGTAGTCTTGGTGCTCCCTAGCCATGCTGCATTGTGGACATTGAAGTCCCCTGTGAGGATAACATAGTCACCGTGGCTGCAGGCCTCATCTAGGTGGGTATCAAGGTATTCAATCAGCTCAGTGTCTGTTCCGGCTGTGGAGCCTGATCGGTAGAGTGCACAGATAACAATCTTGGACCGGCTAGCTGTTGATACAGATATCCATATCACTTCGTGGTGTTCCGTGCTGAACCGGTCCAGGTGCTGGAAGGCCATGTTTGATTTCACCCAGATGGCAACTCCGCCTCCATGAGCGTTTCTGTCATGTCGGATTGGGGGAGCGTATCCGGACAGACAGACCTCACTGTCAGTGACCTTTGCGGTTGAGAATTTTGTCTCCGTAACAGCGATGACATCAGGTGTAGTACCGGTGAGGAGCACTTTGCAACATGTGCAAGTAAGTTAGTTCACCAAGCTTTGACTTTAGGCCAAAAGCATTGGTGAGTAGGAGCCTGAGGAAGCGCTTCATTGGTGACCATGTAGGTCATGTTGTGGCGCAGATCCGTTTGATCTCTTCAGGTCTCCAGCCTCTGGTGGGGAGAGGTGGGAGTTTCTCCGTTTTTGGCCACCAGGCAGTGGAGTGGAGATGATGTCTGCCGGTGGTGGTGGCGGCGGCGGCGGCGGGGAGGAGGTTGTTGTTGTTGTTGTTGTTGTTGTTGTTGTTTATTTTACTTCGCAGATTCTAACGGGCAAGTTGCCCAATAACAAGAAAGCGAAGGCAAAGAAAATAATACTAATAAAAGAAATAACCGGGGGCAGCAGAAAATGAATAATAGCTTTAAGAATTCAGATGGTGAGCCAAGGAACAAATTTCCATGTTACAAATAATCGCTTTTAAAAGTAAAAAGAAAAGAGCGGGTGGTACATGGTATACAGCAGACTTCCTATTCTGATTTCCCTGAACGAAGCAGAGACATTAGCTGGGTACATGTCACTATTACACAGTAGCAAGAGCGCTACCTCGGTCGACATCAGTGGACGTGGACTACGAGTGGATGCGACATACGAGTGGATGCGACAGCAACAGTGATTGGAATAATGGGTGATACGTTTCATGGAGCGAGCGTATGTGGGATGACTGACATCTTGAACACACTGCGTTGGGGGATGGTGCGGATGTCGCTGGGTAGTGCGTTCCACAGCTTGGGAGCGGCAACAGAGAACCTAGCCTGACCAGCGCGGCTTGCGGCGGGTGGTATGTGCGCTCCGATGTCCTTCTGCAAGCGGGTACGCCGATCTGGTGACCTTGAAATCAGTCCACAGAGCCGGTTCCCCGCAATGCCGTGGATGCATCGCCAGGTGAGCAATAGCGCCTTTTGCTTGTGCAGCACTGAGATTCGGTAGAGTTCCACCCGTTGGAGCAGAGGTTGAGCAGAGTCGTATGGCCGAGCGCCAAAAACTGCGCGAACCGCTTTGTTCTCCAGCGTCTGGAGATCCGTTGCTTGCTGGGCAGTTAGACAGAACACGAAACAACTTGATGCGTAGGTCAGATCCGGCATCACCACGGACTTCAAGTAGGTGACTCGGGCCGCCAGGCTCAAGCATCTCCGAGTCCGCCAGAGGGCACCTACTTTGCGGGACACCTTTGCTGTAATGGCTTTCAGGTGTTGCTGAAAGTTCAGCCCCTCGTCAATGATGACGCCAAGGTACTTCGCGCTGGTGACTGTCGGCAGAGCTTGGCTGCGACAGAGGACTGTGACCCGGGGTCCAGCGTCTCTACCAAGACTGTGAGAACTTGACTCTTCTTCTCATTCAGAATCAGTCCTCGCTCTTCCAGCCATGCAGCCAAGGAGGAGACTGCGGTGGAGAGCGTACTGGCAACAGCCTGAGTCGTGTCAGCGCTACAATGGTTGAGCCCTGCTGCTGTTGTTGCTGTTGCTGTTGCTGTTTAGTCAGAACACTGGCAGAGGTGCTGTTTCTGCTACTGTGGCAGCGACTGCTGGTGCTGCCCTCAGGGCTGGTTTCAGAGAACCTCCATGGCCTGCAGTATAGGGGTCTTGGCCAGAAGTTGGGCGCTGTAACTGTGGAGAATGAAGTGGCATCGATGGTCACTCTGGCGGAAGCACGCCCACTTTCTGACAGCCATACACTGCAGGTGTGGACAGGAATAGAGGCGCCCAGAAACTCACTCCTGATAAATTGCCTGAAGTGGCTCTCAGTGCTATCTGTGGCGATATTGCCCACGTACACTACGGCACGCTTGTTCTTGGGTGGTTCTGAGGAGACAAGCGCTTCCATGAGTCATCCTCGATAACATGGAAGATTGGCTTGCCGTTGGACTCTGTCACATCTGTCTGAGACTTAGACTCTGTCACATCTGTCTTGGGCTGTGACTCAGAACACTCTGCCTTTGCCAAGCCACCGCTTCCCTGGGCCTGGGGCCGTGGGGTTTTCGATCCGCGCTTGTGACGCCAGTACGTGATACGGTGCTGCTGGGTTCCATGTGAGCTGCAGCTTGCTTGGCCCTGCGTTTGCTGGCACGGGTACTGCTGGTACTACTTTGCGTACGATGTACGTCTGCTTGAACTGGTGAGCTGTTTCTCGTTTTTTTTTTTTTTTTTTTTTTTTTACTACAACACATGTATAATGGTGTGATTTTTCATAATAATCTTTTTTTTTTTTACAGGTAAATAATAAGGCACCCATTTTGATATAGTCCAGGGGATGGCCCACGCCCGGTAAAAAGAATAAACAGAAAAAAAAGAAAAAAAAAGAAAATAATAAGGCACCCATTTTGATAATCCAGGGGATGGCCCACGCCTGGTAAAAAGAATAAAATAGAAAAGAATCATGACAAGTACATGACTAGACCTCTAGACAAAAATGTACATGTCTGACTTTAGTTCAACAGTCCTGCAAGGAAACACGTGCCTGGGCTACCACTACAGACGCAGGGTCCCTGGTGACACGGTGTGCTGATGATGATCTTGCCCCACGAAGGCACATCACGCTAGCTCGGACTAATGCAAAGCTTAGCTTGCAGCGAAGCCATGCCATCGTCACGGAGTACGGCTCCTTCAGCTTGTCAGATAGCATGCTGGCAAGACGCTTGAACAGGGCCGATGCACACTTGCTAGTGCCACCAGTGGCTGACAGCACTACTGGCACGAACGTGGCGCGGTCAACCTCAAGCAGACGCTGCTCATATCTCCGGCGTTTCTCCTTTTCATGACGTGCATACACTGAGGAAACTGAGGCAGCGCGATTTGAGGCAGCGTAGGGGTTGAACGCTGTTTCTCGTCGTCTTCGACTGCATCCAGGCAATGGCGGAGTTTTTTGAAACAACTAACTCTTCCTTCAAATCTTTTACTTCCGCTGCCAGCTCACCAATTTTGCGTTTCATACGCGCTTCGCGATCAGCAGACTCGGTTGTGAACTTTGCCAGCGTTTGCATCACTGAAAGGAGACCCTGCTCAATCCCCGGGAGGGTGCAAAGCAGCTTCGTCACGGCCTCAGCAGAGAGCTCGCCCATGGCGAAGGGTTCCTGCCTGGCCCTACCTAACTATCTAGACTATCCTACACTATTTCTACTACTACTACTACTACCCACCTAGCTATCTCCAGTCCGGCCTGATGACGGCTGGGATGTCCAAAAAAACGAAAAGCTACGAGCTTGAAAAACGCGTGCCACTGTACTACAGGGTTTGTACATGTAGCTCTCTTGTATGGTACTTAATTAACCCCTGCTATTAATGTGTTGTTTAGGAAGACTGGTGTATTGTGCAAGTCATAAAGAAGAAATGGGGCAGATACACGACTTACATTTTTCAAAACCGGGCTTCGTGTTATGTGTAATTTGTGTCAAAATTGTAGCATTGACATGACAATATCACTGGTTGTACTTCTCTAATATGGTATATAACCCCTGCTATAAATGTGTTATTTAGGCAGACTGGACCATTGTGCAAGTCATAAAGAAGAAATGGGGCAGATACACGACTTACATTTTTCAAAAACCAGCTTCGTGTTATGTGCAATTTGGGTCAATTTTTAGTATTCGGATTAACCTAGGATACGACTCTGAACACTGAGTTCTGAACAGTTACCGCAACACTACACACCGTCTCATAACTGCTGCTGTTGCCATCACTGCTATCAAGTAGTTCGGACATGGCAGGAGCTACAAAAATTGCTAATCTTTCTTTATTTCAGGCTGGTAGTCTTTCAAAGAATACTGGCCAGTATGCAGTGATGGGCTATAAACGAAATGTGCTGCCTCAAAAATTTCAAAAACTACAATGTAGACACCCATGCGGCACGCTTGGAGGTGAAGTACAGAAGGCGAGTCGATCCAAGCATGACCTTTCGGACTGGATTGGACTGAACTATTCCAAAAATAACAACGAGGGGTTATGGGTGCAAGTCAACCCCTGTGACACGGATTTCTGTGCCGTGTCACCTCCCTAGCAAATAATTTAATTGTTTCGTACCATGGGATAAACTCTTTCATACTCTGTGTTTTCTGCATCCCTCATATTTTCCCCCGGTAGGCGTCAACCTTTGGGTAATATTATAATCCTGAAGTAAAGAAAGATTATTATATTCGGCGGTATACCCCTCGTAGTTAGGTTCGTACTCATGGGATAATCCATAGGTATGTTGAAGACTTCTGGCAGCGGATCCCAACTGCGCTTGCAGCACGAAGAGGTACTGAAGTACATGTTTGCGGATTGCGTTGTGGCTGCTGTTCCACAATGATGATAATGTATGATGGGCGTTCGCTCAGACCCACTTGCAGTGCCCTGCGGCATTCTAGAAGATGGCGGCTAGCAATCGTCAGCTGCCTGGTGATGTTGGTCACGCTCGTATCGTTTAAGCAGCATTTGGTCGTACCAGCTTTGCCCTCAGTAGGGGGAGAACGATTAAAACAGAGAGACCTGTTCGTGCCACCCGCCGTCCAATCAGAAGAGAGGGTTACCTCCGGTTGGCTGTTTTCTACACCCAGTTTTACTAGGAGGGAACTGTTGCCTACACTGCCACCGATCCAGAATGTTGCTGCAAAGATGAAGCCAGGACGATTTGTGTACATGGTCACTGGCAAGGGTGAGCCCAGTCTGCGCTGGAAAAGACGTTCCACGTGGGAACATGTAACAGTTATTTACTTGGCATGGGGTGATGATTTCACCAAGTCAGTCAAGCACATTCCAGGACAGAAGCTCATACCATTGTTCCTGCCCAATTCTACCTGGACGACAGGCAGGAATAAGCTGCTGAAGCTAGCGTACCAGCTGGAAAAAGATCAAGGCTGGTGTTTCGAGTTCCTGCTGTATTTCGATGAGGATGTGTATTTCTCACAACGTCTGGCATCACACCCAGAAACAGTGATAACAGATAAGTCCAGTGATGATGCTCAATTGCTCTGGCTACACAATCTTCTATTGCGTGATCGGCCTATGCGTGCCGGCGTGTCCTATAAGGACGTAGCAAGCCGTAAGTATCCGTGGAACACAGCAGCGAGTCTAGAATGCATGCAGCAGTGCCACGTCGACCATTTGTTCATGGCATACCATCGTACTGCTGCCGCATTTCTACTTCCCTACGACTCACGATTTGATGCTGAAGACTGGTGGTCATCTGCATACATTTCTAATCTCTTTATGGCTGCTGTACTGCCAATGCATTGTGCATATTACCGAGAGATACTGATCCTCAATGATGCCAGACAGCAACATCTCAATTATAGCATGTATACAAGTAAGAAAAGCGAAGATCCCGAGCTGTTCAAATCTGCTAAGCAACATGTACAGAACTGTTTGCGCAAAGTGCATTACAATGGCTATAGGGTCAATGGCAGTCTGAAGGAATTTTTCGTGTCCCTATTAGGTGTAATGGTACCGCACGAGGTCAATATCCGTTATGACAAAGCTTGTATTAGGGGCCGTCCAGGAATAGATTATTTAAAACTCATAGGTGTCGGGGTTGATCAATTTACATGTCCTGTGCTCTCTGGCAGCCTCATATAATGGTTTAAAACTTTATCACGACATGATAGATTTCGGTATAAAATGTATGTGACATGATCTAGTTTTTATTAGACCTGAAAGGACATTATGGGTCACAGAAAAACTCTCTCTCTCGCTGTTGCTGTCTCTCTCACTGTTGCTGTCTCTCTCCCGCTGTTGCTGTCTCTCTCTGTCTCTCTCTCTCTCTCTCTCTCTCTCCCTCTCTCTCTCTCTCTCTCTCTCTCTCTCTGTCTGTTCCTCTCTCTGTCTGTCTCTCTGTCTCTGTCTCTCTCTGTCTCTCTCTCTTTCTCTGTCTCCCTCTCTTTCTCTCTTTCTCTCTCTCTCTCTCTCTCTCTCTCTCTCTCTCTCTCTCTCTCTCTCTCTCTCTCTCTCTCTCTCTCTCTCTCTCTCTCTCTCTCTCTCTCTCTCTCTCTCTCTCTCTCTCTCTATCTCTCTCTCTCTCTCTCTCTCTCTCTCTCTCTGTTTCTCTTTGTCTCTCTCTCTCTCTCTCTCTCTCTCTCTCTCTCTCTCTCTCTCTCTCTCTCTCTCTCTCTCTCTCTCTCTCTCTCTCTCTCTCTCTCTCTCTCTCTCTCTCTCTCTCTCTCTCTCTCTCTCTCTCTCTCTCTCTCTCTCTCTCTCTCTCTCTCTCTCTCTCTCTCTGTCCCTCTCTATCTGTCCCTCTCTATCTGTCTCTCTCTATCTGTCTCTCTCTCTCTGTCTCTCTCTCTCTCTCTCTCTCTCTCTCTCTCTCTCTCTCTCTCTCTCTCTCTCTCTCTCTCTCTCTCACTCTCACTCTGTCTCTCTTTCTCTATCTATCTCTCTGTCTCTCTCTTTCTCAATCTCTTTCTCCTTTTGGTCTCTCTGTCAAAATATATCTACACCCAAAACTTGATTTTTCACTCCCTCCACACTCATCTACTACTATGTTCATTGTCATTTAATCATCTTAGCCATCCTTTTTCATTTAATCTTCTGCATGCTCTGTGTCCATACTCCATAAAAGTCATGCTTTACGTCTTGTGTTGCAACCATTAATTTTTATCCGCTTTCTTCTGCTCGATTTTTTAAATAAAAGGGTGTTTGGCACTGACAACGGCTCTATTTCGTTGCTATTCACTTTTTAGATGAAAATTCTTTTATTACTGATTTTGAAAAATTGGATGCAGTGAATGGGATTTCGGTCTTTGACCACTTTGTGGTGGGTCTGATCTACTCACCTCCCACCGCTTAGGAGCTGCATCTGCGCCTTGATCCAAGAGGGTGGTGGCGTTCCTGCGGATGCGGAAAACTGGGCCTTTGGCCGAGTCTCACGCGAACCGTGAAATTTTTTTTTTTTTTTTTTTTTTTGAAAAATTATTGACGTTTCGGGCCAGTCACCCATCGTCAGAACAATGTACAAGGAGCGAATCAGGCCTTTTATAACGAAAGCAAGCGAGAGTGTGAGTAAAAACATACAATAGCCGTATGCAATTGAGTGTCTGAATTTGCATGTACAACCGACAAGGAGAAATGCGCTGAAAGAGCGGGTATGCAACAGCTCAGCAGATAAAGCGCAGGAAATGTGTGTGCGAAGGTGTATACCACGATCATTGTGTGTACAACCCTGTACAGACACAGCAAGATTTAGCAGTTTCACTGCGAGGGTGCTAGCGCCTTCAATGGCCATCCTAAGGAAATATTGATCCCCGGATGACGCTCTCGAATCTCGATGGACTCCCCAATTTTCCTTCTGTTCGTCTTTTATCGGTTGTACATGCAAATTCAGACATTCAATTGCATATGGCTATTGTGTGTGTTTTTTTACATGCGCGGAATATTGCAGAAAAGAGAGAAAAAACTGCGTTTTTCTGGAGACTTTTGATGTATTTCACAGCCAAACCAACCAGCAGCAGCTTGTGACTTTCAAAATCAACTTGCACTGTACATTTTGGAGCTTTCAATATTTTTGGACCAGGATTTCGCATAATTTCGGTTCAGAATTTATAGGGACAACAAGCTTCGCCCGTTACTTCGGTGGTGTTGCGGACATTCAATCTATATTACGCTCATTTCCCTTGCAGAATTATCACAGGGTTTGGAAGGATTTGCAGAATTAGCGCAGGATTTACTGTTTTCAGCTGCAGAATTCTGCATGGAATTTCTGATATTCTGCCGCGGAATTCACGGGGGACAGGTTAGTATGGTAGACTATAGCGTAACTTGTAGTTCCTTGGTCCTTTTTCTTGTCACTATTTTGCTGGGACTTTTAAAGAGACGTTTTTGAGAGGACATGTCATTGCTTTGGCAGATACTTGAAAGTGCTACGTCACAGCATAGCAACAATTTCAAAAATTCAAAAACTGGATCCACTTGGATCCAGTTTTTGTATGGATCCAAGCACATTTCAAGCGGTCTTACTCACAGCAAGATGATGTAACCGGTGAAATTGACTGGGTTGGCGAATGAGGGTAGGGTGGCGAAGAAAAAGTCACACCTGCATCCGACATGCGTGGGTTGCTATGCACCCACACACTGAGGCAATAGCAAAGTCACACCTTCGTGGATCCAAAATAGAAATCTGATGTCAAATTACTACTCCCTGACCGTTTTGACGTCATCACTTTCAAGCCCTCGTCCCTGGTCTATTGTTTGGGACTCAGTGACCCGCCATGCGCCAAGGCCCCATGACCCCGGTACGGTCCCCGTGACCAAACTCGAGCTACAAGTAGACACGCGGAGATCCAGAGTTGATCGAAATCTTTCTTGCACATTTTTTGTTGTTGCAGACTTCTGTCTGTGAAGGAAAAAAGTTTTGTTGATCGCGTGAATGCCTACAGTTGAGTCGTAATCTTTTGACGTGGATCCTGTGACCGTTCACAGAGAAAATCGCCGCTGTTTGTGACGGTCATCGGGATTCAAACTGGTGTGTGATTTTTTATGACTGCTCTTCGGGGATTTGTGACTGTTTGATTGGTCGCGGGGATCGTGATCGGACCTTCGAGATGTGACTGCCCACTGAGTCCTACATACCGGTATCTATTTCTTATGGGACGCAACCTCCACTGCAGCCACTTCATTACATGAAACCCCCTACATACACCATCCTCAAATCAAGTATATCTCAATCAAATTTTCGGCCAGGCTAAGGGTGATCCAGGTACCCGTCTGTTTAGCTGCTGGTCCGTTTGCAAACGAGTACTAGCACCCGGTAGTTGTAATGTTTTGGTACAGATTCTTCCCGTGTCCCTTCCTTGTCATGTGCACCATTTCTTTATGACAGAGTACAGTCAAGGTCAACGCATCCTTTGTCTTTTTTTAGCAAGCACACATTTCCTCCATACACCCATACAAGGGACATGTGCGCACCACGCACATCATGATGGTTGAGTTAATACAAGTCACCTTATCAACAAAGATGAAAGCCAATCAAAAACTCCGTTATTTGCTTGTGGCACTGACTATGTGTGGTGGGGGAGTGGGGCAATCGTAATCTCTCACTTCTGGTATTATGACTATCTGTGCTTCGTGAAGTGTATGGTGTAGTATCCCTGCCCGACCAATACGGAAGCAGTACGGAACTAATACGGAGCTTTATAATAATAGTACGAAGTAGTGGTTGCGACCTCGGCGATGATTTTGTAAGAAAGGTTTGCTCCCCACACCGGAGCTCGCGCTATTCCGCCGACTCAAGTGTCAAGTAAAGTCGGCGGAATAGCGCGAGCTCCGGTGTGGGGAGCAAACCTTTCTTTATAATAATAATAATAATAATAATACCACAGCACGCGTAATAATATAATTATGTGGGTATAATTATACGTTCCGCTTCTGTCCTATCGCCTATGATCAAATTCCATTATCAAGGTAATTATTAACACGGCGCACTGATGACCTGTGACGCCAGATCATGGATTGTCGGCCAGATTTCTCCATGTAAGCTTGTCCAGAGCGATGGCCCTCACATTCCCCAGCTGACTGCTGCGCTTCAAGTCGATGTTCCTCCTCTGTAAGTCGCTTGTGATACGCGTCGCAATGGATGTCCTTGGACGTCCACGCCCAGCCTTGGCATCTCCCGCAAAATAGCCCGTCAGCGCGATCCATGGCGGCGCATCCCTGTCCATACGGAGAATATGGCCGATTAGCTGCCATCTTCTCCTGTCCACGATGTCAGATAGTGGTTCCGTGTTGCACCTCTCATACAGCTCAGTATTTGACATCCTGGCTGGGTAGACTATGCCAATGAGCCGTCGGAGCTGCTTCCGGTGGAAAACGTTAAGCGATTCTGCTTGTGCTGCCGTGAGCCCCCATGCGCCGCAGTTATACAAAAGAACGGGCAGAACCAGGGCATTATACAGCAGGGCCGCCGGAACCGGTCCGGCTGGTCCGGCCATGGCCGGACCACTTTTCCCAGCTGGGTGGTCCACCTGATTCATGCAAAACCGGTGTAAAAAATTTTAGAGGGTCAGGACTTGGACTTGTGACAAGGATCGTTCAATGCACGACCTCACCTTCCACCAAAGCACTGCAGCATCGGTCTCTCCTCCATCCTATCGAAAAATACATACGCGAGTCAACATAATTGGAAACGAGCGAAAAGCACGAGATCGAGCGTCGATCCGGGTCGAGAGACATCTACGTGAATGCTGTACGAGGAAGCCGAAAAAATGATTGGTCTTTCGACAAAATGTGCGCACACGTAGATGTCTACACTGCATGCATGCATGTTAGAGATATCTACATACCGGTACACCCTAGCCCTGGCCGTATCAGGCCGTCAAGCGTAGCATACACGTACGTACACTGAGCTCACGATCTAATCGGGGTCCCGGGAGTCGGTTGAGGAGTCAATGAGGACAGGATGGAAGTCGATGTGAGGTCATACCATGTACATGTAGATCTAGTACTGTACTAGTAGTAGTAGATTCTACGCACCACCAAAACGATGCACGTCTTGACCCCAGATTTGGCTTGCCTTCGTGATCCGTGGTCAACTACTTTGGGATACTTGGGATCGTGTTTGGGCCGGAAGACTGGCCGTTGGCACGTGTAGCGTGTACACAGGCCTGCTGAGGGCAACGGAAACGTTACTTCTTGTATTGTAGGAGTAGTTTACAGCCGCGTGGGCAACTAACTTACTTCCTGTAGACTTTAGTTGATCTACGCGTATACGGTCTACAGGATCTAGGACTGCAATCATGTCATGACACTTGCTCGATACATCTGACTCCAGTCGTTCCAGCACTACGAGTGCGAGTAGTTGCAATTACAGTTCGTGTTCCGTTATCCTGATGGCGTTATGGCGTTGTCAAAACATGCCGGACCGAGCTTGAGTGCTCAGTTGGAGCGGGTTCTAGTTGTGGAGGACAAACCCTTTCAACCGCGTGACCTTACGTTCCCTCTTGTCGCATTTGGTGTGAAGAATGTTGTGTGCCGCTCCTTTCAGCCGAGTTGGTTCTCCTCTTGGGAATGGCTACATTGGGATTCAAAGAGCGAGCGTGCATTTTGCCATACCTGCTGCTTGGCTGTTTCGAAGAAACTTTTGATCGCTAGCTGTGCTGATGGTGCGTTTCTGACGAAGGGGTTCCAGAACTGGAAGGATGCGACAACAAGCTTCAGGAGGCACGAGTCGTCCGAGTGCCACCGCGAAGCTGTAGAACGATTGCTAACAGTACCTGCCACCACGAAAGACGTGGGTGAACTCTTGTCGTCCAAACTTGCGGAGGACAAAAGGGCTGCCCGGGAGTCCTTCCTGAAGATTCTGTCTGCTCTTCGATTCCTCGCTAGACAAGGACTTCCCATGCGTGGTGATGGTCCGCAGGAAGAAGATGGCAATTTCAGTCAGCTTCTAAAGCTCACCAGCTCCAGTGACCCAGCTTTTGCAGAGTGGTTGCAACGCAAAAGCAGCAAATACACTGGCCATGATATGCAAAATGAGATCCTGCAGGTCATGGCTCACAGGATCCTGCGTGGAATTATCGAGGAAATGCAGGGTCAGTTCTTCACAGTCATGGTGGACGAAACTACCGACTCTAGCACTATTGAGCAGATGACTGCCGTATTTCGTTGGGTGGATGACCAGCTGGAACCACACGAGGAATTTATTGGCATGTATGCGCTGGAGAAAGCCGATGCAGCCACGATTTTTGGCATGATCAAGGACGTGTGCACAAGACTTAACCTACCATTAGAGTTCTGCCGTGGACAATGTTATGACGGGGCATCTGTCATGAGAGGGCATCGAAATGGAGTCGCAGCACAGCTACTACAGATAAACCCCAGAGCGTTATACACTCATTGCTACGGGCATGCCTTAAATTTAGCTTGCCAGGATATGGTTCGAGACATCAAGTGTATCAAGGATTGTCTTAACACCGTGTTTGAGTTGTCAAAACTTCTGAAATATTCCGCGAAGCGCAATGCCACATATCAAAGGCTCAAGGATGACATGGCTCCTGACCAAGCAGGATTTCGAACGCTATGCCCCACAAGATGGACCACTCGCTCAGCCTCCCTCGCTAGCATTGTTAGCAACTACTCCGTCCTGCAAGCCAGCCTTACCGAGTTTGAGTCAATGGCTACGTATGATGCCGAGATGTCAGCTCGTGTCAGTGGAATTGCACACCAGTTCTCGCTGTTCAGTTTCCTATTTGGAGTTATGCTGGGACGCAAAATTCTTGGCCTTGCCGAGAACCTGAGCAAGACGTTGCAGAAGAAGGATATTTCTGCTGCGGAAGGTCAAGCAGCAGCAACCGTCACTCTGCGATCCCTGACAAGCCTTCGGAACGATACATCCTTTGACACGTTTTGGGCGGACGTTGTCAAAGTGCAGTCAGCCAATGACGTGGATGAGCCGGTTCTAGCGAGGAAGCGGAAGACACCAGCTCGCTTTGCTGTCGGCACCGGCCAGGGTCACTATCCTGAAAGCCCTGCTGACCATTACAAGCCCATCTACTTTGCCGCCATTGATACTGTGATGGCATGCATCAAAGAGCGATTTGATCAGCCAGGGTACAAAGTGTACAGCTGCCTGGAGGGAGTTGTCCTGAAGGCTGCCAATGGAGATGATTACAGTGCTGAGCTGGCACGGGTTGAGGACATGTACGCCACGGACATCAATGTTCCACTGTTGCAAACACAACTGCCGCTGCTCAAGTCCTTGTGCACAGGAGGTGGAAACATCTCAATTGGCACGATCAAGACAGCCCTCCTCAACCTTGGTAGAGGTAGGGAACTACTGTCGGAGATATTTGCCATCATGAAGCTTATCCTCGTCATGCCTGCAAGCAATGCCACCAGCGAGAGGTCATTTTCAGCTCTTCGACGACTGAAAACCTATCTCCGCACCACAATGGCCCAGGCTCGCCTTAATGCTTTGCTTCTGCTGCATGTCCACAAGGACAAAGCAGATTTGCTCAGCTTGCGGCAGTGTGGTGATGATTTCGTTGCCGCCAATGAGCATCGGTTAAACATCTTGGGAAAGTTTCAATAGACATAATGCTTTGCTTCTGCTGCATGTCCACAAGGACAAAGCAGATTTGCTCAGCTTGCGGCAGTGTGGTGATGATTTCGTTGCCGCCAATGAGCATCGGTTAAACATCTTTGGAAAGTTTCAATAGACATCTTTCCAGAACAATCCTGATTCCTAATTGTATATAGTTTCATCCGTCACATCTGTCTGTCTCTCTCACGAGATGCCAAATTGGCTCATATTTACGTAAATTTTCCGAATAATTTCCCAATTCTGATGCCTAATTGTTACTAATTGTATATAGTTCCATCCGTCACATCTGCCCATCTCTCTCACGAGATGCCCAAATTGGCTCATTTTCACTTAAATTCTCAAAAAATTTCCCGGGGGAGATCCCCCGGACCCCCCCTTGGACTTCGGCCGGACCACTCGCAAGCTCGTTCCTCCGGCCCTGTACAGGCGGATGCGCCTCTGCTCACTGACCTTCCCACGCCTCAGCCAGAGGCTATACATCCTGCCGTATGCACTCGAAGCGAGGTCTTTCCTCCGCTCCAGGTCCTCACTGTCGCCAATGAGGGACCCTAGCTGCCTGCTGGACCGCCAGGAGTCTGAAGTTGATGTCAGATGCAAGAATTCGGTCTTGGTCTCGTTTACTGTAAGGGACCAATCCCCGAGTTCTGCGCTAATGATGGGGAGGCTTCGCTTCAGCCACTCCTCACTGGTTGAGTACAATGTCACATCATCGGCGTAACCTGTTTCTCCGGGTATGTGACGGTCGGCGAAAGGGCGTTCGGGAAGGTTTGCTCTCACTTGGCGCAGTGCTGCCTCCAGGTAACAAATAAAAAGAACAGGGCTCAAGCCATCTCCCTGGGGGGTGCCGATGGTGCTGAGAAACGGATTGGCAGTTGCCTTTCCTACTTTCACTGATATTTGTGTGTGGAACAGTAGGTGCTGGATCATGCGCACTTCATCGGGGCCAGTCACTAATGCCATGACGTCTAACAGTTTGGTGCGATCGATCGTGTCGAACGCACGGGACATGTCAATCCCCAGCATGTGGCATTCCCAGTTGTATCGAGTCGCCTTGGCCGCAATCCATCGCTGTGTCCATACCACATCTGTTGTACTTCGGCCTTGTCTGAAGCCAGATTGAGTTGGACCAACATAACGAGCAACGTCCTTTGCGATTCGGCAGAGCACTACAAGGGAGAAAACTTTTCGGATGGTGTTCAGGAGGACAATGGGACGCAGGCTAGTCACGGGTCCTCTAGGTTTTTTTGGTTTTTGTAAAGGAATCAGTGTGCCAAGTCCGATGAACGATGACATGTCGGCACCCTCTGCTACGCTTTGGTTGATGATGTCTGCCGCTACGATGGATAGCTGTGATGTTCCATACTTCAGTAATTCTCCAGGGACTTTGTCCGGCCCACAAGCCTTTCCGTTTTTGAGTCGTTTCATCGCTGTTTCCACCTCCGCTGGAGACACTGCCACACTTAGCCGGTGAGGGACTGGCTTCTGGATAGCAGCTGATTGATCTCTACAGAATAGATCCTTGAAGTGCTCCGTGACGCGCTCTGCCTTCTGCTTATCTGAAGCCAAAATGTGGCCATCAGCAGAGCTGACCATGATACTGGATGGCTGAGATCCACTTTTCATGGCCGAAGCAGCAAGGAACATCTGTGCTGAGTCAGGTGCCTGCTCCCATGTATACTGTAGATCTGTTAGCGATTTTCTTCCGCATAGCGATTGATCCGGATAAAAGAGGGCCGGATAAGCGAGGTCTGACTGTATTGTGAAGCGGCCTTTATGATTGCGTTACACTTACAGTACGAACACTCGGAGTTAAAACCTACCAGACAGCCCTCTGCTGACTCTGTTATGTAACATATTAATTTTTATACTGTGATAAGTAAGCTCATGATTGCTTATCATCTCGATGCTAAAACGGCGCACTTGGTTGGCGCTGACGTGGCATAGCATGGAATCGGCTTGCACCAGGGAGCTACAGCGATGTTGTGCTTCATGAGCAAAGTCTGGTGATCTGGTCCAAACGATTGTCCGAGCGGTCATTGACCAGTGGCTACGATTCTAGAATCTGAACGCCTGTGTTGAAGACTTCCCGCAGTGGATCCCAACTGCGTTGCAGCCCGAAGAAGTACTGAAGTATGTGATTGCGGACGTTCTCATTGCTGTTCCACAATGACGTTGCATGGTGGGTGTTCCGACAGATCCACTTGCAGTGCTCTGCAGCATTCTAGCAGATGGCGGCTAGCAATCTTCAGCTGCCTGGTGATGTTGGTCACACTCGTATTGTTTAAGCAGTTTGGCGTCGTGCCAGCTTTGCCCTCAATCCGGGGAAAACGAATAAAACTCGCACGACCCGCTAGGGAACTGTTGCGCGCACGGCCACCGATCCAGAATGTTGCTGCAAAGATAAAGCCAGGACGATTTGTGTACATGGTCACTGGCAAGGGTGAGCCCAGTCTGCGCTGGAAAAGACGCTCCACGTGGGAACCTGTTACAATTATTTACTTGGCATGGGGTGAGGATTTCACCAAGTCAGTCAAGCACATTCCAGGGCAGAAGCTCATACCATTATTCCTGCCCAATTCTACCTGGACGACAGGCAGGAATAAGCTGCTGACGTTAGCATACCAACTGGAAAAAGATCAAGGCTGGTGTTTCGAGTTCTTGCTGTATTTCGATGAGGATGTGTATTTCTCACAACGTCTGGCATCACACCCAGAAACAGTGATAACAGATAAGTCCAGTGATGATGCTCAATTGCTCTGGCTACACAATCTTCTATTGCGTGATCGGCCTATGCGTGCCAGCGTGTCCTATAAGGACGTAGCAAGCCGGAAGTATCCATGGAACACAGCAGCGAGTCTAGAATGCATGCAGCAGTGCCACGTCGACCATTTGTTCATGGCATACCATCGTACTGCCACCTCATTTCTACTTCCCTACGACTCACGATTTGATGCTGACGACTGGTGGTCATCTGCGTACATATCCAATCTCTTTATGGCTGCTGTATTGCCAATGCATTGTGCATATTACCGAGAGATACTGATCCTCAATGATGCCAGACAGCAACATGGATATTACAAGGTAGGAGCGTATAGTGAGCTGTTCAATTCTGCTAAGCGCCATGTACAGAACTGTTTGGGCAGAGTGCATTACAATGGTTATAGGGTCAATGGCAGTCTGGAGAAGTTTTTCGTGTCCCTATTAGATGTAATGGTACCGCACGAGGTCAACATCCCTGATGACAAAGCTTGTATCAGGGGCCGTCCAGGAATAGATTATTTAAAACATGTAGGTGTGGAGGCACATCTATTTACATGTCCTGTGCTCTCTGACCGTCCCACATACATGTAATTGTTTACTCCCTGGCGTCAGCAATGTCGTTAGGTTGAGCACTCTTACCTTAGCGCGAAGCCTTGCCGCTCGCCTTGTGCAACGCTCACTGGTCTTGGAGCATTTCGAGCACTCTTGGCGGGGTTTGCAGCTCTTTATAAAAATGCTTTGCTTCACGGAAACGTATTTCATTGCGAAGAGCTGCCCTTCGGTCCTCTGAGCTGTGCTGATGAGCTCTAACAGAGCGAAACAGTTGCTGTCCACAGACTTGTGTAATTGTTTACTGTAATTAATTAAAAATTCGACGAGGAGACAATAATTTTAATATGGCAATAAGTAGGACGAGCATGTATTTACATGTATTTTTCCTTACCCTTTAGGTTGTTTCTTGCATCGTCTTCATCGCTTACATTGTTAATAAAGTAGTCCACATGTCGCTTCAGCTCGTCCTACTTATTGCCATATTGTAATTAATTACTTCACAAATTTTCAACTCGGATAGCCTCGGGTAGCCTGTCAGTTTTGTGCCATATTATCGCACTTTCTGACCGTTTATCATCTTGTTACAGTCGTATTAGGGAACGGCGGACTCTGCTCGAAAAGCATAAAATTTGGCAGAACCATACAAACCGTATGGCGGATAATTCCTCGAAGTCTGCTCCATTTCTTTATCCACATACCAAACATGCATGAAACTTACCAGAAAAGTACCGAATTCTGCCAATTTTTCTGCCGGCAAAATCCGCTGAACCCTAATAGTTACTGCATAACTCGTTCTCATGTGTTTCTTCTCTTTTTTCACAAATTTTCGGTGTACTTTTATTTTCGGTACTTTTGGTGCGTCTGTTTCATACCTAAAATTTCAATATACCAAAAAAAACACTAACACACATGAATAATCTAATAGTACTGAATAGGGAACTGCTTTTCTGTACCGAACATTTCTGTTCCCCTAACCTGGTCTGTTGCCCTCGTACCGAAAAGAGAAACTTTCTGGAATAATTTAATTCGAGTATTATGTTGTTGCGCCATGGCAGTACATGCTAGCTGTGACATGATCTACTTCAGTCCCAGTTCTTGCTGCGGTGGACTCTGCACTGGTACTGGTAGAACATTCCAATGTTGGTTTATACAATATTATAAAATGTACACAAAGTGTCTGTAGTCTTTGCTGCAAACAGTGCTCAATACATGTACCTCGAAAAGGGCAGAGCTTACCACATAGGGCAGAACAACAGACCAAAAAATCCTTCTCGTGACTCCGAGTTTCGTGTTTCAAAAAAAATCATCATCCGATGAGTGTCTGATGAGTGATTTTTTGAAACACGAAACTCGGAGTCATGAGAAGGATTTTTGGTCTCTGTTGTTCTGCCCTGTGTACATGTACATGTACATTGTATATGTGCATGTACGCGTATCGTGATAGCTACAGAACTGCCCATGCATGATACGTGAAGGACTAATAGAGCTAGAGCTGGAGAGGTTCTGCTACACGGAACTACGTGCTAAACTCCGTGTCAACTGCAGTGAAGTTTGACACGGAATTTTCGTACGTAACGTTGTACCGGTTCTGCTGTACGTACTATGCTCGAAGCATGCACGAACACCCCGGCACATACCGGTACATGTACTCTGTACGCTCACTTTTCACACCGAGTCCAGTCCGTGTGAAGCGCGTAGCATTCTGGACCTCCCTGGAGTCCAGCCTAGACGCATCAGTTCATGCACCAGGAAAGAAGGTTCTGGCAACTGTCATGCTGGGTGATTTCAACGTTGATATGAAAATGAAGCAGTCACCCATGGCCATACGAGTAACTGACTTGTTTAACAAATTTGGTATGACAAATTATGTGTCTTCACCAACACGTGCCACCACCCACGCCAGTCTGAACGCGCCTAGGGCGCGTTCAGACTGGCGTAAAAAACAAGCGGAATGTGAAAGTTGTCAAGGTGAATCGCTCACGTGACGTTCCCGCCAGCGTAAACATGGGAAAGGTTTCCCATGCCCACCACTGCACTCTGCAGGCCAGTGGAATGCAGATTCCGGCGGCACGCGGAGCGCTTTTGATACCCTTGCAGCACATGTTCCATCTTTTCCTTTTATTTCAGCCTCTACTCTTGCAGACTCTGACTGCATGCTTCTGAGTTTTGAGTTTTGACTTCTAGACTGCCAACTTCTCCCATCATGCCGAAATCTTTGCTCGACTCAGCAATGGAGAGGGAGTTCATGGAGCTGTACGTGGTGATTTTTCCGGGCCGCTCTGCAGGCAAAACGCTTACTGCGAACAAGAAGCATACTCTGATCGCGGAGCGGATGAATGCCACCCAAGCACCAAACACTCCGGACATAGTATTCTTTCCGTCGACAAGCACAAGCAAAAGCACAATGATCCAGTATCTCAACAGACTGAATAAGTGTATTTTGATATCCAACTCAAACTAGACTGAGTCAACTCAAATTTTTCAAATGTCGAAGCTTCACATAATTATGTGAAGCTTCGACATTTGAAAAATTTGAGTTGACTCATATAATGTACTGGGCATTCCAGCGGGATACACGTGCAGTGTGATTGCGATTCCCGGGATTACGCTGCAGCTTTCCGGCGGCTATTCACGCCAGTCTGAACGCGCCCTTACTGAGTCAATCATTGATCTCTTCCTATCAACTTCCCCGCTGACGGGACCTTGTGAGATAGCCTACCTAGACATTAGTGACCACTTTGCAGTACTTGGGAATCTCTCTGTGGCAGGGTTTGCACCAGGCCGTACTTCCAGCTACAGACCTACACGCCGCATCCATAAGATAAACTGGGACACCTTCAACAGCGATCTCAGTGCAGAGCAGGCCTCTCTGCTCGACATAGATGATGTCAACACCCTTGCATCATCTTTCATCGCCTCCATAGTGTCAACATTGGATAAGCATGCACCCTTGCAGATGAGGCGAAATCGGGATAGACGTCCCTGCCCGTGGGTAACAGATGAACTTGTGGCCTGCGTACGGGAGCGAGACAGACTCCATCGACTGCTCATGAAGAACCGCTGCAATGATGATCTCCGCAGTCAACACCGCACTGCTCGTGCAAAGGCCAGGAAGCTGGACAGGAGCCTGAAGAACACGTATTTCATCCAGCAGTGCCAGACTTCTGACCAACGTAAACTTTGGTCAGTCATCAATACTGTGGTTGGCCGGAAGAAACAATCGCACACTGCTCAAGTACCCATATCGGATCTTAGCAAGCTGTTTGGTGACGTTGTCCATGATCCCCAGCGGCCTCCTCAGCTCTGTTCTCCCTCTGGTCCAATGGCGGAAGGGGCATTTACCGACTTCAGTGTAGTGACAGTCGAGGATGTGGCAAGCAGTTTGAAATCTGTCAACCCTTTCAAGGCAACAGGCAGTGACCAAGTTCCAAGCATCATCCTGCAAAAGTGTTATCCAACCATTGCCCCCACACTTACACGCATCATCAATATATCCCTGTCCTCCGGTGAGTTCCCCCTGTCCTTCAAGTTGTCCCACGTCAGTCCGCTCTTCAAGAGTGGAAACCCAACTTTGCCAAAGAACTACCGCCCTGTGTCACTGCTCCCAGTTATCTCCCGCATCACAGAAGCATTTGTAAAAAATCAGATCACGCAGTACTTGGACTCCAAGCAACTTCTTCCGCCTACTCAGTTCGCCTACCGAAAGCTTCACTCCACAGAAGATGCCTTAACGTATGCTGTTGATCGATGGCAAATGGCACGGGCAGAGCGCAAGTATACCGGCATCGTGTTTGTCGACATGTCAAAGGCCTTTGACCGCGTCAGGCATGAGCGACTCGTTACCGAACTGTTTAAGCTAGG
>NC_088647.1:35095722-35202265 GCF_964019385.1 Sycon ciliatum
TTCATACCTCGACATTGCCTTGGAGTGGAAGCAAATTCACCATGAGTTTTCCAATTCGCTACGATCGATCTCGGGGTGATGATCGTGTCTTCTTCATCACCACTGCAGCCTGGACAGCCTTCGGGAAGACATGTGTCACTCTCCTGCTCAACAGATTCCTACATCTAGATTTGGTTACCGTCAGGGACCGAAACAGAGCTGCAAAACACCAAAGTAATTGTTTTCTTCCATTCAATTACACTGCTGAACATGCACAGCATGGTGACAGCTATGCAGTACGCACGTCATCAAGGCCAATTTCCAAATATGGGAGGTGTTATTTATGAAATTTGACACAGTTCCTCTTCTCTGATCGGCTCGAGACATAGCTCATCGGAATCAGTGCCCAATTCTCCTTCGGATAAGCCATACTTATTTTTGGCGTTCAGTTTCCCTTTAACCGGTTGCAGACCGGTTACGAAGGATTAACGGTTAACCGATAAAGATAACGGTTAACGCAGTAACTTTTCAGTCAATTTTTCAAGTATCAGGTCGTTGCAAAGTATACACTTTAGCAGGCTGTCGCACGCGTACGCAATTTCTGGGTTGTCAACTCGGTCATATCTAGTCTCTTGGTGTGAGAGTATGTACATGTATGAATGAGCATGCTAGAGAATGTACCCGTGTGCGTTGTACTGAATAGGGTACATTTTTTGAATGAGTGTAGTCAAATAATATTATTTATTATTATAGTTATAAAAGAGTCCGCAGGATTGCCGTGGCTTATAGGTTATAACCGTTAAACCGACCGTTAGCTTAGCAGTTAACCGTTCGGGGTAAAACCGTGACCGTTTGAGCCCTATAAATTATACTTCGAATAGTTGATGTTCGGTCATGATGGAAGGAGAGGTGGAGCTACGGGAGAGATAAGCTGATTATTCGCAGGGTGAGGGTGACATCGGTTGGACGAGTATGATGATTACGAAGACAGTTGAACATGATAATTTTCAAAGGTAACTCCAACTACTTTGGCAATGAAAATTGATAATATTTTTACTGAAGTTCAAAAGAAATCAAGTAATGAATAGAAGAATTCGGCTGGTGAGCTACATGTGTGATAACTCGCTCGGACAGCGTTCCGGTTAGTCTCGTCTGGCTGGATCGCTAACCTCGGAACGTTTTGTGACAAGTATAGTCACGGCTGGTATGGAACGCAGCTTCACCCAATCCTAATCCCAACACACACACACCAACTGATCTCGTCAGAGCAGAGAATATGTTCCTGTTTGGAAGAAGAGCACCGAAAGAACCTCTCGCTAAAAGCAACAGCATGCTATGATATAACACATTGTAGAAAACAGCAAGCAGGGGCAGTAGCGATAGTACTTGCTAAACATGCAGCTAAACTGCTAATTTGTCCTCTGCGCGGAACGGCGATCGGACACGCACACGCACACACATACACGCACAGGTCTGCGTGATCTAGAAGCGGCGGTCATCATGATAACATAAATATGCAAAGTGTGAAAGAGTATTAGAAAGGGGCGAGACTAGACCCGGATTCTGGACCGCAATAACCTGATTAAAAGCATTGCCAACCAAGTGGTCAAGTAGGTGCACTCACACTCATCCACACCTCGCGTACTACTACTATATTGCAAATTCATAATTACATTGTATTGCACTTTCTACCGCAAGTGCACAGTCGTGCGCTTCATCTATTGACAGCCAAACCTATCATTCTACAGGTAGGTGATATAGCTGGCACACACCGTATAGTATATTGTACAATAACTGTTCCAACTACAGAAGACATAGTGTGTCCACGTTCTACGCACCGTAGCTATCAGAAGTAAGTAATAGTTACAAGCCCTCACTCTCGGGCTATGACACATGTAGGTGTCAGGCCGCCGAACGTCTCAGTACTCCTTGTCAGTTTTGTGCCATTTTGTCGCACTCGCTAACTGTATAAGATCTGGTTACGTTAGTGGACAGTTAGTCATAACTCGTAACATGTTGTCCTCCTTTTTCACCATGAATAGAAGAAGTAATGTTTTCTCTTTTCCATGTTGATCTCTAACATGCATGGACATCTTGGTATGGGGATACTCATGTATTTTGTTGTACTTATTTATTTATTTTATTTATTTATTTTTTATTCCACTATGGCGTGACGCCAATAAGGATGATTAATAAGTGCGATAGAACTGGTACTAGCCAGAAACAGCTAGATGGAAATTAACCGGGAGGCAAGAAGCAATGGATCATGAAAAACAAGCGGGGGCAATAATGTTAGCAGGGGTGATCGAGATAGTTAAGTATACGTTCGAGATATCAGAAACCAGGGGGATGCGCGGAGCAGGAGCAGGTACTGCTCAAAAGAAGACTGGATGCATTGTTTCGGAAAGAATTTCTACGAGGTTGGGTTGTGATGTCGATAGGGAGTGAGTTGTAGAGGGTGAGGGCACTGTTGATGGAGGAGTCTCGGTGCCTGTTCGTGTGTGCGTGTCCGATGGAGTAGGTCCTTGTCTGTCGAAGGGTGTATGGTTGGTGTTGACGTTGTGGTGCAAGATGTGGTTGTTGCAGGTGTGGTGGGGAGGTTTGGTGGTGGATGTCCCATGCTAGTAGGGCTTGTTTAACAAGGAGTCGTGAGCTAAGGGTGGGGAGCTTTGCGTGATGGAGGAGGGAGCTGTGGTGAACTGGTGCAAAGAGGGGAATCCGAAGGCAGATGCGTATAGCACGGCGTTGAATTCTCTCCAGTGTGTCCCGCTGTTGCTGTGTGGTGTTGGAGAGGGCAAGGCTGCCATATGCGAGAACGGGTCGGATGTAGGTTGTGTATATTAACAATAGGCTGGAAGCGTTCATTGTGCCACGTGTCTTGTGGAGTTGGTGTAGTAGTTTTTTGGCTTTGTTGGTGGTTTCTATGATGTGTTGGGGACTTATGGCCACTTGCAACTTGCAAGTACGAAAAAAGCACAATTTCGGAACATTGAGGCTCCATAAGTACAACAAAGTGAATATATATCCCCGGGTGCCAAAGCATAATATGAGGATTTTGCGAGCATAATGCAAGAATCCATCAAAGCATAATTCCATGATTTCGCGAGCACAATCCGCCGGAGCCTACCACGCAAGTGCAACCTTTATCGTTTTCATATCGTGCCTGCTTGAAAGCAACCCTGCATAACAAATTATCTGCTGATTTTGGCCAAACTTCTAATACTTTGTTGATTGAAACGTAACCACTTCACACTGATCAACAACCAATCCAGAACCGATCCACATGTGCTACTACAGGCAGAACATTTCGTCGGGCAATAATTTCGTCCAACTCCAAAGAAAGGGAGTTCGTCTGGTTGAAAATTTCGTCCATGTATCATAAGAGTGTATTGAAAAGCTGGACAAATGGACATTATTCCGGCAGTTTATTTAGTCCGAAAGCTCCTCGGACGAAAAAGAGGAAATTAAGTTCCAGACGAATATTTCTGCTTATACAGTATACGGTATATGTGCTATAATAGTTTCATTTTCTGTTGCTTTCAACGTCTCCTCTTTCTGCCGTGCAATTTTGTTTAGGCAATAGATCTACCTAACTGAATTCCTGCTCAACTCAGCTTTTCCTTTTCTTTCTTGCTCCGCTGTGGGTTGCTTATCTCCCTCGATACAGTGGATATCCTCTAGTTTAGTGTGATGGCAAGTTCCACACCAATGGTTTAATTAAGCTCCCTGTTTTCGCTGCACGAGTCACCTCAGTCCTTGCTTTCAGTTACAAGTTTTGTTTTTTGTTTTGTTTTTCTTAAGCCTCTTATACGGGCAATCACAGAACATGATTTCACTGGCCTGACCGCGGCAACAACTGCAAAGCAAAACAAAACAAAAAATGTAAATGAAAATAACAGTTACAAGTACATGTATACTGACGTCACTTCAATTCAGTTCTACATGATTGTACATGAACATCACCTTGCTCGGAGCGAGTTCGCGTTATAATTAATGTTGTTGTTGTGTTTGTTTTAATTCGCAAACCAACCGGGCAGATCTGCCCGATGAAAAGGTAGCGAATGCAGATAGAAAGCAGTAATTAATGAAATAATTGGGGAGGAATGTAATAAGGAGAGAGGGATATATAAGCACTGTTGTGATTTGCTATGTGCACATGTGTGTGTGTGTGTGTGCGTGTGCGTGCATGCTTACATGATTGTGTGTTTGTTCGTTGTGTTCATTCGTCAGTCTAGTCTGGTCTTGTAGTTTGATGTATTCCAATTCGGTTGCCCTTGTACGCCGTCGTGCGGCAACACTCTTTTTCTGATGTGGCTTTCAAGCGGTTTGAGAAAACAAGTGAGAGATACGATCGTAGAGTGAAGTTCACATCCAATTAATCTAGTTATTCCGTAGCTTTCTGTTTTTTTTTTGCTTGCCGTTTGAATCATTTCCGACTTCTGATGCACTTCCCAAGAGACTTTTCCATTTATGCCATCCATGCATCTTGCTTTTTCCTGTAGGTTCGTGCTCTTTTCAACGAGCATCGTCACGAAGTTTTCACAGAAAACGACGTTCCCTGAAACAGGCAACGAAGTGCTTTTCCTCTACAAAGTAACTTCTTCAGCCATCGGCGTAGACGACGTGCTATATATTCGTGAGGCATGGCGAACAAACTTATGAAATTCTATCTCTCTATCTCTCTCTCTATCTCTCTCTCTCCCCCCCCCCCTCCCCCTCCTCCTCCTCCTCCTCTCTCTCTCTCTCTCTCTCTCTCTCTCTCTCTCTCTCTCTCTCTCTCTCGTGAACTGAGCAGCAAATCTAAGCGAGCGGACAAATTTTGGGGAAACGTGCCCCAACTTTATGCAAACTGCCAAAGGGCATCATTTTATCCATTACCTAAGTATAGTCAGGGAGCCGACCTTCAAAAAAGTGGCGCTCCAGGTCGGGCGAGATGGAGTACAAGATCTCTTCAGCAATGGGTTATGGGTCTATCAGAGAAGGGCTTTCGAGTTCTTGGCCATCCCAAAGCTGTGCACGGACATCGCGAGGACGCATTTTGTTCGACGAGCAAATTCACAACTTGTCAAGCATTTAGGCGCAAATGTTTTTCGTTCTCAGCCGACTTCTCGGTTTGAGAAGTAGGTGCGCACGCTCAAATTTCCAAATTACATGTACTATAATTATATACACCCAAAGCAAAGAAATCTTGGATCATGAGCTGGTGCCGTACTTTATCGGATGGCTTTGCTCATCTCCACTAGTACAGCGCCAGTATGTAGCTGGTGGTCTGCTGACGACAGATAGCGGTCCATGGCCAAGGTCAACTAACGGGCATCTTCCGTGGAGTGTTGTGCCGGTACGCAAACTGATTGGCGGGCAAAAGTGAATGGGTTTGTTAGAAGTCACACAGGCGTTTGTGTCTTCTCCAAGATCTTCGATGCTATTGGCAGCAAAGATATGGGACGGTAACTGCGAGATGCGTTCTTGTCACCAGACTTAATTAGGGGTCGAACATTTGCAATCTGCAGGGAGACAAAGTATTCCAAGCATGCACGCACATGTCGCATGAATCGAGTAACCTCTTGAAACCCTTCTTTGTCAGCACCTTTCTACATATTGCAGTACATGTAGCTACTACTAGTCGGGGATCCGAAATCTGTAGGATGCTTTTTATTTTCGGGGTATGCCACTTCAGAGGGAGGACTTGAAACTTCGCACAGAGGTAGGTAAGGGTCTCTAGAGGACGATTTGAGAACTTGGCCGTCCCGAAGCTGTGCACCAATGCCGGTGCAAGGAGGTTTGTTCGCTCGTCGAACACTATTAACGTTGCCGTGATTTCACAGTTTTTGCGCCATTCAGCGCTTGAAAATGGGGAAAATCAGCGGGTTTCGCTGACGTAACCAGACATTTTCATGCGAATGACTCAATTTTGCTAGATTTTCAAGAGAAACACGAAGCGAAACGCAAAGTCACACCGTCGATGAAGCATTTTTCATTCTGTTGGATAATTGTGTCGTTCTGAGTTCTGGAGTAACATACAGTAGCTGGTTCGTCGGAGGAGGACATGACTGGTGTTCCTGAGATTGTCGTGCGTAACGGCTAAATGACTTGCCACTTGACCCTGATGTCGACAGGCAGGTCTCGTAGGAACTGTCCGTCTCCATCGAGGTGACTCTGGATTGTTTTTACCAATAGTGTTTTGTAGATTTGATCCTCACTACAAACAAGAGTACTCTTGCTACAAACGATTTCATGCTAGTCAATGAGCGGACTGACAACGTGTGTTAAAGGTGGTAAGGTACACACCATGATGGCAGCTGCCTTGAACGGAATCTTTGATTATACCAGTGAACGTAGAAATGCATGACTTATCTTGAATAACGTCTCTTTGAACAATCGACGAGGAGACAATAGTCGTAAAATGGCAATAAATAAGATAAATTGTGCACTCATAACAACAGCAAAAATGAAGAAAGTCAAGTTCCATAACGTTTTCTTGTGACTGTCATCAGTGGGACGCCGTCACATAAAAATGTAATAACTAAAACACACACTTATATACATGTAGCTAATATGGTTTCAGGTAGAAATACAGCAGCTAACAAGTACAAAAAGCGAAGTTTGCACCTTTGCAATGTGTGAATATAGTGTACGTGAGAAAGGTAGTGGCAGATGAATGTGATACTGTGTGAATGAATGTAATGGTGCGTGTGTATTACTTGAAGAGTGTGAAAACGAAAAAAAGAAAACGTTGTATCACTCACACTCTTCAAGTAATACACACGCACCATTACATTCATTCACACAGTATCACATTCATCTGCCACTACGTTTCTCACATACACTATATTCACACATTGCAAAGGTGCAAACTTCGCTTTTTGTACTTGTTAGCTGCTGTATTTCTACCTGAAACCATATTAGCTACATGTATATAAGTGTGTGTTTTAGTTATTACATTTTTATGTGACGGCGTTCCACTGATGACAGTCACAAGAAAACGTTATGGAACTTGACTTTCTTCATTTTTGCTGTTGTTATGAGTGCACAATTTATCTTATTTATTGCCATTTAACGTCTCTTTGAATCATTGTTTTGTTGAAGTTTCGGATGCTGCACAATGACATGCGCGTACGTAGAAGCATTCACATTGTAGAAGATCATGGGATGATTATTTCCCTACTTCATTCAGTCCTTTGTGTGGTAAATTGAGTAGTAGTAGTAGACGTAGTATATTTTAGGAATTTCCGCAAACGCAACCAGTAAATGTGGCGGTAACATGTAGAATATAATCATTTTAAAACTACAGCTACGGTGCATCATATTTATGTGAACAGGCTGAATGCAGATATGTAAACAGTGTCATGGACGCGATATGCATCGGCACCACCGCATACATCAAGGCAAGACGATGTAGCGCAATATCTGTGTTGAACGGTTTTTGATCCCTTCATCATGGAGAACAGTATCCATTCTTCATCCGGTTTGCGATCCTCTGCTCCGTGCTGCCAACGACGTCCACTTGTTGCTCACATGTGTAGTGCTGCTGAGCGGGTTGCCACATTCGGACATGCATCGGCGAGTACCGCAAAAGCCCGTAATAAGGCCCTGGGCGGAAGCGTTAGTGACGGTCCAGAACATGGGCGCTAATGATTGGGTTGTCACATTCGGACATGCACCAGCAAGTATAGTACAGGGTTGGGTTGACCCGTTGCACTAGAAGCATCCAGAGCTGTAACCTTTGCGGCGTTTGCAGCTATGCCGAGCAGCTATCTCCTGGGTTCCGACTGCTGCTCCGTGGAGTTGATAGTAGGGCACTAGACAGCGGCTTGGTAAATTGCCATTCTGGAATGCTACCTCAGAGCAGGCGATGATGGTGGCGTTCTTGCACAGCATGTTGTTGGTACAGTCGTCCCTCTCTAATCCGGCACTTGTTTATCCGGAACCCTTGCCAACCGGCGCACTTTCTCACGAAACCGATTTTTTCGTTCAATTTCTACATCTTAATCCGGCACTTGAATTCCGCCTCCGGCAGTGACTTTTTGAAACGAATCGCTCAAACTGCACGTAGTTTGATTTCATAATCCGGCAGTCGTAAATCGCGTACCGTACAGGTGCACTCCTTGCCAGACCAGGCTAGGCTTGTCCAGGAGACAACGGCAGTCAACTATACTTTCTTATTTTTATATAGCAAGGAGTACGAGTAGTGTCCTGCCAATTTTCAGGTGTGTGTGTGTGCGTGTGTGTGCAAGAGTCATGTGAACATGTTCTCTGTTTGACTTTATCACTTTATCACTGTGTATCTTCCCGGAGGACAATTGAGAATATAAAGCCGTGCACCAAATACTTGGGTCGACACGGAAAAACCCTGCGTTTTGACATACATATGATACATGCATGCAATTGGGTAGGGCCGGGTCAGAGGGCAGGATTTCTTAATCCAGCACCCTCGTTAATCCAGCAGAAAATGCCGTAGCAAAAGGTGCCGGATTAGAGAGGGACGACTGTACCACAATCACAGCAAGTTCACTGGTGATGATTAACTTCTGGCCGCGAGTTGCATGTTTCTGAGATTCGTAGATAATGACGCGCGCGTGCATGAGTGTGTGTGTTTATATGTATGTGTGCGTGTGAGCATCTGCATGTGCGCATCCACGTGTGTGTGCGCGTGCGTGTGTCGTGCACATGTACACGTGTATGCGTGTGTGTGTGTGTGTGTGTGTGTGTGAGCATTTGCATGTGCGGATCCACCTGTGTGTGTGTGTGTGCGCGCGCGCGCGTGTCGTGCACATGTACATGTGTATGCGTGTGTGTGTGAGCATCTGCATGTGCGCATCCACCTGTGTGTATGTGCGTGCAAGCGCGCACGCGTGTGTGTGCATGCACATGTACACGTGTATGCGTGTGAGCATTGGCATGTGCGCATCCACCTGTATGTATGTGCGCGCGTGTGTGATGAATGCGCGCATGTTCGCACACATGTATGTGTGTGTGTACGAACAGAGAGTCACACGTGTGTGTGTGTGTGTGTGTGTGTGTGTGTGTGTGTGTGTGTGTGTGTGTGTGTGTGTGTGTGTGTGTGTGTGTGTGTGTGTGTGTGTGTGTGTGTGTGTGTGTGTGTGTGTGTGTGTGTGTGTGTGTGGGTGTGTGTGTGTGTGTGTGTGTGTGTGTGTGTGTGTGTGTGTGTGTGTGTGTGTGTGTGTGTGTGTGTGTGCACTCATGCACACTCGCACACATGTGAGTACACGCTTGCAAGCGTGTGTGGGCGTGCGCGCGTGTACACAAGCTCGCACACATGCACGTGTGCGCATGTATGTTCTATCTTGTTATGTTGCCTATCCCATGCTCTCTTTTGGTGCTGCCACGTAGACGTCTGTCGTACTTCCTGTCAGAAGTGCATGTGGAACTGGCAGTGATTGTCTTTCTACCTTTGTTTCAAACAACCTCTCGTTTTCGAGTTACATGATCTCTCATAGGATCCACAAAGTATTTTGTGCAAAAGCAGCTAGGCTCACCTGAACCAGTGAAGAACGAGTACCGGAACAAACAAGCTGGCAAACTGCAACGGAGTTGACACCACCAGCAGATAAATAGGCCAGGCAGAGTACCGACATGGGTGATGATGATCTTGCACGTCCGGTGACTGGTCACTGGTGCATACGGCTGTGGCACTGGCAGTCAGGACTCAGGGACGCGGAGGCCAACTAACTTGTCAGCAAGCAACATCTCGCCTACTCCGCCGGAATCTTCGCTGGACTCGACCTCAGTTAGACCTGGAAATAAACTTTTGAAACTTTGCTTGCACGCGTTGCAGAATTGCCGGAGTAGGCGCGAGTATTATTGTGCACTATTGCTGGTACACACTCTATGTTGCGCTTTTGTCCAGAAGCGCCATGCTTCGTGACTAGTGGACCGGACGATGGCAATACTATTCTCACTTTCAAAGCCAAAATCGTAATGAAAATGTATGTAACGCTTTGAGAAAGTAAGCTTGCAGCGTCGTCATCTTCTGGAAACAGTTCTGTCCGCAGATTGAGTATTTCGCTCCTGCTCTTGTAGCAGTTGAGCACTCTTGCCTGGGGCAGTGCCTTTGCTGTTTGCGTTATGCAGAGCTCACTGACTTGTCAGTTTGAGCACTCTGGCAAGGTACGTTCGGACCTGATTGGAAATTTTTATTTCCATTGCTATCAGGTTCGGCCTCATTTCCTCTGTGCTGCGCTGACGAGTCCACAAAGGACGAAACAGTTCTGTCCGCAGATTGAGTATGTATGTATGTATGTATGTATGTATGTACATGTATGTATGTATGTATGTATGTATGTATGTATGTATGTATGTATGTATGTATGTAGATTGGCTTGCCCGGGGTGTGTGGGAGGATAACAGGGTGGCGTTTTTTGATAATCGCATCATTGATGCCAACGCACCCAGTTACTCCCATTCATCCTGGGAAGCTACTTCCAACCGCGCTGCTAACGCGAAGAAAAAGAAGTATCGTCAGGCCTCCGAGGACCTCCGTGGGTCGTTCACACCACTGGTTTGTTCCACGGATGGGGTGCTACATCGCGAATACGCCAGCTATCAGAAGCGACTTGCTGGTCGCCTCGCCCTCAAGTGGGACAAGCCATTTTCTATCATCATGGCTTGGGTGCGAGTTCGCAGCCAATTTGCTGTGATCCATGCAGTCGACCTCCGGCTACGCGGATCTAGAAGGCGCCTGACAGGCCTGTCGACGCAGGATGGTGCTGGGGTAGGCATCGGCCATTGAAAACTGAATTCCGTCCGTTTTACGTGGAATTTCTTGGAGTTTCCCAATGTATTGTACTTGAATAAAATTCTATTTTAACTTTCATGGTATCTCAATTTTTTTCACGTCTACATGACTTTATTTTGCCCGTAAAAGAGGCCGTTACCCCGTAAAAAAAAAAAAAAAAAAAAATGTATGTATGTATGTATGTACGTATGCATGTATGTACTTCCTCTGCGTCATTAAAATTGTGGCTTCCCACATCGCAATGTTTGTGACTTGGCTCGTCTTTAATAGTCAGACTGTCGGAATCGCTGTTTACTGTGTTCGAACAGTGGTGCGACCTTTCCTGCGCAATGTCTACTGGTTACTGAAGCCTCGGTGGTCTCAGACTTTGTCGGAGCTCTCTTCCGCACCAAGCAAATTCATCGCGATCCGCACTATTCCGCCCCAGAGCGCATATCGATTTTCTGGAGTTCGTGCCATTCCACATCGTTCGTATGGGCATTTATCAAGACTGCAAAGCTCTTTTATAAGAATCCTGGTATCTCTCCTGAATACGATATGCTGAAGTTGACGATGGCAAGAACAAAGTGTTCTCAAATTCCTAAAATGCGCTCCTTGTGGCTCATGTTGCTGCAAAGGTACCAGGTCTGAAAACTCCAACAAAATCAGCGAAGCGCTTGCCAAGGAAAGAAGGTACGGAACTGCTTACCCTATCCCGCTGGAAGGTCGTTACAGTGTATTTGAAAAATGCTAGCTTGCCTTCATCGCCTGCCACCTGGAGGCATGGATCGCTTGAAAACGGAGTTTCTTGACCTGAATTTGAACGCGCATCTTGTTCAGCGTGTTGAGTGCTGAAGGGTCTGCCTCAAACTCTGATGAAGAAGTCGACCTTAGCTGCAAGTGAAGCGAACCGGGAGGCCACAAACTAAATCTTGGTCCGTCGACAATGCTCTGCCTCAATTTCTAGCTGATTTCTTTGCCCTTCGAGTGAACAAAATAAATTCGAAAAATCGCTCTGGGAAGCGACAAATTTAATGACGCGGAGGAAGTATGTATGTACGTGGAATTTTTGGAGTTTTCCAATGTATTGTACTTGAATAAAATTCTATTTTACCTATCATGGTATCTCAATTTTTTCACGTCTACATAACTTTATCTTACCCGTAAAAGAGGCCATTACCCCGCCAAAAAAAATGTGTGTATGTACATGTACATGTATGTATTTGTATTTATGGATTCTCCACAGGCCTTAGCCTAAATCCAGGGAGTCTACGTCGACTTGATATACCTGACTACGTCGTCTAGACCCTGATAATCTCTCCATAGGGTACAGACAGGTCAACCCTCTTAATGCAAACAGGTCAACCCTCTTTATGCAAACAGGTCAACCCTCTTTATGCAAACAGGTCCACCCTCTTTATGCAAACAGGTCAACCCTCTTGATGCAAACAGCGCAGCGGGCGCTAAACAGTAAACACCCTCCTGTCCTTGAAATTTCTCGCAGTGTGCAGAGCTGAAGTACAGCCAGTGTATGCACGTACGTACCGTACCGGTAAAATGATGTAACCCCCCCCCCCCCCCCCCCCCCGTGGCTATCAGTTTGGCATACCGGCAATCACCCTTTCAGTACCAATGACGAGATCTCAGCATGAAAAAACCACCATGAATGGCCAATGACGAGATAACTCGTCACGACAAAGGAATGCTGTAAAGCACCTGTCTTGGCAAGCACATCGTCAATATATACGCTCCATCCAAGCATCACTAACGTCACCGAATCGACCTACACTCTTTCAGTTTGTGCGAGCACAGCGGCACACTTCCGGCCGTGTCATGCCCCAAACGATGATAGCATCCGACGGTACGGTCGCCACGTCCCCCAAGAGCATAGCTGATGTTCTGAACACTCAGTTCACCTCATTTGGGCTACCTGATGATCCTTCGTGGCGCATTCCCCCTTTGTCCCAGTCGCCTTTCATATCTGTTCCGTTCCGTACAATCACTGTCACTACGTTTCAAGTTCGGAAATATCTGAAGCGCCTGAAATGTGGAAAGTCTCCCGGCTCAGATGGGATCCCGAATGAAGTGCTGCAGTCTCTTGCACCATCAATAGCCTATCCTCTCGCCATTATTTTTAATATGTCATTTCGAACTGGTACATTCCCACAGGATTGGAAATCCGCCATCGTGACACCGCTTTACAAGAATAAAGGCTCCCGTGCTTGCCCGGCAAACTACCGCCCCATCTCTCTGCTGCGCACAGTTTCCAAACTTTGTGAGCGTATTGTATTCGATTCCCTCTACCTGCACATCGCTCCGGCTCTCTCACCAGCTCAGTCGGGATTCTGCCGTGGTGACTCAACTCAATACCAGGTGACTCGACTTGTCCAAGACATAGCGACAAAGAGGAACTGTGGGGAGCACGTGGGAATGGTGTTTTTCGACTTGGCTAAGGCATTCGACACCGTTTGGCATCGTGGCTTACTTGCCAAGTTGAAGGTCACCTTCCGGGTGGAGGATGCTGCCTTGCGTTGGATATCCTCGTATCTGTCTGCTCGTTCTCAGGCTGTTCCCTTGTTCTATTTCTTGTCTGATCCCCTCCCTGTAACGTCTGGAGTGCCCCAAGGTTCCATTCTGGGTCCTTTGTTATTCTTGCTTTACGTTAATGACCTACCTTCAGTTGTCCCCGATGTTAGTTTGTATGCGGATGACACTGGCCTTATCTGTTCTGATTCCTCCCCTGCACAATTACTCCTTACCATGCAGCATCGCATCAACAGCACTGTCATGTGGATGCAAACGTGGAAACTCCAGCCCAATTTAGACAAGACAGAAGCCATGTATATTTCTTCATCCCCTCCTGATCAACCATTATTCTTCCCTGACTCGACTATGCCTATCCGTGTTGTTACTCAGCACAAACATCTAGGTGTGATGTTTGACTGCAAACTCTCTTGGGCTGCACATGTCAACTGTGTATGCAAGCGAACCAGTTCAGCCTTAGGGGTACTACAACCACATTGCACTCATTTGCCCATCCAGTGTAAACTATTATTTTATCAGTGCTATATTCTCCCTTTATTCGACTATTGCGATACCGCTTGGTGTGGCCTTTCTGACACAACTCTGAGCCAATTAGAAGTCCACCATAGATTTATACTTAAAATTCTTTACAACAAGGATCGATGTTTTCCTTCGGATGCCCTTTATCGACTTGCACACACTTCTCCTCTCTCCGTTCGTCATAAGCACCATCTCTGTACACTGGTTCATAAGATATTTCTTCATAAAACCCCTTCACACATGATGAAGTACAATTGGTTTTCGACAAGCTCAACCCGTAACGCGCTCACCCTGCCTCTTGTTTAAGTCAGCCCAGTATCTAAAGTCCCCTTTGTTTTCCGGCTACTCTCATTGGTTATCATTACCATACGGTCTGAAAACTTGTTCTTCTATTGGTCAGTTTAAAGATCTACTATCACAACTGAACTAGACGCAATAATTATCATCGAAGAACATTCTCGAATACCTAGGTGATGCACGAATTTTGATAGTGCTCACTTCCGTTAATCGTTTTTCTTTGTAATTTTCCATTCATTTTCTGCTTTAATTCCCGTAGCTATGCAGAAGACGTTACTTCAGTAACGTCTGGCGCTAGCCAGGGTCCACACAGCTTTAATTCCCGTAGCTATGCAGAAGACGTTACTTCAGTAACGTCTGGCGCTAGCCAGGGTCCACACAGCTTTAATTCCCGTAGCTATGCAGAAGACGTTACTTCAGTAACGTCTGGCGCTAGCCAGGGTCCACACAGCTTTAATTTGGTGTTTGTTTGTTTGTTTGTTTGTTTGTTTGTTTGTTTGTTTGTTTGTTTGTGTCACACTTGGCGCTATCCCGTATCTGTCCCGTACCGTACCAGCACAGAAAGCTGGCCACAATATTATTTGTTTGTTTGTGCCATCAGCATGCCCGGCGCTATCCCATACCTGTCCCGTACCATCAAGAGTACGGTACCATCAAGAGAATGAGTATATATACGAAGTGTATGGGGAATGCATTCAGGCCGATAGTGCAGTAGCATCTTGTGTGGATTTGTGTGCGAGGCCGAGATCCCACTGGCAGGCTGGCTGGGCCGCCTGTCGACCAGCCCGGGATTCGCATGTAGGCCGATAGCATAATAATTATAACGTATACTAGGATAGATGTATAGCAGGGATTCGTATTATGTAAACGACTCAGTGCTGTCTAGGGAGATTTTCTGGAAAGAAACACGAAGTAGGGAGACGAGGAAATGCTATTAGAATGGACTTTAGTTGCCGAAGAAAAGACAGGATGCGTCAGCAAAAACATACTTTGTAAGAGAGATCCCGTCATCTCCAAAATAATCCTGAACGGGCGAGTCAGCGCCGGTCACAGGAAACGTCGGAAGAGAGATCCCGTCGACTCCAGAACGTCCGTGATCGGCAGAGTCAGCGCCGGTCACTAGGGGTGTGCGGATAATGCTCGAAAAGGTGGCAGATTCTGCTCGAAAAGCAGTGAAATTGGCAGAACCATACAAACCTTATGGCGGGCAATTCCTCGAATTCTGCTCCATTTCTTTATCCACATACCAAACATGCATGAAACTTACATGAAAAAGTACCGAATTCTGCCTATTTTTCTGCCGGAATTATCCGCATATGCCTACCGGTCACAGGAAACGTCAGGACAGATAATAACTTCGACTCCAGAACGCTAGCCAGGGCCATCACAGCTTTGACACGTTACATGCATGATAAGCAAGCAAAAAAGCATAGCGTAGGGCCCTGAGCTTCCAAGCTCTCTCGTTTGGTGTTTGTTTGTGTGTTTGTTTGTGTCACGCCTGGCGCTATCCGTATCTGACGGCAAAAAAGCATAGGATGGTGTAAATTTTTGAATTCTCCTTTTTTTTCAGGCATATCCTGGGATTCGAACCCGCACTATCGCCCTACATGCATTCCCCCATACACTTCGCATTCATACCCATTCTTCCAAGTTGCTTCACGTTATTATCTTGCGTTTGAAAGCCCTATTTGAATATTGCGGGCGGCTGCATGTGGCCAGCTGTGTTTGATGGTACGGTACGGGAGACGGTGTCGTATTACCCTCGATCGTACCTGTCCCGTACCTATCCCCTACCGTACCGTGCCATCAAAGACGGCTGGCCACATACAGCATATTCAAATAATAATAATAATAATAATAAAACAGGTCGCGTAATGAAGCAGCATAACGATAGATGTGCAAAGTCATGATGCCTGGTCCGCTTCTGTCCTGGGTTCACTACCCCGTGCGTTGCAGCCGCGAGCAAAACCAGCTCAGGCTGAGAGTTCCCTCCATGATTGCTTGTCCAAAGCGCGCATTCTGAGCCCACTCAGATCAGTCATGGTCTTCAGTGGCATGTCTCTGGCAGCTGTGCTTGCCTTGACTGCCGTGGCCAGGTTCGATTTCGGGCGTCCACGCACACCGGTGACATCTCGACGGAAGTAGTTGTCCATTGCCTGCTGTGGCGGGGCATCTGAGGGCATCCTCAGAACATGACCCAACATCCGGAAACGGCGGACAGCAACGGTGTGCGAAAGTGGCTGTGTGTGTGCTCTGGAATATAGGTCTTTGTTGGAGATGATGGCGGGATACCTAATTCCGAACAAGTTCCGTAGTTGACGTCTATGGAAGGCGTTCAGCTTCTCCAGTGCAGCCTCTGTCAGTCCCCAGGTTTCGCAGTTGTATAACAGTGTTGGTAGGACGATGGCATTGTAGAGACGAACCTGAGACCGATTGTATTGCTGAACACCCTGCGCAAGGTCATTTCACTCGTTGTGCTCAAACGTATCACACCACGTGTGTCGCATTATCTTGGATCCACTTCGTCTGGTTTCAGGCCTGGCCGTGGCACTGCCGATGTGGTGAGGACACAGCGCTGGATTTCGGCTAAGGCCACCCACTTCGTGTGGGATTGCCACGTCCTTGGCCTCGACATGTCGAAAGCATTCGACACCATTAGTCGCACAAAGCTCCTTGCTGTTATGTCAGAGATTACCGGACCTGACGAGGCTTGCCTGATTCACCATTTGCTGTATGGTACAACACTCTCTGTGAAAGTGGGTGCCAATTCAGCGGAGGCGTTTGTTAGCACGCTAGGTACACCACAGGGTGATGGGCTGAGCCCGGTTCTGTTTGTTTGCTATCTGGAAGCAGCACTGAGGGAGACTCGAAGCAAACTACCACCACGGCCAGACACTGATGCAGCAATACCACAGGAAACAGGATATGCCGATGACATTTCCTTCTATTCGACTGAGCGACAATGGCTTGCCAACTCCCTACCCGTGATAGCTGACGGCCTGGGTGACTGGTCACTCAACGTTAACAGCAGCAAAACAGAGTGGCTTCACATCTCTGCCTCCACCACCGAATGGCGAAGATCGAAGCAACTTGGCTCGCTCTTGGGGGAAGAGGAGGACTTGAGCCGACGAATGGACCAAGCATCAACATCGTATGGCCGCATGTATTCGCTCTGGATACGACGTCAACTTGTATCCGAGGAAACCAGGCTTCGTCTCTACAATATTCAAATAGGGCTTTCAAATGCAAGATCACAATGTGAAACAACTTGGAAGAATTAGGCTGTGTTTACATGAAGCGTTTCAACCCGGGTTGAGTTCGACCCGGGTCAGATTTCAACCCGCCATGTGCACAAAGTGAATGGCGCGTTTACATGACGCATGAGGTATATTATGTATCAGATTGCAACGACCAGGAGGCTCTTAGTAGTGGCTGCAAATGACCGATATCCGTCACTTGCAGCTGTGCATCAGAGACCTGTAGCTGGCCTGAAGAGTTGTAAAATTACTCCTTCGTAGCCGGGAGAGTCAGAGCGAGGGCGATTCACGGCTTGGTCAAAAAACAGTCGGCCTGGAACGTAAACGTGGATCTGCCGACACAGTTCACCTGGTTCACACGCCTGACCTGGCATGCTGCCTTGCGTGAAAGGAACATTTTTCCGAAAGCAAGCTTCTTCTCCAAAATTCGAAATTTCTTTCCAAAAATGCCGTCGTCCTTGACCTCGAAGCTGAATGTTGTTAGGACAGAAAATTAGCGAAGATGTAGCCGACCCATTCTGGCAAGCCGTGTGCCCTCTGGATATGCAGTTGTTCGCCATGGTCAACAATCTTCTTCTCCTTCGTTCGTACTTTCACTTTCCTGACCACGAATATAAGCGGTACCCATGCTCAGGTTAGTGTTTATTTGTCTGTCTATGCACATACATGTAATACAATGTACTGTTCGTGCTGCAGGCACTGGCCGATCATGGAAATAGAGGAAGCAGCCAGCTTTCTTTGAATTCTCGTGCTTTCAACAAAAATATGTACACACTTTCCTTGGCACCTCTTTCCCACCGCCACCATGCATGCACAATCGAGCTTGCTTTAATGCCCTGCAGTGCAGAATGCTCCCACCACCGCAACTACCACCGCCGCCACCACTACCAGCAGCACCACCACCACCACCACTGTGACCACCACCACCACCACTGTGACCACCACCACCACCACTGTGACCACCACCACCACCACCACACCACCACTGTGACCACCACCACCACCACACCACCACCACCACCACACCACCACCACACCGCCACCACTACCATCACCGTGACCACCATTATAGAAGCATTGTCGTGCACGGCACGTCTGCAAGAGAAAATAATAGTATGCCAGTGCTGTAATGCCCTGCAGTGCAGTATGCTCCCGCCACCACCACCACCACTAACGTTATGGAAGCATTGTCACGCACTGTACATCGATCCACAAGAGAAAATAATGCCAGTGACTTACTAGCACCTCCATGCTGCATGCGGACCTGGACACAGCACTGTTCCCTCTGCAGGAAAGGGGCGGGGGGGGGGGGGGGTGTATTTCATTGTCCCTGCCTGAAGTAATAATGACTACATGACATCATATCCAGCTAACTTTGCCGGTAATGAACGACCCTTGATCGGGCATGAGAAAAGTGTTGGTATTTGGGAGTTGTCGTCATTCACGGGGTTGAAAATATACGGCTATATTGTTACTAGGTCTGAAGATAGTGTCACTATCCGTGGTTTGTTATACCCGTGGTTGACTGCAGATACGTTTGGATTATTCTATGAGTATATGAAGGGTCTACGTTAAATATTTTCCTGAGGACATAGCACGAGGAAATTATGGGGAATGCAGTACATGTATAGAATGGTGCAATCCATTTCTCCCAGGGCACTTTCCCAAGACTCCTTCTAATATTCACTCTTGGCGCGACCCTTGTGAACTGAGCGGGGTGTATCGTTGAATATACCACTCTCAGAACGTCTACTGATTGGCTGAAATCGCCCAATTCATACCGTTCCATGGATCAATGCATGTCAGGGAGTCGTAGCACCCAAGGAAACAACACGAGATCATGATACCCAAAATGATGTACTGTAAAAGCGGAAATTTTCAGTGGTGTTTTATTTTCGGTAACTTCGGTGCCGACAATTTTTACCGAAAAAATGCACCGAACTTTTTCGGTACTACTTAGTGGTACTAGCACCCTTACCTGGAAAGCGGGTATTACCGAAAATTTCCCTCCACCGAATCGCCGATTTTGGAGAATTCCGAAAATATTACACCACCGAAAATTTCTGCTTTTACAGTACACAGATTGGATCCATGGAGATTCTACATGATCTGTGGTTTATGCAACTCGTGATTGCGGACTTGACCCACTGGCCCCAAGCATGGGTCAGTCAAGCGATGCTATATGCGAGCATGTATGTACCGCACTTGCCCCTAAGGCAGTTAGGGCAACTGTCACTGGCAGCCCAGGGTTGAACCCACATTATTGATTTTTGAAATTTTCTAGGGTGACACGAAAAGCTTCATGCACTGGGTGGTCACTCTCTATTCATGTATACCACTCTGCCAATAGTGCATAGAGCTCTCTTTTGAGCTGCCCAGCTGGCCCTCGTTATGATTTAGGCTGAAAGTCTACCGTGCCGTCTCCCTTATGCTATGACTTTATAATGCATATGTACAGAAGAAAAATCCCGGGACTCCGTTGATGAAATTCTGTTTTGTCAAGTGGGCATTTTTGATTATTGTGAATGGCGTGTAGTGCCATAGTACAGTTCCTTTTGCTACATAACGTTTGCACAAGTCACCTTTCAGCAATTGAACTAGGAAGATCTATGTCTCTGATCTTGTCATTTGGCCCGGCTGGTGCTGTGCACTAACAACCATTGTCAGGCACCCTCGAAAGACCAACAGCGATGAGTTCATGACCCAAGCATTATTTGGGCCGTTAAGTTGACTAAACGGGAGTGTAGCAAGCTTTGATCGGCGTGCTTGTGAAATGTTGTCCGAGCTGAATAAATTCTATCTCCTGCGGTTTAGTACAACAGTTTCACACCTAATACTGTAGATTCGACGTCTCCAAGAAAAACCTCCATGGAGACTGGAAACTATAGCAGATCATAAATGATGCAGCAGCTCAGCTGATTCCTCAGCTCGTGTCTAGGTTCATGTACTTTGGTAAACGTGTTGTGGCAGACTCCATGTGCAAAGCTGCATACTCTTGGGGTTATTGATTCTTGCTGATAATTCCATTAACGTCATTGCATAGATATGAACATCATAATAATTGAATGTTGGCAAGACCCAACAAGGTGTCCCTAATGACTTACATCAGATCTTCACAAAATGCACATACTGTAAGACATGATTAATTTTTATAATATACAATCATGTCTTACAGTATATATTATAATAACGAGGAAGCAAATCTAACGTTTTAACGGATGACATTTCTTCGTTATAATAGATCCGATGAGGCCGTACTGCTTCATATATGCTGTGTGTGGATATGGCAGAATACTGCAAAATTGTTAACATATCTTCTCGTTAACCTATGAATTTTGGACAATCGTTAAATTTGCGACTCGTTATAACAGCATGTCTTACAGTACATCTTGAAAAGTCATATTTTGGTTTCACATACACGTCACATTTCTATCACAGAGATCAGTAGCCATGGGCCATTGGTGGCGATACTGGTAGGAGTCGCCCGAGGCTTAGCCAATAATTTCCGTTCTATACCCAATATACATACCCGAACTGGGCAAAAATCTATCCCATTCCTTGGTGCTGACCCCTTTGATGCGCCCCCGAATCCCTTAGCATTATTAGTACCTCCAATTCATTTCATCATCAGCTCACCGCATGCTCAGTACTGTGTTGTAAAGTATGCAAATTGTCGACGCTTTTAAATTGCAGCCTCCCCAGGGCAAAAACACATCTCGGCCACATTGAAATTTCAGCCTGTGCTGCTGATGCCTGTATACACTGTCACATTGAACCTTGCAAAACAAATTTTAGGCTACAAATGCCCAGTAAATAAAAGGGGAGAAGGCACTGAACGAAGTGTCAACCTACGAATACAACCTACGAATACAACCTCAGTGCAACAACATGCTCTTTCTCTTTCTGCTTGTGTAAGCAGAAAGAGCACGTTGTTGCACTGAGGTTGTATTCGTAGGTTGACAGTTCGTTCAGTGCCTTCTCACCTTTGGTTACGTAATCTTGTTACCTTTTGCGTTTCCTCTAGTAAATAAATGACAACCGCTCTATTCAGTTGCTATTCACTCCTGGCGCATGCGCTGGACGCAAAATTCTTTTATTGGTGATGTCGAAAAAGTATGCGGTTGTCAGTTGACAAACCCCCTTTTATTTACAATTCAGTTGCGTGATGTCCACCACTTTCCGAATTAAAAATGCACAGGCCGATATTAGCCGAAAATAAAATATGCGCCGAATATGCAGTACCTTGCGCACTCTGTTAGAAGACATTAGGGCTACTGGTAATGAATGCTCAAGTAAAATGATGAAGTACAGTAATACAATACTATAGGGAGTTCATTTGGCATGAATGCACCAAGCCAACTCTCCTATACAAACAGTATAGTGTTGCTGCCAAAAAATATGATTAGCTAAAGTTGCCTTTTTGCATTATTATGGTTGAACTTTTTTTCCTGTAGCCTCGTTCCCATGCTGTGGATTTAATCACGAAATTTGTTAGCAAGACGAAGAGGTTTTATGTGAGCTTACTATTATTCTACCTGCACTTGCTTTTATCTTTTTTGTGCAGGACTCTGAGAAGCTGGAGGGACCCCACAAACCTCAAGCATTGAGGATACAACTTTTAACCAAGAACCAGGCAACATGATGTGCATGTATCACGTTCGCTGTGATTGCATCGTTTCAGGGTACACTGACAACATACTAGTACTAGTAACTAGTCCTTGATTAGCAGCAGTGGCCTGAATTATTGCCTGGCCGCTATTCATATAATCCTTTGGTGCTTACTCATCGCCTTGTTCTGTCTCTAAAATGGCGTATGGGTGTTCTGAGGCTTGTAATATTTGCTCAAGCCGCGCATTGGCATTGGTGCATGTCAGTAAATGCTGCCTAGCTCAACATGTTTTGTATGATGTAGAATGCGCTCTGTGTATCTACAATCGAGTGACCTGCTTGTGTGTGCTAACTGTAACTACACCAACAGTTGCACTAGTATGTGCACTGTGCTGGCACAGTGTATCATACTCAGTCTTGTCACTTCTTCTCCCACGTTTACTGTATTGTTTAATTCACTGTACACATCTTGCCCAGCTCCTCTAAGGCCACACAGAATTAGTTTGTTGTTTTGGGCCACTACACTCAGCTGGTGTAAGGTTGGTCTGCTTCTCTCTTCCTTCTCTTCGACGTGTCCAGCCAATCATTCATGTCAAGCTTTGCATAACTTAGATCACTGTATATACGGTCACCTGGCTGGAAACGTCCATGGCTGCAAAATCCCATCTTTCTTGAGGGATCCCATTTTATAGAGTGGACGACATTCACTTTCCTGATAGACTCACCTCAGATGTTGGTACACTGTATTGTACCCATCCCTGATTTGTACATGCACCACTTTTTTGGCAACTCCGAACAGTGAGAATGTCTGCTGTGGATAGTTCTCATGCTTTAAACTCATTCGTAAACAAGTACGGTATAATACCACCAAAATGTAGTTCATTACAAGTCGTCGATTATGATCCTTTGTTGAGACGAAAGCTTCGGGACCTGGGAGTACTTGTGACATACCCATATCATACTCTCTCAGGTTCTGAAGCTGTGTGCTGTGTGCCAGGGGTTATGGCGATCGAGTGCATTACATGTATGTTCAGATAAGGGCTTGGGAAAACACTCATCTAAAACATACTCATTTCCTCATGCATACTTTCATTTCTCATTCTTTTTGGCACACACTCCAGCTCCTCGAAATTATCATGGGATGCATGTTGATGACAGCCTGCTGCTATGCAGCCTGAGCAGTTCGGACAATCAATCATTCGGATAATCAGCATTCTATATTACTACAGTTGTAGCAGCTGTATTTCATGTACAGTACTACAGTAGAGTCAGGTGCCGAAGAACGTGTTGCCCAAGAATGTCCAGCCTGAAATGCTAAGAACACCACCTTAAGTTTAAAGGAATGGCGGTGTTGGTTTTCCGGTAGCTTTCGGGATACATAATTATGATCCTAACATGATTGTTTCTAAGAACATGCTACAAGAGCGCAGCCGGATGGCTGAAAAATAAGAACACCCCAGGCTAACCTCTTGGACACAACGTTCTTGGACGCTCGACTCTACTGTAGTATGGAAGAACACTCTTCGGCAGGGATGTTACATGTTAGAAATCATGCGTACAAGATGCCTATTTAAGTCTGCTCTTCTTTTATGACAAGCTTTGGCATGCATACAGCTCTTAATAAATCCCAAAGGTGGAGTGCAATGACATGTTTAATAAGTCCCAAACGGGCCAAAGGTGGAGTGCAATGACATGCATTTGGAACCGTGATCACTAAAATCCTGCGCTTACCGGTAATTCTAAGATTTAGAACTATAAGTGATGTTGCACACCAAAGAACGTCGTTCCGAGGGCCTAGGCCGGGGGCGTTCTTGGAAGAACATCATGCTGGATTGTAGATAAACTATATAACCCGCATGTGTGTGATAACAAAAGCTGCGTTACAGTGCGGAGAAACTAGTATAACATACTAATATCACCAGTAGGTTTTCTAAACTTCTTGTTCTATACTGGAGAATATTCCAGCGAGTGAATCCAGAGCAAGTGCTATGGAAATGGACTAGCGAGAGCTCACAATAGCCAGACAGACCCACGAGTCCTTTCTTGAACCGAACAATAATCATCTATGGCATTCAACATGCAGTTTGGGAAGCCATGCAGTCCTGGGACAAATATCCAAATGCATTCTTGTCTCCAGACCAAACAATGATTGTTATCATATTTGACAATTTCCAACTCTACGACCACCATGCCAGCTCAAGCAAAAAGAAGCAAAGGAAGACGGAGATTTCTACTTGTGCAGCCATTCAGGGAGGAGCACGAAGGCTGTTTCAACATTACATGATTCGACTGTGCACGCACTTTCCAAAAGTGTACTTATCACACACCACGTGAACTCTTAGGCTGTTTGCAGTGCGATATACTTACATGTGCATGCCCTTGCCACACATTCACACTCCAGTACAGAACATAATTATGCAAATATGTAATGCACATAATGTAACATTCTACGCTTGAAAGCAGATCAGCATTCGAACTTTTTCATTGCCTTCAGGCTGCAACAGCATATTGCAAGAGGGCACAATGGTCCAACCCAACATCTTCCAGTGAACACCATCGGCCATGGCAGTACAGACCATCTGACATTCACTCACACCACCCACATAGAAGAGAAGCAATGTTGATACTTCATAGTTAACACGTTACAAATACTACTGAGGGTGCATATAGGCAGTACACCAGGTTCAGGATGCATTGATCCATTCTTCTGATTCAACTACCTTAGCTGCTCATTTGATCTATGGCTATGCATGCTGTCGTCAGTGAGCCACATCATTGCGAAAGACTGATGACGGAGAGATCATTGCGCGTGTGTAGTCACAATACTATCAGAGAAATACGTTTGGCAAATATAGGAATACTGTGGACAAAATTGTACACAATAACCTGCCTTGAAGCAAATCTCAGAAAGAAAGCGCTGTGCAGATGCATGTCAGCCGCTTCAAATTCAGTCACTTCGTGAGATCCAATATTCTTCCAACTGTACTGTTCAGCCTTCGGTGATCCACAGAGACAGACAAACAATCTGTTCTGTCCTTCCACATGAGAAACAGAGAGTGAACATGTTCCAGTTCATTCCAGTATGAAGGTGGCGGATACAGGCAATGAAAGTCATCGTTGGGCCAACATGACCAGCCTTCAGACATGAGTTCTCAGAGACCTTCGCTCATGATAATGGTATTCACCCTTGGCTACAATCCTGCAAAACACGTGAAAAGATTGCAGCAAAACAAACTGGATGTTATAAAGAAGCAATTTAGGAAAACTGAGCCTATCGTATTTGTAGTACAGTGAAGCTAAGATACAACACCCAGCAGGCAGGCAAACTTGCTAATATCCGATGAATTAGCATGCCTAGTCATGGCACACCGGGTACAAAATATGCAACCAGCATAACGTTTCCACCAGTATTGATAATCTATCGTAACGTTATTATCAAACTACATAACTGCTAAGAATGTGCAACTACTAACATAAGGTGCGATCGGCTTCGAAATCCAATGATTATGAGCAAGCGCGCATATATTTCTACATGTGCCATGTAGATAGAGTGTTTTATCAGGTTCAGTAGGCATGGATCCACAGTTCATTGTTCTGCTTCAACTACCGTAGCTGTGATGTACAAGTTTTGATCTCTGGCTACGCATGATGGTATTAATAAGCCCAATGGCCCACAAAAACCGAAGTGATGAAACTTTCTGCCATGGGCAGAGGGATCATCGAGTTGCCCACTCTTGGTTATGTACTCATGCCATTACCAACTATCAGTGCACAAGTACTGCTACGCCCTCACTATGATCCATTGCAACAATATCACCAGGCACATGCATGCTACTGCACCCATTAAACCAAGAGTCGCAAATAGGAAAATCTTTGCTGTGAACCACAGCTAGCTATAAGGTGCTTTGAGTCCATTTTTGCGGGAAAGTTGCACTGCATGATGCACAATACCACATTGAGCGAAATTCTTTTTTTCACATAGCATGAAGTGTCTCTCGAGAAATGCAATGCACAATGCATAGCACATCGCAGAAAAATCTTGTATTGCACCTGTAGTCTAAAACTGCTTGCCAGCCAGAGCTCTTGAGTCACATGCACCAGCATGCAGGAAGTGATGCCCATCACGTGTCACCCAACCTAGAAGTGAAGCTGGACTCAATTTCCCGTGATACGACCTGTGATGGAGCTGCAACAACCAGCGATGCAAGTTTGCAGTCCAATTATTTGAAACTGGCCCGCTATGTTGCTGAGAATGTACTCAAGGCAACATTTGAGAAATTACCTTTCGAAAAAATGTTCGGTACAAACATGGCCGGATATTGTTTAAACTTTACGGTACTGTGTGAAGAAAACAACTATTTTATTGCATAGACTATTAAAAGGAGCTATCCAGCATTATCCATAATTTTCACGAAATGAAAGAAGGACCCTCCTCCACCCCCCCCCCCCCCCCCCCGATTGATGTCTGTAATATCAATATTTTTTCGAAACGAAACTCCCCTTGACCCACCCACAAACGAAACTTTTTCTCTTCGTGTAAAAGATCGACAATTATGGACCCGGCATTATCGATAATTTTCACGAAATGAAAAGTTTAGTTATGAGTAACTTGTGACCGTCCCCCACCCCCACCTACTCACCCCTCAACGAAAAATAGCTGGAATGGACTAGTGTTTCAGCTATCAATATTTTTCATTACGAAACCCTTCTTGACCCACCCGCCCATGAACGATTTTTTTTCTCGTTTCAAAGATACTCAATCTGTTAAAGATAGATAATTATGGACGGCCCCGAACGTACCAGATTAAAAATGAATGGACCGTAGAAGATTGTTTGTGATATCACACGATCAGAACAGGTGACAACCAACACTACATGGCTGTATACTTAATGTGCTGCATTTACTGGGTGCAACGCAGGGAGTTGTAGCATCTAGGTAGACGGCACAGGCGACTGTAAAGCTAAATGACATGGGGTTCGACCCAGGGGTTCCTGTTTCAGCCACCCTTGGGGCACCATTGGGCAGATCTATACACGCTCGTACATGGTATTGCTAACCTGGGCCGTTCTCAGGGTCAGTAGGTCAAGGCCGTGATCGCGGGTTGCACAGATCACGGAGAACCTCCAAATCCTGACCCAAAGTTCTATAAAGTATTGTGTAGTCTCCCTACAGTGTAGGTGCTATGACTCCCTGGTGCGATGTACCTGCTGGTAAATAGACAAATTGCAACCAGGCCATAATTCGGATAGAGCAGACGATCCTGTCCTGGACTCTGTTCCACATTCAAAGTATCTAGACTCATATAGTGAGGGAGGAATATTGTGGTACTGACTCCGATTTTCATGCGCTAAGAAATTATCAAGTACATTGTATATGTAACTGTAAGTGATAATCACTCAAAGTACGAAGCTAACAGTAATATTCACTGGTTAGAGGGAAAGGCACAAACGGGAAAGGTCTGAAGAAAGAATTGACTGTCACCACCAGGATTCGAACCAGGGACCTTCGCTTGAGGCCAGCGATGCTCTAATCACTGAGCTAAGGTGTAGCCGTCATCCCAGCCGAGATCGTTCAACATTTTCTTCAGACTTCGTAACGCACACTAACAACATCAGCTAATGGTATATGTACTCTTTTTCGATAGTACATGCAAGCTCTACCTTGTGATGTTGAGCTCTCTTCGTTTGGTGGGGGTACTCCGATCGTCTAATGTGAACCACAGTCCACCTACAATTCTACATTTGCAACGTTGTCCAATGTGCATCGGCACGCATTGTACATAACTGTTACAGCAGAGTGTAGATTGTCCGCACCCCTCGGGCGCACGCTTTCTCCAGGGGGTTCGGATGGGGAAAAATTCGGATAACGGAGCAGTCACACATCCATCTAAGACTTGCACATTCCTTCACGTTTCCATCAGTTCTCACATTCTCTTCACAGGAACTAGACACACTCTAGCTCCTCAATCTGAAAACTGGCATTTCGAATAAGTGATTGTTCGGAATATCGGCATTCTACTGTACCGTAAAGTCGCGGATAAAAGCCGGGCTTATAATATAAGCACATAAGCCGCTTTCTCCATCAGGTTTTAATGCAAACCATGCTTATTATGCACCACTGATATTTTTGCCAGACTTGTATGCCAGACTTCTACGTGCGACACGCGTAGATCTACCACTGACTACCGGTATGGCGGCAGTTTTACTATGCACCATACATAGCGCATGCACTCTTGACCCACCTGATCCGCGCTTGCATAGAGCAAGGCTTCTACGCGCGACGGGCTTATATGCATTCGACCCGTTTGATTTTCAGGCTTCTATCTGCGATGTGCTTGTATGCAAACCCGGCTTTTATCTGCGACTTTACGGTATTCATATTCACGCTCTGGAACAGGAGATCCTAGTTCGACTCAGACTGCCCTTTCCATAATACGTTTCCCATGTACTCGCAGTTCTTTTATCGGAACATCTTTTCTTCCCAACCTCAAATCCTGTGCAACACCGGTTGGCTTTCCTCAGTTTCCTGAATGGTGTTACCTCTCAATAGAAGCATGAGTGGCCATTTAATATACCGGTATAATAAAACATGTCCATAATTATCGGAGAAAGGATCGGATGTGGCTAAATAATTTGAAACTGTCCACCTCTCCTCAATGCGCTCTTGGCCCACATTTACCACACCATAGCGAGGAAGTTTGTTCTTGGATAGATGCTCTACATCCTCCAGACATCTATCCAAGAACAAACTTCCTCGCTATGGTGTGGTGAATGTGAGCCAAGAGTGCAGTGGTGGACAGTTGCAAATAATTTTACTACAATGTGCTAAGCAGAACAGAGGCACTAGCACCTGGGTGGAAACTATTCTGAATTTTGAATGCCAGGGAAGGCTGAAGGATACCCATGAAACCACTGCCAAAGCAAACACAAATTTGAAAAGCAGTGCATGCATGGTGGCGGTGGGAAAAAGGAGCCAAGGAAAGTGTGTACATATTTTTGTTGAAAGGATGAGAATTCAAAGAAAGCTGGCTGCTTCCTCTATTTCCATGATGGGCCAGTGCCTGCAGCACGAACAGTACATTGTATTACATGTATGTGCATAGACAGACAAATAAACACTAACCTGAGCATGGGTACCGCTTATATTCGTGGTCAGGAAAGTGAAAGTACGAACGAAGGAGAAGAAGATTGTTGACCATGGCGAACAACTGCATATCCAGAGGGCACACGGCTTGCCAGAATGGGTCGGCTACATCTTCGCTAATTTTCTGTCCTAACAACATTCAGCTTCGAGGTCAAGGACGACGGCATTTTTGGAAAGAAATTTCGAATTTTGGAGAAGAAGCTTGCTTTCGGAAAAATGTTCCTTTCACGCAAGGCAGCATGCCAGGTCAGGCGTGTGAACCAGGTGAACTGTGTCGGCAGATCCACGTTTACGTTCCAGGCCGACTGTTTTTTGACCAAGCCGTGAATCGCCCTCGCTCTGACTCTCCCGGCTACGAAGGAGTAATTTTACAACTCTTCAGGCCAGCTACAGGTCTCTGATGCACAGCTGCAAGTGACGGATATCGGTCATTTGCAGCCACTACTAAGAGCCTCCTGGTCGTTGCAATCTGATACATAATATACCTCGACGCATTGCGCTTGCCCCGGGTTGAAATTTCGCCCCGGGTTGATTTCAACCCTCCCCCCAAGGGGAGGGTTGAAATCAACCCGGGTCAAGAAAATCGTACAAACGTACTTCTGTGCGTATCTCGCGCCAGGTTTGAACAGCACTGCAGATGCAAATTTCGCGCGAACGGATTCACGTGACCATACAGGACTGTAGAAGTGGACTTTTGGCGGCATATCAGTATTTGACCCGGGTCAACTGTCTTCATGTAAACGCTCACCTCTTTTGTTTGTCGTACAGACTTTCAACCCGGGCTGAACTCGACCCGGGTTGAAATTTCTCATGTAAACACAGCCTTAGTGTGTATGCGAAGTGTATCGGGGGATGCATTTATTTATTTATTTATTTATTTATTCAACATCTCCTGGCCCGTCCGAAGACTGCCAATAAACATGAGAGGTCAGGTGATAGCCAACCACGGCAAGCTAAAAGGGAAAAAAAGAAAGATGCTGTCAGAGAGGGAAAGGAGATAGGGAGAGAAAAAGAAAGGGAGGCACATTAATAATACATGGGATCACTTCGGATGAGACAGTGTGGAAAGCTGGACTGTGAATTTCCTGATATCCTGGCATGTCTTAATGCTAGTAGGCAGGTTAGACCAAAGGGAGTATGCTGAGAAGAAAGGGGATTTCAAAAACAGAGAGGAACTAGCTCGGGGCAGTGATAAGGCATTGCGTGTTGGTCTAGTGGTAACAAACCAGTTGTACTTGGCAATATGTTTCGGGACTTGGGCTAGGAAGATTTTTTGCACAAGGATACAAAGATGCTGCTGATGTCGGGCAAGAAGAGGGTGCGTGGAAGCAAGTTTATAAAGACAAAGGGAGGCAAATGTTTGGTCTTTTCGAAACAGAATTTTCAGAAGCAAGCGTTGATGTACATGTACCTCCAGTCTGTGGAGTAAAGTCTGAGACAACCCGCACCAAGCTATATGCATGCAGGGCGCGCGATAGTGCAGGTTCGAATCCCAGGTTGTCTTAAAAAAAAAGGATTTTTTTAAAGAATTTATAACATCCCTATGCTTTTTTTTTGTCTAGGTCATCAAGGCAAAAAAGCATAGCGTAGGGCCCTGAGCTTCCAAGCTCTCTCGTTTGGTGTTTGTTTGTGTGTTTGTTTGTGTCACGCCTGGCGCTATCCGTATCTGACGGCAAAAAAAAGCATAGGATGTTATAATTTTTTGAATTCTCCTATTTTTTTTCTGGCATATCCTGGGATTCGAACCCGCACTATCGCCCTACATGCATTCCCCCATACACTTCGCATTCATACCCATTCTTCCAAGGCGGTGTTTACATGAGGCGTTTCAACCCGGGTTGAGTTCGACCCGGGTCAGCTTTCAACCCGCCATGTGCATAAAATGAATGGCGCGTTTACATGACGCATTGCGCTTGACCCGGGTTGAAATTTCGCCCCGGGTTGATTTCAACCCTCCCCCCCAGGGGAGGGTTGAAATCAACCCGGGTCAAGAAAATCGTACAAACGTACTTCTGTGCGTATCTCGCGCCAGGTTTGAACGGCACTGCAGATGCAAATTTCGCGCGAACGGATTCACGTGACCATACAGGACTGGAGAAGTGGACTTTTGGCGGCATATCAGTATTTGACCCGGGTCAACTGTCTTCATGTAAACGCTCACCTCTTTTGTCTATCGTACAGACTTTCAACCCGGGCTGAACTCGACCCGGGTTGAAATTTCTCATGTAAACACAGCCTTGCTTCATGCTATTATCTTGCGTTTGAAAGCCCTATTTGAATATTGCGGGCACCTGTATGTGGCCAGCTGTGTTTGATGGTACTGTACGGTACGGGAGACGGTGTCGTATTACCCTCGATAGTACCTGTCCCGTTCCTATCCCCTACCGTACCGTGCCATCAAAGATGGTTGGCCACAATGCATATTCAAATACGGCTTTAAAATGCAAGATCACAATGTGAAACAACTTGGAAGAATTAGTATGTATGCGAAGTGTATCGGGGGATGCATGCAGGGCGCGCGATAGTGCGGGTTCGAATCCCAGGTTATGTCTTTAAAAAAGGATTTTTTTAAAGAATTTATAACATCCCTATGCTTTTTTTTGTCTAGGTCATCAAGGCAAAAAAGCATAGCGTAGGGCCCTGAGCTTCCAAGCTCTCTCGTTCACATTTGCTTTGTTTTCCTAGCTTACTATTGCCGTGGCTGGCTCAACGCCCTTGTCTCAGGGGATTCTCTCCCTGCATTAGCTATGCTTGTCACATGCTATGAGATTGTGTCTAATAATAATAATAAATGCGAACGACAGGCATGTGTTCATTATCTCACCAGCCTGGAATGTGCACGAGGACAATCCAGTATGTACTTTTCTGCCCGATGTTGCTATTTTCAAGTACAATGGCCCGGAGTCCTGGTCCTCCTGGACTCCGCGATAACTAATATTTTTGGGAAGCCCACCTGGGCCGCATATTTATGGTGTGGTGTTTGATTATACTTGGTATCTGTACGATTCAGAGGGCCGAATACTGCTGCTTCAAGTACCAAGCCGTGTTACACCTCTACAGCCATGACATACATGTATACACGTGATTAGTGGACTGCACAAGTATTGGCGTGTGCAAGTCGCACCATTGACATGGGAGCACTGATTTTTATTAAGGGGCCGTCCGTAAATATCGATATTTTTTTCGACGATACAATGTATTTGTTAATTTCTCCCAAGGCCCCTCCCTCCCCTCTCAAAACGAACATACACCTGTTTATGCAGAGGATCGATATTTTTAATGAAGTGCAAACTCCTCATGAAACGTGGCCAGCTGCTACTCCTAGGTTTACGCTGCCACGGTCCCACAACCTTGCCATGGCTATGTTCACGAGGTTGACTTTCACTTTGTGTAGGTCATAAACTACATGTTTGCACAGTGCCCGTCCATAGATAAAGTTCGATATTTTTTCACAAACATGAGACGAACAGGGTCCATCCCCCCCCCCCCCCCCCCCAACGAACGAATATCTTCTCTAAATTTAATATTGATATTTGTGGACTCAGCTGATCAGCCTCATTATGGCTACAGTGACATCTCGGATTTCATTATGTCGGAGTGAGGGGAAGTCTCCGTACGGGCAGGATAACGCATGGCAGATTGTGAACTCTGTGCCACACACACACGAGGTTGGAAGTCTTGGTGGTACCCACCCGTAGCAAAGGCCGCGATATGATAGGCCATCCCGAAACTCTGTCTCGTTTAGGTTGAACCTGTAGCGTTATTAGCCTGCGCGTAAACCAGGCGATGCTCCCTTGAACTTCGCCCGAGCCAACCCGATAGAGTGCCTAAACGAGTCAGGGGAGCTGAGAATGATTGTGTGGAGCTGCTCAGACTGCAGACGTCCAACCTGTCCCTGAATAATACGCCGCTGCTGTCTAATCATCGGCATTGCATCGCCAAGAGCAAATTCTCCCGACACAATGCGACCAACGAGGCTGTCTGCGATTATTACGGAGGACTGGCACGGTTGTGGTAGCATTCAGGGCCTTACGATGCCTAATCCACCAAGACGGCACCGCAAAGCAAAGAGGCTGCGCAAACTGTCGCCACGCGGAGGACGACCAGTCAGCGCTGGAATCAGGTCATTGTCAATGGCTTGATCCCCTTGGATTGTCCCCTCTCCCGACATGATGCATTCACCGCCTACTTACAAATGGGACGGTTTGCGATATGTGACAGTGTTGATGAGTTCACATAATTATACCGGTACAGGCCACAGCTCTGGCCTACATGGTTACTAGTCAAGTAGTCGATTGTGATCTTTCGCAGTTTTCAATGTGACGAATTGAACAGATGCAGCACAGAATGTCAGGAAGCACGACAGACAGGATGTACTTGCGGCGTGCAAGTTTGCTCAGTTGTCGGAAGGTGTGACGTAAGACACCCAGCGTGTGTGATACTTTTCTAAAAGCTACATGTACGTGTACATGTACATCAAAGGAGGCGAAACCGCCTGTTTGTGGTGCGACGTTAATACACTTCTACAACAACATCAAAATACACTGCGCGCAGCTAGTTTGGTGTTGATACTATCTGCATTGTAGATATCTCTAGCGACGAAGACTTCGTCCCTAGAGATATCTACATGTGCGCAACGAGTGAGTGCAGGGTGGACACTACTTATACTTTCTCTGTCCACCCTGCACTCACTCGTTGCGCACACATCCGCACACTCACTCATACGTGCACACCACTATTGAACACGTGAACATTGCCAGTGGGGGCCACCACAGCACAGCGCCCCAACTTATTGTCTTTGCACACAATTCCGTGGTCATGACTATACAGAACCATTGCCTAGTCTAACAAACACTCCAGCTACGTACAACCAGAAAACCACGCCCGACCATTATGCATCCGCAGTTCCGCACACTCTAGAATAATCAAATCACTAGAATAATCATAGCGATGACATATGAAATTACATGATGATTACTGGGGTGGGTGGGTGGGCACTCTCACTCAACTCTCCGCACAAAGACAAAAGAGGCCGACCCTGTACTCGTCACCTCCTTTTATTCCACACCGTGCTCCCTCGTACCCGTTCCCGGGTGGACAGAGAACACTACCTCTCTGCTAATTCTTATACTGTGACGTCAACCACAGAGAAGTGACATCTTTTTTATATCGGTTTTAGCCTTATGGTTGATAAATATGGTGGTAAAGACACACCTGGCCTTACGTGTATAATGTATAATAATGTATAAGCGTACGGTTTAGTTTAGTTAAGTTTGGTTTGGGTTTGTTTTTATTATTTAAGTTCGTTGCCTCAACAGTACAAAGTACAAATATCAAGAGGGACGAACGAAAAGAGAAAGTAAAACAGAGCAGAAAGGAAGATGCAACTGGAAGGAAAGAAACATGGAGATGGAATGTGGACTGGATGGATTCCTGAACCATTACTAGAGCGAGGCAAGACATAAACAGAAGGGGCAAGTGCGTCGACATTCATGTTTAAAAAATTCCAGGCTTTATTTTATTGGTAGTAGTAGTAGTATTATTACTTGAAGTATGATCCTCCTACCAGCGTCGCGTCCGCTCGTCGTTGTTGGTGCAGTGTCGACAGGCTGCCGGCTGAGATCCAGTGTCCATGCGTCAATCTGGACAATATAACAATGCCATGGCTCAAACACCTTAACAATTGATTACTTCTCTTGACATACTAGTACTTTCTCTCTTTCTTTCTCTCTTTCTTTCTTACTCTTTTCCATTACTTGTGTGCTTACCGTGGTATTGTTTTCTGCCCGTAAAAGTGTTTTGGTCAGTATAAATATTATTTCACAGACTGTGAGTGTGAGGAGTTTTACAGGGTACCCTAGGTAATTACGTAAGTGCTTGAAATAGAGCTGAATGAAGAAGGCCGTAAGTGCGTGAAATAGAGTAAAGAAAAGAAAACGGTGGCTGCATACTATGCCATTATGTGTTGCAAAAGAGGCTGCGAAGAGTACTGTTGAACATTGCAAAGGAGGCTGCCTGGCGGCATGCTCCTGGAAGCGATTAAAGGGGAAGTTAAGCCTAGAATCAAATTTTCACCAGTTGTAGTCTTCGGGGTGCTGAGTCGAATGGTCTTGGTCCGAGGAAGCTGAAATGCTCCTTCCTCTTGTATTCCCAATCGAACTCGCGCACGTGCACCGAAACTGGGTGACCGCACCCTACGAGATGGGGATTTGTATGCAAAAATCACTATAACTAAGTATAAGCGCCGTTTCGTTCTTATACAAGCACGGATGACCGCGATTGATCCATATGCTGTAGTCTTTTGGACGCTGAGTCAACTGGTTGTTTTTTGTTTTTGTTTTTTTTGATTCCCACCTTCCAACCCGGCAAATATTTAGATTTTGATAAAACGATTCAAAGCCTCTCAATGGCAAATATTTAGATTTTGATAAAAACGATTCAAAGCCTCTCATTTTTTTTGTAAATATAAGAATAATAATAATATTATACTTTTACACAAAACAAGCTCCGTGCAGCACTAATCACGGCAGGGGAACCCGACCCTCCACCATCGCCAACTCACGAAGCATGTGACCTGGACGGTGACGGGCCGACCCAGCACCCCGGACACACAATACAGCGGAACGTAGCAGCGCGAAAGTCAACTGGTTGTGGTCCGAAAAGGCTGCGATTCAGCGTTCGCCACTTGTTCCCAATCGAAAACGGTTGAGCAAGCGGTCACGTGCTTGTGCGTAAATCAGTCACCTGGCCTGGTCTCTCTCTCTCTTTCTCTCTATCTATCTCTCTATCTATCTATCTCTTTCTCTCTCTCTTTCTCTTTTTCTCGGTTTTTGGTGCACAAAAACATCTCTGGCGTTGATTGCTTTCTTGCTTAGACTTCTGCCGCGCCTTTGTTCTCGTATAACCCTCTATGTACTAGTGTTGTGCAAACCCTCCTTCTAGTCTGCCTCATTTTTCCCCGAGATGTTTTGATGCATAGTGATTATGACGCTCATCATTCGCTCCCACTGGACAGTTCTGTCCGTTAGGTTTTAGCGAATTCAAATAAAGAAAACAACAACAACAACCGTGCCTGCAGGCTACAACTTTTACAGCGTTCATGGCACTGGAGTTGAGCCTTTGAATCTTTGAGTTGAACCTTGGTGGAACGTTGTAGCCATTTTCACAAAGGAGGGATATAGCCGGGATATAGCCCATTTGTTGTCAATTAGAGCGTGCAAAAGCTCCATAGAAAATGATAAAAGCTTTACAAGCACAAGCAAATTGGCAAATTGTTTGTTATTTCCACGAGTTGACAGCATAGAGGTGGGCAAAGGGAAAAGACTGCGTAAGCATGATGCAGGCTGAACAATATGACAAGTCGGCGAACATCTGGCGACAGCCGACCATTGGTTTCCGCCGTGAAGCTTTGGAACACCCTGCCACAGGAACTCACGTCCGCTCGTCGTCCAACCCCGTTTAAAAGATTGCTGAAAGTGTTTTTCTACGGTTAATATGGCTGAATAGCACCTCCCTCTGGCATAGGTCCTCATCTTCCTATTTCTCCCTGATTGTTACTTCGTTCGAACTTGACTTGTAATTACCGGTACAAATACTTCCTTTTGACTGTTTTCTCATTTTCGCAAGTGAAGCTTTATCGAGCCACACTTTTTATTCTATCGCCATCATAATATTGGGCATCAATGCCCGTTTGGTTTGCGATGTAAAATAAAACTTCAAACAAACAAACAAATAAACGTAAACATAAGAATTTGATAAAATGTAGAGATCACAGGTGATCCCAAACGTGTTGAAAAAATGAGAGCAGGTTCAGGTTGGGTAGAACCCCAGTGTCAGTTGTCTGCTGGTTGCGTTGCAGTATGAAACTTAGAGTTATAAATCAACCTGGCCTTCCTCTGCTGACTCTGATATGTGCTCACATTAATTTTGATGCTATAAATTCATGCTTGCTTATTCCGTCTCGATGCCAAAGCGGCCGTCCACACTTGGTTGGCGCTGAGGTGGCATAGCATGGAATCAGCTTGCACCAGGGAGCTAGAGCGATGTTGTGCTTCAAGACATTCAAGTTGTTTTTTGTATTCGGGCTGAATCCCACTTACAAACACAACGTAGGTACTGGCGACGGGCAAATGCTGCCTTTTGGCGGAAGGTGCGTCGCAACGTGACACCTTCCTGGTGAGGTGATCCCAAACGTGTTGAAAAAATGAGAGCAGGTTCAGGTTGGGTAGAACCCCAGTGTCAGTTGTCTGCTGGTTGCGTTGCAGTATGAAACTTAGAGTTATAAATCAACCTGGCCTTCCTCTGCTGACTCTGATATGTGCTCACATTAATTTTGATGCTATAAATTCATGCTTGCTTATTCCGTCTCGATGCCAAAGCGGCCGTCCACACTTGGTTGGCGCTGAGGTGGCATAGCATGGAATCAGCTTGCACCAGGGAGCTAGAGCGATGTTGTGCTTCATGAACAAAATCTGGTGATCTGGTCCAAACGATTGTCCGAGCGGTCATTGACCAATGGCTACGATTCTAGACCCTGAGTGACTGTGCTGGAGACTTCTGGTAGCGGGTCCCAACTGAGCTTGCAGCTCGACGAAGTGCGGTGAAGACTGTGATTGCGGACGTTGATGTTGTGGCTGCTGTTCCACAATGATGTTGCATGCCGGCTGTTCCAATCGCAGTATTCTGCGTCGTCTTCGCAGATGGTGGCTAGCAATCGTCAGCTGCCTGGTGATGTTGGTCATGTTCGTATGGTTCCCCATGTTGGGCAGTGTACATCAGCAGTATGCCGTAGTGCCAGCTTGGCCGTCAGTACAGGGAGAACATATAAGAAGAGAGGGAAGATGGAGCGATCTGTTCGCACCACCCGTCCGATCAGAAGGGAGGTTTACCGCAGCTTGGCTGTTTTCCACACCCAGTTTTACAAGTAGGGAAGTGTTGCCTACACTGCCACCGATCCAGAATGTTGCTGCAAAGATAAAGCCAGGACGATGTGTGTACATGGTCACTGGCAAGGGTGAGCCCAGTCTCCGCTGGAAAAGACGTTCCACGTGGGAACATGTTACAGTTATTTACTTGGCATGGGGTGATGATTTCACCAAGTCAGTCAAGCACATTCCAGGACAGAAGCTCATACCATTGTTCCTGCACAATTCTACCTGGACGACAGGCAGAAATAGGCTGCTGACGTTAGCATACCAGCTGGAAAAAGATCAAGGCTGGTGTTTCGAGTTCTTGCTGTATTTCGATGAAGATGTGTATTTCTCACAACGTCTGGGATCACACCCAGAAACAGTGATAACAGATAAGTCCAGTGATGATGCTCAATTGCTCTGGCTACACAATCTTCTATTGCGTGATCGGCCTATGCGTGCCAGCGTGTCCTATAAGGACGTAGCAAGCCGGAAGTATCCATGGAACACAGCAGCGAGTCTAGAATGCATGCAGCAGTGCCACGTCGACCATTTGTTCATGGCATACCATCGTACTGCCACCCCGTTTCTACTTCCCTACGACTCACGATTTGATGCTGAAGACTGGTGGTCATCTGCGTACATGTCCAATCTCTTTATGGCTGCTGTATTGCCAATGCATTGTGCGTATTACCGAGAGATACTAATCCTCAATGATGACAAACAGCAACATGGATACTACAGAATTGGAGCGTATAGTGAGCTGTTCAAATCTGCTAAGCGCCATGTACAGAACTGTTTGGGCAGAGTGCATTACAATGGTTATAGGGTCAATGGCAGTCTGGAGAAGTTTTTCGTGTCCCTATTAGGTGCAATGGTACCGCATGAGGTCAACATCCCTGATGACAAAGCTTGTCTTAGGGGCCATCCGGGAATAGATTACTTAACACGTTTAGGTGTCGGGGCTCATCTATTTACATGTCCTGTGGTCTCTGCCAGCCCCACATACATGTAATGGTTTATCATGCTTCAAGCTCCAACGTAAATCACATTTAAAACGCTCGTGTTTTTTCACTCCAAGTGTATAAATCCTATTGTAGTTTCATCATTCTCTTTAGTCACGGATTCCATTGATAATTTTCACAAGAAAACCACAGTACGGAGGACGCTCTTGTGCTAGCTGTCAATCGATGGCTGAAAGCGAAGTATGAGCGCAAACTCACAGGTGTGATATTCGTGGATATGTCGAAGGCTTTCGACTGTGTCAAACACACCATCTTGGCACAGGAGCTATCCGACATTGGGGTCGGCGGTACTGTCCAGCTATGGTTCACTAGTTACCTGAGTGAGCGGCTTCAACGCGTAGTTGTGGGCGGAAATTGCTCGGAACACGTCGCATGCAGTCGAGGGGTGCCGCAAGGATCCGTCCTCAGCCCCCTCCTGTTCACACTATACATCCGTAACCTTCGATGCTGCTTGCCCCAGCAGGTCACAAACCAGGAATTTGCAGACAACATTGCAATTGAAGCCTCGGACAGTTGCGAACAAGTGTGCTCTTCTCTAAGCACAGCCATCACTGGCCTGTCGCAGTGGTTGGAGGACCGTGGATTAATGCTGAACCAAAAGAAAACGCAAGCCCTGTTGATTACCCCAAGAGGCCCAGCCCCTGACACAGATAACATTCGAATTCGCTGTGGGAATGCAGCCCTTGCAGTTGTGGAACAAGCGCGGTACCTGGGCGTAATGGTAGATGGGCAGCTCTCCTGGGAGCCTCACGTCAATCACACAATCCTGCAGGTGCGGAAGTCAGTAGGTGCGCTGTGGCGGAGCCGCCGAAGCCTCACCCTGGCGTCAAAGATCCTGTTTTACAGGTCGATGATCCAGGGTAGGTTGTCGTACGCTTCCAACGCCTTTTATCCGTCACTTCAAATTGGCAACATGGAGCCCCTCACACGTCTAACGAAGTGCGCTATCCGCGGCTTCTTCGGTCTGCCACCGTGGTCGCGCACGAGCCCGATCTTTGAACAGCTCCGCCTCACCACCCTGGAGGACATGTTTAACATTAAGCTCCTCATCTTTGTCCGTGGTTGTCTGTTCTCCCGAGCTAGCTCCCTCTTCACCAGCTTCTTCGTGAGAGTTACTGGTGACCGCACTCGGGGAGCAGCACATCACCTCGTTCGAGTACCATTTTGGCCCGGTCCTGCGGGTCGAGCGACCATGCAGTTCATCGGCGCAGTCCTGTGGAACCAGCTCCCGCCTGATCTCCGTTCCGAGCACAGCCACCTTCAGTTCTGTGCCCTGCTAAAAGCGCATCATGGCTCCGCTTAAATGCTTTTCGGCTAGTGTGTTTCTGTGGTATAGCGGACTGAAGAATAGTAAAAGTGTTTTGCAATACATGTATGAAGCTATTTTGTATACAGTATGTTCCCATTCCGTTTTTGCTTTGGTGTAGCCCTGAGGTTGATTGCTTATTTATTTCTACCCTTTCTCTCTCCATACTTCTCTCCCCCCCCCCCCCCCTCTCTCTCATTCCTTCTGTCGTCCACATGTATCAAAGGAGGCGAAATCGCCTGTTTGTGGTGCGACGTTAAATAAACTTCTACAACAACAACAAGAAAACGTTCTGGAATACCTTATTCGTCCCCATGGTTGATATGAGTGCGCATGTAGTTATATAAATTTAAAAAATAAAATTTCACGGTTCGCGTGAGACTCGGCTGGAAGCCGAGTTTTCCGCATCCGCGTGGGAACGCCACCACCCTCTAGGATCAAAGGCGCAGATGCAGCGCCTAAACGGTGGGCGGTGAGTCGATCAGACCTACCACCAAGTGGTCAAAGACCGAAGTCCCATTAGCTGCATCCATGTTACCCTCGTGCCAGGCCACGAGTTCCCAATTAACTGTGGGTCGCAGCACGGCTGGAAAAAATTTGAAGCGGAAGGAACGGTGATGCCGTTTTCGTCACATCGTGAGAGTAAATTGCATCCGCGGCAGCTCAAAGTATTTGGTCGTAAAACGAATTGGGACGCGTCCAGCTCGTCAAAATTTACCACACTTTCGACATGTCCTCGACCAGCTCCTCTCTGACTCCATATCGATACGAGGAAGAAGTCGTTTGTTGTAAACCAGACGAACATGTACGAGTACCGACGTCAGTGAGTTGTCATTTCATGCTTTCGCGCGGAATATTTCTTCGAGTTCACAGTGAGTTTTTCCAGGCAGCGCTCGAGCGCTCATACGGCTGTGCTTCCAGGAAATCGCGATTCCACGGATGCAACAAATTTCGCGATTTTGGCCAAAACTCGCGATTTTCTGAAAAATCCGTGATTTCCCGCTTTTTTTGTTGTTTTCCGCACTTCTTTTTACATTTCTATGTCTTTCCACGCAGCATAGTGCTTTCCATGATTCTGTACGTAGGTTATTTGCACAGTACGCAAATAGCGATTCTAAGGATGCAACAAAATAATGTTGTGATTTGGCCCAAAGCCGCAATTATCTGCCAATAATTCCGCGAGTTCCTGGCACGTTCCGCACTTTTCGACGCATTTTTGTTGTTTTCTGCCGCAATTACTTGCGCAAGTTTTCGAGGATTTTGTCCGCAAATTCCCGCAGGGACAGATACGGTAAGACGGCAAACTCCCCGGGCGATCGCCAGGATTGCTAATCTTTTTGAAACTGACTATAATCGGCTTTTCCATCGGTTAAGAGAATGTTCAAATTCGGCCATATTATTAGCCCCAAGATCAGAATTCGGCTCAACGTAGTACTTGGAGCGATCCTGAGCAATATTCCGAAAACTATTCTCAAAAGGTTCCAGCCAAATTTGAAATAATTCAAAAACCCTACGCGTCTATAGTTTTGAAATTCACTGTAGCCTTCGCATCCGCAGGCCACCACTATGCCTGTTAACCTTAGTGGCGAATGCAGACCTCACAAGTGAGTCAGGGGAGAGGAGGTTAGTCTCTCAACCAATCGGGCGTGTAACGGCCCATAACCCTGTAAACTGCATCCTTGTTGTTGTTGTTGTTGTTTATTCATTTTACATCGCAAGGCAAACGGGCAGTTCTGCCCAATATTATGGAAGCGATGACAACCAGTAAGAAGAGTCAGAAATGAAGAGAAAAATAAATGAAAATAAAAATACGAAAATGGAAGTAGCAATCAGGGGAGGCAGGGTCAAGACGAGCAGAAAAAAATGGATGTCAAATTTACAAATCGGGTCATCGTAGCATGATTCTATCGAGCCTCATCAGCAGGTTACGAAAGCCATTACAAATTTACATTTGGCAATAAATAAGATAAATTGTGCACTCATAGCAACAGCAAAAATGAAGAAAGTCAAGTTCCATAACGTTTTTTTGTTTTCTTGGCGTTCCACTGATGACAGTCACAAGAAAACGTTATGGAACTTGACTTTCTTCATTTTTGCTGATGTTATGAGTGCACAATTTATCTTATTTATTGCCATTTTACGACTATTGTCTCCTCGTCGATTGTTTAAATTTACATTTAACCGAAGTAAAATACGCGTAGCATGCGTTTGAATTCACGGACAGATACTATGGACTTCATACAGTCGGGCAGGCCATTCCAGAGTTGGCAGCTAGCTAGAAGCGGTCGGCATGCGCCAGAAGCACTGTGGGCCAGGGGGAGGGGAAGGTTGCGTCCCAATTGACCTCGAGTGGTCATGCCTGTCGGCGGGCCTTGCAATACAATTCGGGACGACAACAGCTCACTGACGATTCCAGAACGGATTCTAAATGTCAGGAGTCGGAGCTTGCATTCTCCTCGTTCCAGCACTGGGCAGACACCCAGCCTGGTGTACAGGGGAAGAGTGTGGGCCAATGGGTGCTCATCGGCCACGCAACGGATGCAACGTTTATCCAGTTTGGCTACTGTGTTCCGCTGCTCAGCGGACAGTCCTGGGAGAAACGCATTCGACGCATATAGAATATCCGGTACGACAAGGGCAGAGTAATACAGCATCGCCTGCCTCACTGTTAGGCAGTGCCGGATCTGGCGGAGGATCCGCAGCTTCATAGCCGTGCGTCGGACGACAGAGGTGACTTGCGGTGACCAGCGAAGATTTTCGTCCAGAGTGACTCCGAGGTAGCGAGCCGTACTGGTCTGGGCAAGAGGCGTGCCAGTGCAAGTAATGTGGAGGTCGAGGTGTGCCTGCCGTCCAGCTTTGATTACAAGCACTTGCGTCTTTCCGGTGTTGAGGATAAGCCCTTTGGCATCGAGTAGCCTGGCGACAGCCGACACTGCTGCGGAAAGGGTGATGTTGATAGCGTGAGCACTAGCGTGGCTCAGGTACAGCATGATGTCGTCCGCGAACATTAGTGTACGCACCGGGTCAGCTACTGATGCGACACATCTCGTGTAGATCGCGAATAATATCGGACCAAGCACGCTTCCCTGGGGCACACCGCACGTGCAAGCTGTTTCCTCTGAGCCTGTACCGTTGGCAGTGACCACACACTGGCGTCGTGCGCTGAGGTAGTCCGCAAACCAGTCCAGTGCCGTAGAGGAGACACCAAGTTCGAAGAGATCCTGGAGCAAGGTCTGATGTTGGACCTTGTCGAAAGCTTTGCTCATATCAATGAGCACCACGCCGGTATGCAGGTGCTGGTCTGCGGCTTCGTAAAATTGATCCACAGCCAACAAGACTGCGTCCTCTGTGGAGTGGTTGGCTCGGTAAGCGAATTGCTTGTTATTCTCACTCCGAGCTGTGAGTACCCAGTTGACCGTGGGTGTCGGCGCAGTTCAACACGCGTAAAAAGTCTTTTTACACGCTCCCTGCTACCAGCGCGGGTCTTGAACTCGGGACCTCATGATTCGCAGGCAGGCCTGCAAACCAATCGGCCATATGCGTTGGTCACAGCCTGCCCAACAAAGCCAAATGTGTGCTGCATGCACCAGTGATACTTGTAGTTGTACAGTCCACACAGGCGACACACAATGCTGTGAAGCAGGGGTCACTGGCATATTATATGTATAATGTAGTACAGAGCCGACACAGAACACGTGGAAAGAAGTGAGCGAAAAGGACGGCAGGACAAAATCACGGACAGCGTATCCAAAGCTCTGCACCTCTCGGTACGTGAAGGAATCACGATTCCCACTACGGTACCGTGAGTGCCTTGCCGACGATTTGGGTAGGTCACGTGTACCCCACGGTACGAGCTTGAAGCTGAGAGTGATTTACACCTGCGCACAGTCATTCCGTGCATTCCGTCGACAGGCCGGATCACGGTCACCATTTTTTTCAATTTCTGACTTTGGTCCCGCGAATATGTATATAATATTACCTGAAGCCGAGTGAATATGGGCGAATATTCACTAGTATACAAACCGAGGCGAAGCCGAGGTTTGTATAACTAGTGAATATTCGCCCATATTCACGAGGCTGAAGGTAATATTAGACTTATACCTCTCCATATTCACCCTCTCGTCCCTAAAACCCAACAAACCAGTCCTGTTGGTCATACATGTACATGTACACAGAACTAACGTAAGTCGTTGTTGCTTCACTGAGCCTTCAGACCGACTGGCGTGTTCTTGCCTGAATCGGAGGGCGGCGTGTTCAGAATCTTTTTCAATCGATCGTGTACACGTACTGGTGCATGTGGCATGGGAGGTGACGACCTTGGAGAACACGCTCGTGCCAATCACCATGGAGAACACGCTCGTGCAGAGTTGTGGCGGAAGCCAATCATTAGAGCTAGAGGTTTCGTTTCACGCGAAGATTTGACCAATCAGAGAGAGGTTTCGTTTCGGCGAAGATTTGACCAATCAGAGAGAGGTTTCGTTTCACGCGAAGATTTGACCAATCCGCGACCATCGCGCCAATTCGGGAGTCGGTTTATAACAGCGAGCCAAGCGGTTCTACTCTCACTTCTTTTCTTTTTAGGCAGCGCTTCGGAGCTGTTGTGTGCCCTAGGAAAATTCTACGCTAACGTCCTTGAACAGGGCTGTTCTGAGTACAAACGAAATTCCTGGCTTGCCGCTTGATCCGCAATCATCGGGCCATTGACATGTTGAGCGTCCAAAACCTTGTTTTCTCGCTGAAACGCTCCGTCTGTGAAGATGCTCACTGTCAGCACCTGGTCACATGCGGATCCAGCGGCAATGGCAAGCAAGGAATTATTTCGTTTGTACTCAGAAAAGTCCTGTCTAAGGAAGTTAGTGTAGACATTTTCTAGGGCACTCGACAGCTCCGGTGCGCTGACTGAAGAGGAATCAAGCGCAGCACCGAGTACTCGTACTGCTCTCTTTACAGTACAATGTAAGTATCGAAAAGTGGTGAATATAAGCGGTGAATATTTAGCATTATACCCAGCTCATATTAACCCCCACTAACTCCTGTGATCTATAACTGGTGAATATATCTCCATATTCACCACTTTAACTTGGGGTATATACTTTGCTATATTACCCACTTAGAGGTTGTAACTTTTCAACTTTCAAGGGACTTAGAAATTTTCTCTCCAATTGAAAGAGAAAAAATTGAAGAGAAGAAAGAAGTTTCAGCAGGAATCGAACCTGCAACCATAAGATTCCCAAGCACCTATCTTGACCACCCAGCCACCAGGGTGTTGATGCAGATGTTGGTTGAAAGAAAGGTCTTAGGTCTGGAACACGCAATGCTACCTACACCTAATACATGTAGTATACTATAGTATAGTGGGATACTAAAAATAGCTATTTCGGACCAGTATTTCAGGCCCAAAACGAAGCTAGGTATAAATAGAATAAACACCTCTGTCTTGTGTTTATGGGAATATAAACACTGTCTATAAAAACCTCGGCTACGCCTCGGTTTTTATAGCAGTATTTATATTCCCATAAACACAAGACAGAGGTGTTTATTCTATACATATTCACCACTTATGTAGATGGCCAATTGTGTGTGGGTGAATATGGAGTGAGTGTAGTATCCCTGCCCGACCAATACGGCAGCAGTACGGAACTAATACGGAACGACCTTATGTATATTAATTTTAGTGTATCTCCGCATATAAGCGTACGGCGTCTGCTGCATAAAAGCAGCTGCGCTTTTTCTGTTTTGATTAGATTAGATTAGATAGCAATGAAAGCTAACTCGAAGAAGAAGGAGTCAACCTCTAGGTGAGCACCGGAGAGAAAGTTATTTATTTTGCCGCTTCTTCTTTCACTAATAATTATATCTCAGGTGTGTACCTGAAAGTAGAATAAAAGTAATTCTTGTTAATTGCACCGCGCCTACCACTCGGCTACCCATTACATTGGTGGCAGCGGTGTAGTTTTAAAGGGGAAGTTAAGGCAAAAATCAAAATTTCACCAGTTGTAGTCTTCGGGGTGCTGAGTCGAATGGTCTTGGTCCGAGAAAGCTGAGACGCTCCCTTCCTACTTGAATCCCAATCGAACTCGCGCACTTCCACCGAAACTGGGTGACTGCGCCCTACGAGATGGGGATTTGTATGCAAAATGTCACTAAAAGCGCCATTTCGTTCTTATAAAAGCACGGATGACCGCGATTGGCCCATATATTGTAGTCTTTTGGACGCTGAGTCGACTGGTTTTGGTCCGAAAAGGCTGCGATGCAGCGTTCCTCCTTTATTCCCAATGGAACATGGTTGAACAAGCGGTCACGTGCTCCTGGGTGCCCAAATCACCTGGTCACCACGCCAGCAGGCGACAACTACCCGTTAAAGCATAATGGCTCAAACCACTGACCCACTTCCCTTGAACCCGCATGCTCCAGCCTTTACACCATCGTCTCCTCTTCAACCGTCGGCCCCCGTAAGCTGTTCATATACCCACATAAAGGTTGGCCACATAAATATTTGCAGCCTTAGACACAAAACACACATTATTGCTAAGTTAATAGACCAACATGCCCTGGATCTTCTGGCAGTTACTGAAACGTGGCTTGACTCCAGCATCTCGGACAACGAGGTCTCGGTGCCGGGAACAATTCTTTTCCGTCGTGATCGGCCGTGTGCTGAGGGCTGCCCGTGCTTGTCCTCCTGCAGCCCCTGCAGGAAAGGAGGGGGAATTTGCATGTACGTGAACGACCAAGTTAATGTGACTCCTGTCTTGACCCACTCGCATGCCAGTCTAGAATTGATGTGGCTCAGAACCGGCACAGTCAATGATGGTGTTTTGTTCGGTTGCATATATCGGCCCCCATCCGAGCCAGTGGAGTACTGGACTCGGCTTGCCACAGCCACAGAACAACTGGACAGCGAAAATGTTGTATTATTAGGCGACGTCAATGTAGACTTCCTGCATCAGGCATCCAGCGTTTTCCAACACCTTAAGAACACACTTTTACTCCCGTGCGGGATGGCCAATAAAGTCCAGGACGCAACCAGAATCACTGCCTCGACACGCACGTCGATTGACTGCATACTGACGAACATAGACCTCGTCACGTCAGCATCCGTTAAAGACTGTGAGTTCTCAGACCATCGCCTGGTCCTCAGTACTGTCCCATTGCCCACAGCGGGCACACGGAACTCCGACACCGATGGTCAGCAACCAAGCAGACAACGAAGAGACTACCGAGGCTTCGACGCAGACCGCTTCTGCGGTATGTTGTTGTCTTCCAATCTTCATCACTTTGCAACCACTGACCCTGACCTGATGTTAGACGAATGGGCCGAGAAATTTAATGCTGCACTTGATATTGCAGCGCCTTATGTGCCCAGGAAGCGACCGAAGCGGAATCGGAAGACTTGCCCTTTCATGACCAAGGCTCTTCTTGACTTGATCAGGGAACGCAAATCAGCCTTCAAGAAGTTAAAAGCAGCCAACTTTCGTGACATGGTCATAATGGCGCAGTTCAAGAGATTACGTAGTCAGTCCAACAACTTGTACCGTCATCTTCAGAATCGTTACTTCGCGGATCGGTGCAGGACGTATGAACGGGAACCTCGACAGTTCTGGAAAATATTGAACACGATCACCAAGCGTACGCCACAGAGGCAAACAGTTACTATCCCAGCTGAGAGACTAAACGATTACTTCCACGCTATTGTCACCGATAATCATGCCACCTATGATCTGCCAATGGGTCCGGCTAACTCTACGGACCTCAGGACGTTCGAGGCGGTAACTGTCTCAGAAGTGAAAAGGCTAATCAGTGCCCTCCAGAGCCGCAAAGCTCCTGGCCCGGACGGAATTATGCCTTTTTTGCTAAAGGTATCGAAAGACGTAGTCGCCCTTTCACTTACCATTTTGTACAACACTTCCCTCTCTTCTGGACACTTTCCATCCCGGTTCAAAATTGCCCACATCACCCCGATATTGAAGTCAAAACAAGGCCCCCGTAATTGCCCTTCCAATCACCGCCCGGTGTCTCTAACATCTATTCTCGCCAAACTCCTTGAGCAGCTCGTGTTCTCTCGTCTCCAGGTGTTTTTCCAAGAACGTTGCCCGTTCCATGAAGATCAATTTGGTTTCCGGAAGCACCGGTCGACCGAGCAACTCCTCACGAAGGTAACGAATGATTGGCTGCTAGCCCGCGAAGCGGGTCTGCATACAGCTGTTGTTTGCGTTGACCTGAAGAAGGCGTTTGATACCGTGCAACACCAGCAACTTCTCATCGCAATCGCGGCCGTGGGTATTTCTGGCATAGCCCTGGCTTGGTTGCAGTCATACCTCCGTGGACGGCAGCAGCGCGTGGTTACCTACATCGGAACGTCTCCTCTGGTACCAGTTACTAGTGGCGTACCTCAAGGCACCATTCTGGGCCCTGTGCTCTTCAATTTATATGTGCGGAAGCTGCCGCTCACAGCTGATGCTCTTTCCTGCAAGCTGCCGATGTTCGCGGATGACATGACGCTGTATGCCAGTAGAAGGTCGCCAAATGAAGCTGTCGGTGCCGTCAACAAGGTACTTTCAGTGCTTGCTCTAGATCTTGCGGACCTAGGGTTGTCAGTCAACTCTGCCAAAACTGTCGCCATGTTCATTTCCAAACTCCCCCTGCACCTGTCTGTTCCTGTGATACTCAACGATCAGGTATTGACCCGCGTTACCAGCACCCGAATCCTGGGGGTCATCATTGATGACCGCCTAACGTGGTCGCCTCACATTGATTTTGTAATTCGCAAGACATGTGCAAAGGTTGGCGCTCTTCGTCGGTCCTTTCGGCAATTGAGCAGGAAGGCCAGGAGGCAATTTATTGTATCAGTCATTCTACCTGATCTTTTGTACTGTTGTTCGTGTTTTGTAACGAAGCTGTCCGCTAAGGACCGCCAAAGGCTCTCTACTGTGTTCCGCCGTGCTGTACGAGCTGCCTGTGGTGCTAAGTCACAGGACGACATCACGCCATTATTGACCACATTGGCGATTTATCCATTTGAACACTATATGATTCTCAACTTTGCCCAGTTTATTCATAGAAATCATGTCATCATCTCACTGCCTACCCTAACGGAATTATTTCCACCGATCACAACAAGCCTTAGAACTAGAAGCCACTCTAATGCTTCCATTGCCATATCTAAGCACCGGACAACTGATGGAGTAAATTCTTTTTCTAATCGTGCCGCAATTTTCTTTAATACACTACCTGCCGAGTGGCGCAGACACCACCGTACCTCTACATTTGCAAACCAACTCAGGGATCTTTTTAAAGACCCAGTGGCGTTTAAGAAGTATTTTGACCTTCTTTTTGGAATCTGTTGAGTTTCTCGATGATCTTGATAGTTCTTGTACTAAGATTGAAGTTGACTTGGTGTTTGATTACTGTACTGCTTGATGTCTGAATTCCAATTTTTTCTATTTTTTCTTTTCTTTTCCTTTCCTTTCCACTTATCCCGTTATCGGCCCTCTTAAGAGTTGTGTGTATCACTGTTGAGGCATCCGATGGTAAATAAAATAAATACTACTACTACTAACTTTCACACCAAGGTTCAACTCGAGTGACAGGACTGCACCCAAAAAAGGTCAAAACAGGCTGTAAGTTGTACCCTGCAGGCACGGTGACCAGGTGACTGGTGTACGCAGGAGCACGTGACCGCTTGTTCAACCATGTTCGATTGGGAATTAGGGGCGAACGCTGCATCGCAGCCTTTTCGGACCAAAACCAGTCGACTCAGCGTCCAAAAGACTACAACATATGAGCCAATCGCGGTCATCCGTGCTTTTATAAGAACGAAATGGCGCTTTTAGTGACATTTTGCATACAAATCCCCATCTCGTAGGGCGCAGTCACCCAGTTTTGGTGGAAGTGCGCGAGTTCGATTGGGATTCAAGTAGGAAGGGAGCGTCTCAGCTTTCTCGGACCAAGACCATTCGACTCAGCACCCCGAAGACTACAACTGGTGAAATTTTAATTTTTGCCTTAACTTCCCCTTTAAATAAAACAACGTGATTCGACCGTCATTGGAACGGACCTCTCTGTCATGCTGCGAAAGCTTCAGGATGACCTTAGCGCTCTGGAGCTCTACCTTGATGACAAAGGACTTCTCATGAACCCTGACAAGACGCAGTTCCTGGTCCTTCGGCGCCCACGCCAACCTGTGCCGCATCTACCAATCCCCCTAGTTTGTAAAGGCAAGCCCCTCACCCCTGCAGCCACCGTGAAGTATCTCGGACTACTCATCGACGAGCATCTCACCTTCCAGCCGCAAGTCGAGAAGGTCTGCGGTGCGGTGTTCGGCAAGATTGCCGCCTTCAGACATGGCCGAAAAAACCTAACACCTGAAGCGAAGAGGACGTTCTATTTATCCATTGTGCAATCGACTCTCGACTATGCCAGTAACGCTTATCTGCACTGTCTCAGCGCCACCCTGTTCAATAAAATCGTGACGGTCAGTCACATAGCAATGAAGAAAGTTTTTGGGTTTGACCGTATGATGTCTACTGAAATTGTTCTCCGCAAATATCATCTCTATTCTTTTGAACAGCGCACAAATCTTAAACTCTATGTTTTCGTGTACCGCTGCTTGACCCCACATCTTGCTAGTCCCCTTCTCCAATCCTTGTTCCAGCTTAGGGCTGCTGTGCCTGGACACCAGGCTCGCACGCGCGGCCAGGCACAGCGCGCATTAGTTCTTCCGCCTGTTTCTACGCAATATGGCATGCGTTCTATTTCTTTCCTGGCGGCAGACAGATGGAATGCTCTTCCCACTGACTGCCGTCAGGCCCCGTCTCTTACTCTGTATGTAAACATGGTAAAAATTCACCTAGGGTTCCCAGTAAAAAGGCAACGCCTGTTGGGACTCCCCTAGTAAAATAATAAAATCTACTACTACTACTACTACCCCAGACCCCCATGGCTCAACCCGCTGCAGCTCCGTGCGACGAATCAAGATGAGAATCATGTTTCTTGCCTTCCTGGGCTTGGCCCTGCTTATTAGCTTGCAGCACAGTCAGGGTGCTAGCGTGGATCACCCTTCCCTCCGCATGGCATCCACTGGAGACTCCGATGGCGATTCCAAGCGACCCGCTACCTACATGTATACTACCGGTGGTGATGGCGAAGCTGATGAGGACGACAACAGGCAGGCTACTGCCCAAGACAAGGAGGGTATTCCCCAAGACCAGCAGCGTTTGATTTTCGCCGGCACACAGTCGGAAGCAGGAGCCCACTCTTCACTTGGTACTTCGCCTCCGTGGTGGGATGCAGATTTTCGTCAACACTCTTCCTGGCTAGACCATCACTCTTTACGTCGCGCAAAGCGATGCTCTCGACAATGTGAAGACCACGATTCAAGACGAGGAGGGAGGTCATTTGTCTGACGCCGAGATAACCGCTCTGAGTGACCGGCTCAACCAAGATGAAGATAAAACCTGGCTTGACCTCCGCCGTAGCTCCAGCCGCCGCGGTGGTTACTAACGCTGATTGAAGGTATGGCATTTTCTTTCCTGTCTTCCTTCAGTCTCCCTGTTCTCTTCAGTCTTCCTTTATGCGAGTGTGTGAATCCAGTTTAGTTTGGTAGGCGTCTGATCATGGTGAGCCACGGTTTACCCAGCTAACGTGGGACAATGTGTGTGACAACGCCCCTTATAGTTATAGTGTATTCAGTTCGGTTTTTGAACTGCGATGTTCCTGGCGGGTTGTGCCAGCGTAGTGCAGCAAGAGTGCTGTGGTTTCAGGTCCTATTTGGAGGACAGTTCTTTCCCTTTTGACCCCGTGAGATCGTGTGAACCTTGTGTGCTTTTACTTCTATTTTATGATTTGTTATCAGTTCATTTCTTCTGTCTACTCTAAACGTTATCATTTCCGATATAATTTGCCATCTTCCGGTTGACGCTGTTGTTCATAACTCTTCACTAATTTTTGAAAATCACGAGGGCGTGATTATCTGTAGGAAGGGAGGGTGTAGTATCCCTGCCCGACCAATACGGCAGCAGTACGGAACTAATACGGAACGACCTTATGTATATTAATTTTAGTGTATCTCCGCATATAAGCGTACGGCGTCTGCTGCATAAAAGCTGCTGCGCTTTTTCTGTTTTGATTAGATTAGATTAGATTAGATAGCAATGAAAGCTAACTCGAAGAAGAAGGAGTCAACCTCTAGGTGAGCACCGGAGAGAAAGTTATTTATTTTGCCGCTTCTTCTTTCACTAATAATTATATCTCAGGTACTAGGTGTGTACCTGAAAGTAGAATAAAAGTAATTCTTGTTATCCCATGGTACGGTACTATAGGCCTGTTTCAGCCAATCAGGAGCCTTGCTGACCGGGAAATAATAGCCAATACAATCCCGCGCGGGATGATATTCATTATTAACTGGGTTCACTTTTACCGTACCTACTACGGTGCACCCTGCATTGGCATGCCCCCACCCCCTCTCGATTCGATGCAATGCATCTTGCCACTGGAGTCCTTTCGATCAGAACCCAGCGACAAAATGCACTACACAGAACCGTGAGAGGGTGGGAGCATGCCAATGCAGATTGCACCGTCGGTACAGTAAAAGTGAACGGAGAGAACTTACCTCCGCGACTACGTCCAAAACCAGATTCCACACAAACAAACAACGAACTCCAATCACTATTCAACTCAACACTACGACACAAAGGAGACTTCGAAGTGCATCAGTTCTCATTCACTCTTTGTAAACTCGAAAACTACACAAAGTATCACCATCCGAGTGAAAATTACTAATTGCAAGGAGAGATACCGAAACAACACGAAAAGTACACGACGTGAAAGTGAGAGGAAAAATCTTGTACAGAATATTCAACAGTGTAGTGCATTTTGTCGCTGGGTTCTGATCGAAAGGACTCCAGTGGCAAGATGCATTGCATCGAATCGAGAGGGGGTGGGGGCATGCCAATGCAGGGTGCACCGTAGTAGGTACGGTGAAAGTGAACCCAGTTAATAATGAATATCATCCCGCGCGGGATTGTATTGGCTATTATTCCCGTAGCTATGCAGAAGACGTTACTTCAGTAACGTCTGGCGCTAGCCAGGGTCCACACAGCTTTAATTTGGTGTTTGTTTGTGTGTTTGTTTGTGTCACGCCTGGCGCTATCCGTATCTGACGGCAAAAAAGCATAGGATGTTATAAATTTTTCAATTCTCCTTTTTTTCAGGCATATCCTGGGATTCGAACCCGCACTATCGCCCTACATGCATTCCCCCATACACTTCGTATTCATACCCATTCTTCCAAGTTGCGTTACGTTATTATCTTGCGTTTGAAAGCCCTATTTGAATATTGCGGGAAGCTGTATGTGGCCAGCTGTGTTTGATGGTACGGTACGGTACGGGAGACGGTGTCGTATTACCCTCGATCGTACCTGTCCCGTCCCTATCCCCTACCGTACCGTGCCATCAAAGACGGCTGGCCACAATGCATATAACTCAAATAGGGCTTTCAAATGCAAGATCACAATGTGAAACAACTTGGAAGAATTAGTATGTATGCGAAGTGCATCGGGGGATGAATGCAGGGCGCGCGATAGTGCGGGTTCGAATCCCAGGTCATGTCTAAAAAAAAAGGAATTTTTTAAAGAATTTATAACATCCCTATGCTTTTTTTTGTCTAGGTCATCAAGGCAAAAAAGCATAGCGTAGGGCCCTGAGCTTCCAAGCTCTCTCGTTTCCCGGTCAGCAAGGCTCCTGATTGGCTGAAACAGGCCTATAGTACCGTACCATGGGATAAAATATGATAACTTTTAGCAAAAAAATAGCATAATTCTGCAATTTTTTCAGCAATGCGAAAAGCATAATTTCACGAAAATATTAGCATAATCTGTCAAGGCCTACTGCTTACAAAGATCAGGCTTATGCAAACGAATACAAACAGCCTCAAGTACTTTCAACTGACTAGCGTACCATGCACGACAAAGAACAGAAAAACTAAAATCATCATACACCTGCAGACACTTAGGGTGAGACAACAGATGAAGAAAAAAGCAGCCCCAGCATACGATCAATGTAAACTGTCATGAAACGCCGATTCCTGTCGTTACTGCGGCCAGGTATCTTGGAGTGCTCCTCGACTCGGATCTGTCATGGACGCCCCATGTTGATCGCTGCACCGCTCGACTGGCCCAGAGGATCGGAGCACTATGGAGGTTGCGTCGCTGCTTGACTCATCAGAGCCGAGTTCTCTACTTTAAAGCGATCATCATGTCTGACCTGATGTACGGATCCAATGCGTTTTCCCCGCTTCTTACTGCCAACCAATTGGATCGGCTACAAGTCATGCAGAATCGGGCGGCAAGGGCGGTTTTCGGACTCTCGCATCACACCTCCGCGCGTACCCTCCTGCTGCAATTGGACACCTACAGAGTATCCGAGATATTCAGGCAGAAGTTCATCGTTCTGGTCTGGAGGTCTCGGAATGAGCACGCAAGTTCTGAACTGCAAGCCCTCCTAGTTCCTTCGGCAGCTGGCCCAACTAGGTTGCACTCCACCATGGGTCTGCGCCAACCGCCAGTTTCCACCAGGTTCGGCAAGGGTTGCCTCGCGTTCCGGGGCGCCCAGCTGTGGAACACATTACCCAGCGATATACGTGCCATCTCCACGCTCCGCCAGTTCCGCGCCAGCATGATCCCGCACACACTTACTGGCCTTAGTACCTAGAGTACCAGACGTCCTGTTTGATGATCAGCTGGCTTAGTTTTTCTCCACCTCTATCCTAATTACATCAGTCCCCAATTTCATTTATTACTGCTTTCTATCTGCATTCGCCACCTTTTCATTGGGCAGATCTGCCCGTTTGGTTTGCGAATTAAAATAAACACAACAACAACACGCAAGTTCTGAACTGCAAGCCCTCCTAGTTCCTTCGGCAGCTGGCCCAACTAGGTTGCACTCCACCATGGGTCTGCGCCAACCGCCAGTTTCCACCAGGTTCGGCAATGGTTGCCTCGCGTTCCGGGGCGCCCAGCTGTGGAACACATTACCCAGCGATATACGTGCCATCTCCACGCTCCGCCAGTTCCGCGCCAGCATGATCCCGCACACACTTACTGGCCTTAGTACCTAGAGTACCAGACGTCCTGTTTGATGATCAGCTGGCTTAGTTTTTCTCCACCTCTATCCTAATTACATCAGTCCCCAATTTCATTTATTACTGCTTTCTATCTGCATTCGCCACCTTTTCATTGGGCAGATCTGCCCGTTTGGTTTGCGAATTAAAATAAACACAACAACAACAACAACAAAAACGGCAGACTTCTTACGATCACAATCACCATCCGATTCCTCGTCTCCACCAACCGCAACCTCGTCCCCCGTCTCATCTTCCAACTCGTCCTCAGTGTCGTCCTCCGTGTCATTCTCCTCATCACCACCGATCGGTCCCAGGCTCGCTTCACGTTGCTGAACCTCTGTTCGTTGACTCCTCCTTTTTTTAGCACTTTGTTTTGTTCTCGTAACACATTATTGAATGTATATGTCATAGCCCGAGAGTGAGGGCTTGTAACTTTTAACTACTGCTGATAGCTACTGTGCGTAGAACGTGGACACACTGTGTCTTCCGGACCGTAGTTGGAACAGTTATTGTACAATATAATATACGGTGTGTGCCGGCGAGGTCACCTACCCAGTGAGACTGTAAAATGATAGGTTTTGCTGCTGTCAATGGATGAAGCGCACGACTGTGCATTTGCAGTAGAAAGTGCAATACCTGTAGTTATGAATTCGCTTTATAGTAGTAGTACGCTAGGTGTGGATGTGCGTGATTGCACCTGCTTGACCATTGACTGGCTATGCTTTTAATTAATCAAGTACATGTACATGTTGCGGTCCAGACGCCGGGTCTAGGCTTGCCCCGTTCTAATACCCTTTCACACTTTGCGTATCTTATGATGACAGCCGCTTCTAGATCACGCAGACCTGTGCGTGTATGTATGTGCGTGTGCGTGTCCGATCGCCGTTCCGCGCAGCGGACAAAGTTGCAGTTCAGCTGCATGTTTAGCAAGTACTATCGCTACTGCCGCTGCTTGCTGTTTTCTACAATGTGTTATATTATAGCATGCTGCTGCTTTTTGCGAGGGGTTCTTTCGGTGCTCTTCTTCCAAACACTGAACATATTCTCTGCTCTGACGAGATCAGTTGGTGTGTGTGTGTTGGGATTAGGATTGGGTGAAGTTGCGTTCCGTACCAGCCGTGGCTACACTGGTCACGAAACGTTCCGAGGTTAGCGATCCAGCCAGACGAGGCTAACCGGAACGCTGTCCGAGCGAGTTATCACAAGTGGTGCTGTGACCAGGATGGCTGGCAAGAACGAGGCAACAAAGTTCACCATTCCTAGAAGAGGCGCGAAGATCTCGGCCAGGCGCTTGTAGACGGTGCAAGCGCAGTCTAAGTATATTGAAGATGTTCAATGTATCCTGCCTCACTACTGGTTGTGTCGTTGTGTGTGCGGGAACGGGCCTCCACCAGGGAACAAAGAGGTTTGTTCTCTGTTGTGCTCGATTGGCATGGCGCAGTGATGACTGAGCTGCCTCTGGTGATGAGAATTGCATGCTGCATGATGGGCATACAGTTCGTAACGATGGGTATGGATGTGTCGTATCTCTGTAGTCTGTTTGGTCTAGTCCTCAAGCTGGGATGCCAGCCGGAGTGATTAGGGTGAACTATTGGCGGCCTTGTGCGCGAGGAATCATGGCATGATGTTGAGAGGCATGCATGATGCGGCTTGCACTGGTCGGCTAGTCTAAATGTGTGATGAACGGGAATCCGGATGGCGCACGAGGCTCCGCGAGATGTCGCGAGTCAGGCGTGGGATCGGGAAACCTGATGCGACGGTGGTCGCTTGGCATGTTCATACGGCGGTTAGGGTTACAGTGGTTGAGTACGCTGTGCCCACGTGCAATTGGGGTGTGCACTCGTAGGCGCGCGCGGGCCGTGATCGGACGGCAGCGGCGTGGCTGAGTATATCAGGCGAGCTGAGGCGAAGAGGATTGAGTTCTTCGCGGATCAGTCGTCCTGCTAGCACTATTTGTCTACTTTGCTCATTCTTTTGCTGTGTTGACGATGGCTCAGCAACAGCAACAACAAGGCAGAGGTGTGAATGCGCCTGCTGCAAATGTTCATCAACCGTTAGTAGCTGGTGGTGCTGCTGCGGTGGGTGGCCCTGGTGCAGTGATGGCTGCAGCAGGGGGAGCGGTAACTGGTGCTGGAGGAGCGCCAGTTGCTCCAGCGTTCGGGAGGCCTGCGGTGATGCCCGAGGCCTACGATGGTTCCGGAGACTGGGTGGAGTATATCCAGTACTTCGATCAGTGCGCGCAGGTGAACGGGGGAATGACCCGCAGAAAGCGCAGTACTTAGCGGTACGCCTCAGAGGTGGGGCGCAACGCTTTTTGGCTACTATACCGGCTGCAAGACGGGCCGTATGGCAGCATGTGAGTGCGGACCTTGAGCGAAGGTTCGCACCACCTGCTAATGAGCGGCAGTTTAAGGCTCAATTCCGCACGAGGAGGCGTAAATCCGGTGAGGATTTAGCGCATCTGGCGGATGATCTGCGTCGGCTGGTGGTGCGGGCGTACCCCAACATGCCGGGTGGGTTACAGGATGAGCTGGTGAGGGACCAGTTCATCGAGGCGGTATCTCCTGTGGCCTTGAGAGTGAGGCTGCAGGAGAATCCTCCGGCGACGGTGCAGGCGGCATTAGAGATGGCGCTGCACCTGGAAAAGGTTTGGCGAAGTGTTGACTTGCCAAGCGAAGCTCCGCAGAGGCTGGTGGGCCCCTACGGAGAGAGCCAGCAAACACAGTTGGTGACGGCCGCTGTGGATGTTGCTGAGGCTCCAGCGAGAGGACAGACGGACGTCCTCGAGCGTACTTTGAGCAGCCTGGTGAGGACGCTCGACCAACTACTGGAGAGGCGTGATGCTCCAAGTGGTCAAGGAGGGCGAGGCCGAGGAAGAACTCGGGATCAGGAGCCCGCTCGACGAGTGAAGATGTTCACTTGTTGGAACTGTGGTGAACCGGGCCACAGGGCAGCCCAATGTCCTCGTGAAGCGCAGACGGGGCGCGGAGGATACGATGGCTCGAGGAGAGGGCCTTTGGGAAACGGCCAGTGACTGGGGCGATGGCCCACGTGCCTGGTCAGACCATTTCTTTGGGTCGAGAGTGTAATCCGGCAGCACCTGACGAGCGTGCTGTCGAACAATCCATTCCTATGGTCGGATGCGACTCTGGAACGGGGATGTTGACCACGGGGACAATCGATGGGTTGTTAGTGGAGATGCTGGTAGATACTGGAGCGGCTGTAAGCTTAGTATCTGCGGATCTAGCCAGGAAGCTGGGCTACGATCCGGATCGACTCACGGCGGATGCGCCTGGGTTGAAGTTTTGTGGGGCAGATGGTAAGCCTCTGGTGGTGAATGGAAAAGTGGTTGTTCACCTTGGCGTTCAAGGATGTGTTTGTTCGCCGGAAATGCGGGTAGTCGATGGGCTACGATTTCCATGTGTGCTGGGACGTGATGTGCTGTCCAGCATTCCCTGTAACATAACCTCTGCGAATGGCAAGCTATGTTTCAAGGTCGAAGAAAGGCGAGGGGGTGGTGCAGATGAGGCTCCGCTCCGCTTGCAGGAGAAGATTGTTCTCCCACCACACCACGAGATGACCGTGGCGGCTGTGGTGGACACTCTTGCATTCGATGGGATGCCAGAGTTGGGGCTCACGGAACCAGATTGTGGGACTGCGAGCGACCCTGGTCTCTTGGTGGCAAAGTGTGTTGTGCGGCCACAAGAGAATCGTGTTCCCGTGCGATTGATGAATTGCACGGCGGAACAAATCACTCTGCCCAAGAGAGCCCAGATTGGCAAGCTGTGTGCAGTTGCAACTGTGGTGGACGGTAGTGAAGAGTTGGACGAGGCGAATGACTGGTGTAGCTACGGGGCTAACCAGGATTTGTGGTCTGTACTGCGAGTGGGGAACCCCGATGGTGGTCCCGGCGCAGGGAAGCGCTCTCCAGGCGGGAAGAGGCTGCTTGAAACCGGTGGTGGTGATGACGATGGTCGGTCACACCATTGTGCGATGAGGGATGATGAGGCAGTACACGAGGCCGACGTTGACCAGCGTGGTCGTGGTACGATGCCTGATGGCTGTTGCTCTCAGGAGGGTAACCGGGAGGCATGCTCCCCACCTGATACAGGCAACAGCGAGCAGCCTGTGGTTGAGGCCGAGCAGTTGGCTAGGCTCAGAACCTTGGTCGAGCAGTACAGATGTGTATTCGCTATGAACATGTCCGAGCTGGGTCGGACAGACGTGTTGAAACACGAGATTAGGACTAGCTGTGATGGTCCAGTTTATGAGCCCGCAAGGAGATTGCCTTGGAGCTCGCGAGAAACATGTCGGAAGTTGGTTGACGACATGCTTGAACAGGGTGTGATCGAAGAATCGGTCAGTCCATGGTCTTCACCAGTTGTGTTGGTGCGGAAGAAGGACGGATCGACGAGGTTCTGTGTTGATTATCGGAGAGTCAATGCAATAACCGTGAAAGATCCATACCCACTCCCGCGTATTGATGATACGTTGGACGCGTTGGGCGGTGCGATGTACTTCTCGACGCTTGATCTGTGCTCTGGGTATCATCAGATGCCAATGGACGAGGCAGACAAGGCCAAGACGGCATTTTCCACGCCTGATGGGCACTATGAGTTCAATGTGATGCCATTTGGTGTGTGCAATGGCCCGAGCTCATTTCAACGGCTGATGAGTGCCGTTTTGCGAGGTTTGCAGTGGCAGATGTGCCTGGTATACCTCGATGATATTATCGTGTTCTCAAAGACGTTTGACGAACACTTGGAACGACTGGAAGCAGTGTTCCAAAGACTACTGGAGGCTGGTCTTCGGTTGAAACCCTCGAAATGTCATCTGTTGAGGACAGAAGTCAATTTCTTGGGTCATGTTGTCACGAAGGATGGTGTGCGCACCGATCCGGACAAGATTGAGACCGTGTCAGAGTGGCGGTGCCCAAAGAACGTAGCAGAGGTGCGTTCTTTTATGGGTTTCTGTGGCTACTATCGACGGTTTGTGAAGGATTTTGCATCCATTTCTCGGCCGCTGGTGAAGCTGACGAGGCAAAACCAGAGGTTTTCATGGGATGGCGAGTGTGAGATCGCATTCCAATTGCTGAAACAGAAGATGTCTTCAGCACCCACGTTGGCGTATCCGAGGTTTGAGACCGATGCGCCCCCATTTGTAGTCGATGTGGACGCAAGTGGCCATGGTTTGGGAGCTGTGTTGTCCCAGACCGACGCAGATGGTCGGGAGCGACCTATTGCGTATGCAAGCAGAGGGTTGAACTCTGCCGAGAGGAATTATGGCTCGACGAAGAGTGAACTCCTCGGACTAGTGTGGGCATTTAGGCATTTCAGATGCTATTTGCTTGGTCGAAGGTTTGTCGTGCGCACAGACCATCAAGCACTAAAATACCTGAACCGTTTCAAAGAACCAAGTGCGATCGTGGCGCGGTGGCTTGAGTTTCTGAGTGATTTCGATTACGAGGTGCGTTATCGGAAAGGTAAAGTCCATGCCAATGCTGATGGCTTGTCTCGACAAGTGCAGGATCAGAGGTGTGGCACCACAGTCCCTGATGAGGTGATTGCTGTGGTATCAGACGAAAGGAGCTCAGTGGCGAATGCTGAGTCGGTCCAGAGTGACCTTCCTACGCCCTTTGTGCGGCGACGAAACTGGACATCAGCTGATTGGGCTGATGTTCAGCAACGTGATCATGAATTGACACGGCTGAGTGAGTGGCTCAGCTCCGGGTCATCTTCGCCTGACTTGACTGGTGTGAGTCCGGCTCTGAGGCATTATTTCCGAGGACGAAAATGTCTTGTCACGGGTGCGAGAGGACGTGATATGTCGCGTTTTGCACAGTGAGAACGCAGGAGAGGGCACAAAGTTTCAAATTTTGGTGCCAGTTGCGTTGCGCGGTCAGGTGCTGAGTGAGTACCATGATCATCTAGGTCACTTAGGCGTGACTAGAACGTATCACCAGATTCGTTGTGAGTGAGGTGAAGGAACCTGAAGATGCTGAGTCTGTCGAAACGCCCCCGGCTGATGTGTATGTGCCGCACCCTACAGACTTGTTGTATTGGGATTCTGATGAGGATGCCCAGCATGAGACGTATGGCGGCGTGGACGGTGTTGGCGGCCAACCAGTTGTGCAGATCCCGCTACCAGTCAACCAACCACCGCCACAACCAGCCCAGATTGCGGTTCAGACTCGAGCTGGGAGGACCGTCCGGCCACCGCAGTACTTTGGAATGCAAACCCAGTTGAGAAGACGACGGTAAGCCGAATGTTGTCGCCACGAGGACGTGGCAGTCTTTTCGAAGGCGCGGGGAGATGTCATAGCCCGAGAGTGAGGGCTTGTAACTTTTAACTACTGCTGATAGCTACTGTGCGTAGAACGTGGACACACTGTGTCTTCCGGACCGTAGTTGGAACAGTTATTGTACAATATAATATACGGTGTGTGCCGGCGAGGTCACCTACCCAGTGAGACTGTAAAATGATAGGTTTTGCTGCTGTCAATGGATGAAGCGCACGACTGTGCATTTGCAGTAGAAAGTGCAATACCTGTAGTTATGAATTCGCTTTATAGTAGTAGTACGCTAGGTGTGGATGTGCGTGATTGCACCTGCTTGACCATTGACTGGCTATGCTTTTAATTAATCAAGTACATGTACATGTTGCGGTCCAGACGCCGGGTCTAGGCTTGCCCCGTTCTAATACCCTTTCACACTTTGCGTATCTTATGATGACAGCCGCTTCTAGATCACGCAGACCTGTGCGTGTATGTATGTGCGTGTGCGTGTCCGATCGCCGTTCCGCGCAGCGGACAAAGTTGCAGTTCAGCTGCATGTTTAGCAAGTACTATCGCTACTGCCGCTGCTTGCTGTTTTCTACAATGTGTTATATTATAGCATGCTGCTGCTTTTTGCGAGGGGTTCTTTCGGTGCTCTTCTTCCAAACACTGAACATATTCTCTGCTCTGACGAGATCAGTTGGTGTGTGTGTGTTGGGATTAGGATTGGGTGAAGTTGCGTTCCGTACCAGCCGTGGCTACACTGGTCACGAAACGTTCCGAGGTTAGCGATCCAGCCAGACGAGGCTAACCGGAACGCTGTCCGAGCGAGTTATCACATATATAAATTATTGATTTGGCATGGTTATTCTTCAGTCACGGCTTTCCACTGATGATTGTGACAAGAAAATCGATTTTGGTAAACCTTCATGACTTTGTTGTAGTGTGGCGATGACAGCAGAATTTGTTCTCTTTATAGCTATTATAAAATTGTTGTCTCCGCGTCGATTATTATTATTATTATTATTTAGGGGTGAAAGTTGGCACTGAGATCCCGAATACGAGTACTCTGATTTTCTCCGATCGATCATTCGAGTATTCTTCATCTTCTAAAAATTGCACACCAAGGGCCTTAAAATCACATGATACAACCCTGATTGAACCGAGTAGCAGTCATTGTTTTCGGGTAAATTGGTTGGTAGGTCATTTGCGCTCTCTCTCTCTCTACTCGTGAACAAATGTTCACCACACAGTCTGCACATCAATATCTGCCGACTGCTGCTCTGAAACTGCAGATTTCTATGGTAGATGCATGTGCCATGTATGAACGAGTACTCTGATTTAATCCGAGTACGATTGTTTTTGAAAAAAACGAGCGAGTACTCGAGTACTCGGTATAATTGTTTCACCCCTATTATTATTATTTAAAAATTCGACGAGGAGACAATAATTTTAATATGGCAACAGGTAGGACGAACTGAAGCGACATGTGGACTACTATAATATTATTAACAATGTAAGCGATGGAGACGATGCAAGAAACAACCTAAAGGGTAAGGAAAAAATACATGTAAGAAGAAAAAGGCAGAATGAAGTTGAAGACACCACTGCAGCTGTACTTATGGTTGATAAATATGGTGGTAAAGACACACCTGGCAATATGGCGGTAAACACACTGCTATGCCGGATACTGCCAGCCATGCATCGACCAGGCGCCAGGCGCGAACTGATAGTGGTGGTGGTGAGAAGGAGAGCTCTGTGCCAGAACTTCGCAGCCTAGAGAGCGTGTGTGGGAAGGCGTGTGTTTACCGCCATATTGCCAGGTGTGTCTTTACCACCATATTTATCAACCATAAGTACAGCTGCAGTGGTGTCTTCAACTTCATTGTCCCGAGTCAAGCTCCGTATGAAGACATCCAAGAAGAAGATTGCCTGATGAGTCCAGCGGGGACGAAACGTACGTCGCAATCGAGCTATGTCGTTGCTGTGTCATCATCTATGTGCCATGCGCTACTTGATGTACCAGCCTGCTATGCCGGATACTGCCAGCCATGCATCGACCAGGCGCCAGGCGCGAACTGATGGTGGTGGTGGTGAGAAGGAGAGCTATGTGCCAGAACTTTGCAGCCTAGAGAGCGTGTGTGGGCAGGCGTGTGTTTACCGCCATATTGCCAGGTGTGTCTTTACCACCATATTTATCAAGAAAAAGGCAATGGAAAAAAAAGATGATTCGAACAAGTTTTCGTACAAAACTCTTCAGGAATCACCGTTGTACTAAAGAACAAAATGAGAACAAAGGAAATAATATAGCAATCAAGGTAGGGTGACACGATATATGACAGCACTGGAATATCGAGGTGCGATTCCTCACAAAAGTGTGCAGAAAACAAGGGTATACAAGTAAGAACTAAGCGTGACAAGTGTGTATCAGCAACAAAAACAAAAAAGTGAGAACGAATGATAATAATAACAATAATAAACAAGAAGGTGACAAAACACATTTAGGCACAAGTGGCAACAACGTTGCCACACTACACAAAAGAACATTATTTGAACAATTTTAGGGCAATAACACCATCTTTCTGGACACACAAATTCGGCTTATGAATGCACTGACAAACAGCTTCCAAAACTTGTAACTGCAAAAGATAACCATGACGAGCACGGCACAAAACAGAAAAACAGGAATCAGAATAAGTACGACAACAGTCAGTACTAGAAACCAAATGAAAATCTAAAATGATAATCCTAGCACTAAGGTAATAACAGGAAAAACTGCGAAAGCACTTAACGAACTTGTAAAGACTACTAGTATACTGTGACACAAGATATGACACCATGGCCAACCAGGGCCAAACAGACAGAACAAGCTGCTACTAGAACAATTTCAAACGAATAATGCTGACCTTCTGGGCACACAGATTAGGCTTATGAATACGTTGACAAACAGCTTCTAACACACTCAACTGCAACTTATAACCATGACGAGCACGGCACAAAACAGAAAAAGAATAATCAGAATACACCTTGCAGCAATCAGGACGAGATACAAGATGCTTATACACTGATGACTTCCTACTAGAAAACACACGCTCGCACCCACTCTTACTCACACAATCATTCTCGCTCTCACACTCACCGGACTCACTGGACTCACTGGCCGAATCCTCCTCAACGACGTCCTGCCTTGGAGCAATCAGGTCCCGTCTCCTCCCATCCCTTGTCTCACGCTCCTGTTGTGCATTCCGTTGGCTCTGTACTTCCGTACTGAAATAGGTCATGGTGTAATTCGCAGTTGTTCTTCTGGGTCTCGTTGATATTGAGGTAGGTATTGTTGTCGTCTCTGCCGGTGATGCAGCAAGCGATGATGACGCAAACGTGTCTGCATGCAACACACGTGGCGTCGCCAAAGCCACATCCACCTCCGCTGGTGGAGGGAGTGACTTGGTCATGGCCACGGGAGCCAATGGTGGACTTGCCAAGTGGGACGCTAGGTCCTGTGTTGGCGGAGGTAGTGGTTGTTTACGGGGTCTTCCCCGCGTGGGACGCTCCAGTTGTGCGCTACGTGGGATAATGTGTAAAGGAGTGTGTTGCTTGATGCGTTCGCTCAGGTGCTGAACAGTCCTACCAACATACCGGCTAGCACAATTCCGGCATTCAAAGTTGTAGATTACATGACTTAAATGATGGGTTGGTAGGACTTCCTTCAACACCGTGAACGAACGCATCGTTGTGTAGACGGGTATGAAGTGTACCGCATAGTAGGTTTGTTTGATGATCGCACGAACTTCACGACTCACATTGTCAGACTTCTTGCCCTTCCATGGTAAGCACAAAAAGACAGGACAACGAGCAGGCCCTGTCAATTCATGTTTCGGCGTGGGGGCTGTAGACAACAGTTTATTATTATTATTATCTCCTTTATTCACTTCTTTCGAAGGCGATAAGCCAGACCCACCGGGAAATATTTCCATGGGTGGGACAGCAAAAAGAAAGTGAAAAAAACAAAAACAAAAATAAATAAATAAATAAAACCTAAAAACCAAAGGGACAAGAAATAGTTGAAGGAAGAGGAAGAAAGGAAAGAAACTCAATCCGAACTCCAACATCAAAACAATAATAACGAATTTGCAGCGACAGGCAAAATACATCAACCAATGAAGGGAGTAGTACCAAAGGAAATATCAGTCTTTATCAGTCGTTATTCAAGTCTCTTAGCTATTGAACATGCAAACGCAGCAGAGGTGCATCTACATGTTAAGGATAGTTCTTAGTATTTTAATCGAACCTTGTATAGCCTCCTGTTGCACAATAGCCAGGTCTCCTCCCTGCACAGTCCGAAGGCATTGAGGAGTCTCCCCCACCAAGCCTCCCAGGGCACCGACAACCACAGGGACCACGTCAACCTGGGTGAGGGACCAAATCCTCGAAATCTCCCGCTTCAAATCATAATATTTCGAGCGCTTTTCAGCCATTTTCTTATTGATGTTGTTCTCACCAGGAACGCTGATGTCTATAATGTAGGCGATGCGCTCCTTGTCATCAACAAGATTCGTATCGGCTATAGCGTTGGTCTTTGCAACATTTATTTGTCATCAACAAGGAGCATATCGGGCCTGTTTGCTGATAGTTTCAGGTCAGTTGGGACCGAATACTCCCAATAGAGGCGATACCGATCACTCTTGACCAATGCCTTGAGCTGGTGGTCGAATCGTGAAGCACCAGTAGGTAGATCTCGTGCTCTACACATTTCGAAGTGCACATACTTTACTATCCGGTTATGTCGTTCAATGTAACTGGTCCGAGCAAGAACTGGGCAGGCACTGACAATGTGGTCAATTGTTTCTAAGCTGCCCTTGCAAAGCCTGCAATTGCCCATCTTGCCTGCCTTCTTAATGACGGGCCACAATGTACCCGGTTAAAACAGCTCCTTTTTGAAAATGTTTTCGATGAGTGATGTGTCGCTTTGTTTTGCTCTAATTGGTGCTTTTCTCCAATGTCATGCAGTCGTATTTATTCAGCTTTTATTTCTTGTGTACTTGCATACTGGTATTAGTTTAGTCCCACAACCTGCGATAAAATGATCCGCTGTAGCACCTACTCCACTTTTATGTTTATGTATCTATGTCATTCGGATCTTCCCAAGTTGTACAATGTACTGTTGAGATACCGAATTCAAATAAATCAATACCATACCATACCATACCAATTGGCATCAGTTCGAGCAATTGACTTCATTATGGCGTATTGGTAATTTTTCGTTTTGAGGGATTGGTCTTGTGCTGCCATAATCATGCCTTCAGTTGAAGGTTTCATTATTATTATTATTATTATTATTATTATTATTAACGAAGGTACGTGTTGGGTCGTAAGTATCCACGCAAACACACATCCAGTCAAAATAAGGCGCTTGTCAAAGTATCCGAACGTTTTCGGTCCCTTCTCATCAAGGATTATACAGGGAATGGCTCAAGTTGGAAAGACTAAAACTTATATATCGTAAAGATATGAGATAACAACACTCGTGACAAGGTGGAAAAAGTATCAAGTTCAGCACGACACAAAACTCGAACGAAATAATAATAGCGACAAAAACATAGTGAGCAAATTAAGTTACATTGTTAACACCTCGACGAGGAGTAACACCAAACAATTGTAGCGATAACACATTTTCTTTCTGTACGCAAAGTTCAGGATCTAACTTACGGATATACAAAGCTTCTAACACAGCCAGATGCAACGCACATCTACCACCTGACAATATTGAGAACACATTATCACTGTACAACTCACGACAATTGGTACGGGCTGACAGATGTTGCTTGATGGACGAAGTGCGATTCTTAGCTCCGTTGGGTGTAGTCTCCTCCAATGTCCCGTCATCTCGCCTCTTCGCGGCATCACCGTCCTCGCCGTGGTCGTCCTCCAAAATGTGCTGTCCAGTCCATCGGTAGATCTTCCTCTTCCTGTGAAGATGTCACTGCATGCCCGTCCTCTTCCGCGTGTGTAGGGCAGGGTCCAGCTGAGAACAGCGCGAAAGATGGTGAAAGACCGACACGTAAACCACCGAAATTGACAAAGGATCTGTCTGCGTCGGGAAGGGTTACGCGAAGCCAAGTAAAAATACGGACTGGTGCGGACGCACGTACAACGACAACGGAAGTGACAACAACAGTCAATATTCGAAAACGTGGTAGACCGCGAAAACGAACCTCAATATCGAACACCGGACAAGTTGGAGGAAGAAGATCAATAGAAATCCGCAATGAAGGAGACGTAGCTGAAAGGACACTGGGCATCGCGCACACAACGGCTAGTGTCAGAAAACGTGGAAGGCCGCGGAAAAGCAAAGAGAGGGATAGTGGTGATGCCGCGAAGAGGCGAGATGACGGGACATTGGAGGAGACTACACCCAACGGAGCTAAGAATCGCACTTCGTCCATCAAGCAACATCTGTCAGCCCGTACCAATTGTCGTGAGTTGTACAGTGATAATGTGTTCTCAATATTGTCACGTGGTAGATGTGCGTTGCATCTGGCTGTGTTAGAAGCTTTGTATACGACCGACTCACCATGATCAGCCATGATGATGCTCATCTCAGTAACAGCCCTTGTAATTTGTTAATAGTCTCACAGTTTCTCCCGCACACTCGCTGGTGTTAACCCTGCAGGCCTTCCTTTCTTTTCATTTTGCTGACTCGTACAGCTCTATCTTTTGTTTTTGGTGCGTGTTTTTGGCCGTGATGCCGAGACCTCAGGTCGGCAGAGCCATCAATGCCCCACCATCACTGCTGCGTCTCGCGTCAGCCCCTGCTCAATAGTTGTCACGTTCGTCCTAGTCTCAGTATCATTGTCTTTCTTATTATTTTCGAGCTGGGAATGTGAACATAGTAAAAAAAAAAAAAAAAAAAAAAAAAAAAATCCGTAAGTTAGATCCTGAACTTTGCGTACAGAAAGAAAATGTGTTATCGCTACAATTGTTTGGTGTTACTCCTCGTCGAGGTGTTAACAATGTAACTTAATTTGCTCACTATGTTTTTGTCGCTATTATTATTTCGTTCGAGTTTTGTGTCGTGCTGAACTTGATACTTTTTCCACCTTGTCACGAGTGTTGTTATCTCATATCTTTACGCTATATAAGTTTTAGTCTTTCCAACTTGAGCCATTCCCTGTATAATCCTTGATGAGAAGGGACCGAAAACGTTCGGATACTTTGACAAGCGCCTTATTTTGACTGGATGTGTGTTTGCGTGGATACTTACGACCCAACACGTACCTTCGTTATTAAAGTATTATCCGCCTCCGACTTCTTGTAAAATTATTTTTTTTTTTTTATTATTATTATGAAGTGCAAGCCTCTTTTACGGGCAAAAATTAACACAATGTATTAAAATGCAATACAACATACACTGGAGAAGAAATCAGGAAAATAAAATATGAGCTCAAAAATGGAACGAAAAATAGCAAATAGAATCAAAACTCACGATGGAATCAAACTCACGATGGAATCAAACTCATTGATGTCCGGTCTGGCGTCGTCCGCAGTGAGCAGGGCAGGACCATGGTAGTAGTAGTACTTCAGTAGTATTTATTATTTTACTAGGGCAATCCCCACAGACTGTGAGTCTTTTTACAGGGTACCCTAGGTAAGTGCGTGAAATAGAGCTGAATTAAGAAAGCCGTAAGTGCGTGAAATAGAGTAAAGAAAAAAGAAAACGATGGCTGCATACTGTGCCATTATGTGTTGCAAAAGAGGCTGCGAAGAGTACTGTTGAACATTGCAAAGGAGGCTGCCTGGCGGCATGCTGCTGGAAGCGAATTCCACCTGTCAGCAGCCAGGTAAGGCAAAGCATAGAAACCGTACCGTGACGAAGCATTAGGCAGGGCTAAAGCCAGGGCGGACTGTCCCCTGGTCAAGGCATTGGTATGGTTGCTATTTGATCTAAGTACAAAAAGCTCGGCAAGTAGAGGGCTGCGGCGGCCATGCACACATTTATAGACAAGGCAAAATATCTTTAGGTTATAACGGATGGCGACAGGAATAATTTTGTGGCGTTGACAAATGGTGGCGGTTGGGTGGCATGGTGGGTAGCCAAATGTTATCCTGAGGCTACGTTTGAAGCATCGAATGAGTGTGTTGTATAGGGTTGCTGATATCGTGTGAACGTAGCAGTTGCTGGCGTACTCCATGGTGGATTGGATAATGCTTAGGTAAAAGGAACGTTGTGCCTGGGTGGTGATGTGATGTCGTATTCTGCGGAATGCGGCCAGCTTACGGTTGACGTCAGCAACAACTTTCCCGACCTGCTCCTTGAAGGCAAGGTGCTGGTCGACTAGCACTCCAAGGTAACGGACACACTGGGAAGGGGATACTGGGAAGTTACCACAGATGACAGTGAAGGTAGGTGGAAATGGGGTTGTCTTCCGGCGGACGATTAATAGTTGAGTTTTGTCGGGGTTCAGTAGGAGGCCCAGTTCCGTGAGGTGTGATTTAACCGCACGTGCGGACCGTCGGTAGAGGTTGCAGCGGTGGCTCCAGCTGCACATCCTCAGACACTTGAGAAAGAAGTTGGCCCAGGTAGTTGCGGACATGGTTGTGCCGGTGGATGGGATAGCCGCCCAACTTGCAGATCATTGCGTGGTCGATGGTGAACGGCCGGCCGCATGGACACTCGGTAGGTGAACCGTGGATGGTGAGGCCATACCGAATGCATAGGGCATCAACGAAGGACCGCCGGTCGAGAGAGTATCCATGCTCGCGAACAGGAAGACAGGTCAGCCATGCACCTGTTCCCTTGGCCTGGAGGTGCTCCAGAAGCATTGGTGGTAGGGCCTCTGGACCAGCTGTCTGCAGGACGGTCTTGGTTGTCACAGACTGGGCTTGCTTGGCAGCAGCCTTGGCGGCGCAAATGGCTGCTTGTAAAATTATTATTATTATTATTGTGTATATTGTGTGAGTTACGAAGTCTGAAGAAAACATTGAACGGTCTCTGCTTGGATGACGACTACACCATAGCTCAGTGGTTAGAGCATCGCTGACTACAAGCGAGGGTCCCTGGTTCGAGTCCTGGTGGTGACAGTCAATTTTTTCTTCAGACTTTTCCCGTTTGTCTCTTTCCCTCAAAACCAGTTAATATTATTATTATTATTAACTGGTTTGAGGGAAAGAGACAAACGGGAAAAGTCTGAAGAAAAAATTGACTGTCACCACCAGGACTCGAACCAGGGACCTTCGCTTGTAGCCAGCGATGCTCTAACCACTGAGCTATGGTGTAGTCGTCATCCCAGCAGAGGCCGTTCAACATTATTATTATTATTTTATTTTATTTTTTTTTATTTTTTGAAGTGCAAGCCTCTTTTACGGGCAAAAATTAACACAATGTATTAAAATGCAATACAACATACACTGGAGAAGAAATCAGGAAAATAAAATATGAGCTCAAAAATGGAACGAAAAATAGCAAATAGAATCAAAACTCACGATGGAATCAAACTCACGATGGAATCAAACTCATGATGGAAACTACAAAACCCAATGAGTTGGAAAACCAACCACAGAATTAGATATTGGGAATTATTATTATTATTATTATTATTAGTGCAATTAGGAGTATAATCGATGCAGACATGGCCAAACAACAACGAGTTCATGGAATTTTTAAGGATTTTTTATGTTATTCAAAATCGATTTTCGTGTTCCGCTCATCAGTGAATAGTATCGGAACTGAGGGTACTGTGTACAGAAATAGAACATTTTATAACAGCATAATTAATTAAAAGTGTGAACAACAAAGGAAGTGCTACAGCATTACATAATAGGTGTCAAACATAGTGCTAACGTATATAACTGAGTGCAGCCACAAAGCAAGAGGTGATACAGTGCAACATGACACAACATTTACATCTGATAACCAGCTACGAGAACAACTTTAGCGCGACTACATGCTTCTTTTGTTTACAAAGAACAGGATTATGCACACGAATACATACAGCTTCCAGAACCTTCAACTGCTTAACATAACTTGCACGGCACAAAACAGAAAAGTGAGAATCATCGTACACACTACGACAATCTGGACGTGATAACAAGTGACAAAATACAGCTGACTTTTTGCTCACGTCGCTCTCTTCCGTCTCATCCCGCTCCCTTCCTTCGATCTCCTCCGCCTTATCCTCGTCCTCCGTCTCATCTTCATCATCATCATCGTCCTCATCACCACCATCATCATCATCAGTCACTTCCTCATCATCCGTTTGATGCTCAGTCTCACTGCACTCCTTATCAGCCTCCAACATGGCTCCATCATCTCCACCAGCATGATAAGGAGTGCAGTAAACAAAAGAAGCATGTAGTCGCGCTAAAGTTGTTCTCGTAGCTGGTTATCAGATGTAAATGTTGTGTCATGTTGCACTGTATCACCTCTTGCTTTGTGGCTGCACTCAGTTATATACGTTAGCACTATGTTTGACACCTATTATGTAATGCTGTAGCACTTCCTTTGTTGTTCACACTTTTAATTAATTATGCTGTTATAAAATGTTCTATTTCTGTACACAGTACCCTCAGTTCCGATACTATTCACTGATGAGCGGAACACGAAAATCGATTTTGAATAACATAAAAAATAAAAAAAATCCTTAAAAATTCCATGAACTCGTTGTTGTTTGGCCATGTCTGCATCGATTATACTCCTAATTGCACTAATAAAATTGCTTTCTCCACGCCGACTCTTTAAATTATTATTATTATTATTATTATTGTTCTCAATTCATGGATGACATGGTGTCAACCAATATAACGAATGAGGGCTACCAAGCCTACCAGCCATGGAATAAAAAGAACAAGAAGGCAAAAATGCACACGCAAAATATGGCAAGTTAAAATGAAAATGAAATAAAACTATAATAGCAATGAAAAGTATGAATGCCGCAGACATCACCACGCAACATGACAATTTGTTCAAGGTTTGGTTTTGTGTGTTTCCAAAATCGATTTTCACGTTGCGATCATCAGTGGAAATACGCAACTAAAGAGATCAAGGGAAAAACAAAGGTTAAAAATCCAAAGAAGTGTGACACATGACGGGTAACTTGTGGTAAGTATTACAAAAAGTGAGAACTAAAATAAAGAGTAAGTGTGACAAACGGGCATGAACAGTGCAGAAACAACTCATGAACACGGGGTGCAAACTCACGAAAATAACCTAAGTGCTAAAACATGTTCTTTTTGCTTACACAAATCGGGCTTATGCGTACGAATACAAACAGCTTCAAGGACCTTCAACTGCTGGACATAACGGGCACGACACAGTACAGAGAAGTGGGAATCATCATACACACTCAAACAATCGGGACGAGATAACAAATGCAAATACACAGCTGACTTCTTACGAATTTCACCCTCATCAGCTCCATCACCTTCCCTGCCACCTGACTCCTCCTCGTCCGTTTTATCACCATCACCACCAGCCGTCTCACCGTCATCCGCCTCGTCTTCATCCGCCGCCTCGTCATCACCCGCCTCGTCGTCATCTGTATCCTCGCCGTCATCCGCCTCGTCGTCATCTGTATTCTCGTCATCCGCCGCATCATCACCCAACTCATATTCACCACCAGTCAGTCGTCTGATACCATCCATGTTCTCCTTCCTACGTCTGTCCCGTGCCACTGTCCTTACCTCATCTACGTCCCGAGATTGTGTTCCGTTTTGCCCCCGGCTTCCGGTCTCCTTCGATGCTCCGCGTGGGCCTTGGCCATTCCTAGCATATATTTCGGTTGAATAATTGGCGGTCGACCTCCGTGGTCTCTGGACCCACGGATCAATCGCCGGAGGGTGCTGCGGTGTCCGCACAGCCGGATACTGTGTCAAAGAAATGGGCTCAATTTCTGTGATTGGCGGTACTGTTGTTGTTGCCAACTCCTCCCCAACCCCAGCCACCAACGGCACTGGTGGTGGCTCCGGCGGCGGCAAGGGCAACGGTGGAGAAGGCACATTCGGTTGGCTTAGTGATCCACCACTCTTCCTCTGCACCGTGTGTTCGACTTGCTCTGGTTGTGTCGGTGGTAGAGGGAGCGGGTTCTTGCGTGGTCTTCCCCGCTTCGGGCGCTTCGCTTTTGCTGCGTCCTGCAGCATGTGAAGTGGTACATGCTGCTTGATACGTGCGCTCAGGTGTTGAAGGGTCCTACCAACGTACCGGCTATCACAATTCCGGCACTCAAATTGGTAGACCAAGTGGCTCAATAGGTGGGATGGTAGGACATCCTTCCTCACCGTGAACGCACGTATCGTAGTGAACACAGGGATGAAGTGCGCCGCAAAGTATGTTTGTGTAACTAGCGTTTTGATTGTGCGGCACAATGTCTGTGATGCCTCTCCTTTCCAAGGTAAGGAAAGGTAGACTGGGCAACGACTTGGACCAATGATGACGACCTTTGGTTTTGATGCTGATTTTAGTAGCTTGTTTAGCAGTTCCTCCGGGTAACCATTTTTGAGAAACACAGATTTCAGAAAACCTAGCTCATCCTTGAGTCGAGAGGGGGAACAGATTCGCCGCGCTCTATCCACCAGATTCTTCACCAGGTTGACCTTATACAGGTACGAACAATACGAGTCAAAGACTCGACTCAAGGATGAGCTAGGTTTTCTGAAATCTGTGTTTCTCAAAAATGGTTACCCGGAGGAACTGCTAAACAAGCTACTAAAATCAGCATCAAAACCAAAGGTCGTCATCATTGGTCCAAGTCGTTGCCCAGTCTACCTTTCCTTACCTTGGAAAGGAGAGGCATCACAGACATTGTGCCGCACAATCAAAACGCTAGTTACACAAACATACTTTGCGGCGCACTTCATCCCTGTGTTCACTACGATACGTGCGTTCACGGTGAGGAAGGATGTCCTACCATCCCACCTATTGAGCCACTTGGTCTACCAATTTGAGTGCCGGAATTGTGATAGCCGGTACGTTGGTAGGACCCTTCAACACCTGAGCGCACGTATCAAGCAGCATGTACCACTTCACATGCTGCAGGACGCAGCAAAAGCGAAGCGCCCGAAGCGGGGAAGACCACGCAAGAACCCGCTCCCTCTACCACCGACACAACCAGAGCAAGTCGAACACACGGTGCAGAGGAAGAGTGGTGGATCACTAAGCCAACCGAATGTGCCTTCTCCACCGTTGCCCTTGCCGCCGCCGGAGCCACCACCAGTGCCGTTGGTGGCTGGGGTTGGGGAGGAGTTGGCAACAACAACAGTACCGCCAATCACAGAAATTGAGCCCATTTCTTTGACACAGTATCCGGCTGTGCGGACACCGCAGCACCCTCCGGCGATTGATCCGTGGGTCCAGAGACCACGGAGGTCGACCGCCAATTATTCAACCGAAATATATGCTAGGAATGGCCAAGGCCCACGCGGAGCATCGAAGGAGACCGGAAGCCGGGGGCAAAACGGAACACAATCTCGGGACGTAGATGAGGTAAGGACAGTGGCACGGGACAGACGTAGGAAGGAGAACATGGATGGTATCAGACGACTGACTGGTGGTGAATATGAGTTGGGTGATGATGCGGCGGATGACGAGAATACAGATGACGACGAGGCGGATGACGGCGAGGATACAGATGACGACGAGGCGGGTGATGACGAGGCGGCGGATGAAGACGAGGCGGATGACGGTGAGACGGCTGGTGGTGATGGTGATAAAACGGACGAGGAGGAGTCAGGTGGCAGGGAAGGTGATGGAGCTGATGAGGGTGAAATTCGTAAGAAGTCAGCGGTGTATTTGCATTTGTTATCTCGTCCCGATTGTTTGAGTGTGTATGATGATTCCCACTTCTCTGTACTGTGTCGTGCCCGTTATGTCCAGCAGTTGAAGGTCCTTGAAGCTGTTTGTATTCGTACGCATAAGCCCGATTTGTGTAAGCAAAAAGAACATGTTTTAGCACTTAGGTTATTTTCGTGAGTTTGCACCCCGTGTTCATGAGTTGTTTCTGCACTGTTCATGCCCGTTTGTCACACTTACTCTTTATTTTAGTTCTCACTTTTTGTAATACTTACCACAAGTTACCCGTCATGTGTCACACTTCTTTGGATTTTTAACCTTTGTTTTTCCCTTGATCTCTTTAGTTGCGTATTTCCACTGATGATCGCAACGTGAAAATCGATTTTGGAAACACACAAAACCAAACCTTGAACAAATTGTCATGTTGCGTGGTGATGTCTGCGGCATTCATACTTTTCATTGCTATTATTAAACTTTTATCTCCACGTAGATTATTTAAATAAAACTATATAAAAGTAAATCAATCCAAAACCAAAATCAATTATAAAAATCAATCCCTCGCTCATCTCGCTCGCTTTGCCATAGCAGATACATGCAACTGCTCAGTGTGAGAAAGCTGATTCACTTGAAAGAATTGTACGAGGGCAGAAGATGCTAAAGCATACAGTGTAGGTGTTGGCGGATAATGCCGGCATTAAATCGAGCATTATACACCACCCGGAGCATTACGAGCATTATAAAGCATTACGAGGCCAAAAATGGCATTAGAGAGGTTAAGTTACACGTTTTTTGCCCTTTTTCAAAACGCGGTGCAAATCTCACGTTACGTGTAATTTTTAGAGGTTAAGTTACACGTGCGACGTGACGTGAAATTTTGCCTGGCAGGATTCGGATTTAGTTCGCACAAATATCAAATCTTCCAACAAACTTGATAAATCTCGATAAAATTCCGGAAACTCACACAAATTCGGTCGGGATAACCAAGCGAAACTTCCAAAAACTCACGTCATGAACTTACGTGCGGGACAGTCAACTCACGTAAAACACGTCAAATTTTACGTGAGTTTTTTCACTTTTTGACGTAAAAGTTCACGGACGTAAGACTTTTACGTGAAACTTAACCTCTCTATTATACGACGTTCTACATGACTGCATAATAAGTAGATCTACACACATCCTCATGTACAGATTCGTATCGGCTATAGCGTTGGTCTTTGCAACATTTATTACTATGCGATGTATTACTACAAGCAATAGACCACCGTACACCATGGTACATATCATGCTCGTGGCACGCGGTGCCAGGCCCAGTATACTGCATGCAGTAGTGCTAGCTGTGGTCCAGCACAGTGTGGAAACTCTCGCAGAAACTTCCGGTCCCGGAAGTCTATCTTCGGCCAGCAACTATTACTTTTTGAAGATCCAGGTAACCATAGTAACAACGACGGACCAACGAAACAAAATTATTTGAGCTAGCATGGAACGGTGGAGGTGCGCACACGTACACGCACACATTCCAGACCTTACTCGGTTACCTCATCTGTAAGACCTCAAACGCCCGCGCCAGCAAGCCGCAGCTGCCTTCAACACACTTGTCAACCTGTGGATGCGGAGAAAAGTTATCTCTGAAGCAACCCGCCTGAGGTTGTTTGATGCATTTGTGCTACATGTATCTATTTTGACCTACAACTGTGGCGTGTGGGTGCTTTCATCCCGGGATGCTACAGCAATGGATGCGTTCCACAGAAAGCAGCTCCGCCGTCTATTAGGGATATCTTACCCGGAAATTATCTCCAACACAGACCTATAATATACCCGCTGCAATGCCGAGCCAATATCCGTAGTTAGCAGAAGAGCACAGTGGAAACTGTTTGGTCATATTCTACGCCTCCCTGAAGCAACTCCAGCGCAGGTGAGCATGACAGCGTATTTCCAGCGACAGAATCGGGGCTGGCTCGGACGCCCGCGCATCACCCTACCAGGGTGATAGACAACGAAATAGCAAAGGCAACGTCCATGCGTCTCCGGAGTCTGAAAGACCTGGAGACACTGCGTTTGGTGGCTCGGAACAGGCAATCATTAAACGATATAATCAAACAGGTCACATTGTAGAGTGCAGATCACCTAGTGCTTTCAACAATAATAACGTACTTCCACATTATGGGAACTTGGTATAACGCCACACCCGTCATTGTTGTATATTCGATAATAGCGTGGATTTCCCCAACAATATAATTAATTATTTTCATTTTTTGTTATCCTCTCCCATGCCGTTGTACATAAGCGGCTTGCCGCGAATATATCAATACACTGTACTACTACTACTACTACTACTACTACTACTACTACTACTACTACTACTACTACTACTACTACTACTACTACTACTACTACTACTACTACTACTACTACTTGACACAATCTTTATTAGGAAACTTGAAATGGAGATGTGAAACACAAATACAGCCATGTAGATGGAGCAGCAATGCAATACAATGTCCAAAAACTCAAGAATTCATTATCATGGGGCAATGTTGGGCAAATGTCTGTCAGGTACTATCACGCTCAGGCTGCCCGCAACCTGCACATCGTCGTGAAATTCATCCTGTTGCGGCGGTATGACGATCTTGAACCACGCAAACAGGTGACTGCCCATCGCATAAGGCAGACTGACAGCTTACAACGGAGCTGACCCATGATAACCGATACGTGTAGGTCGACGTTCTTCTCAGCAATCAGGCATGCCAGTGTCTTCAGTGCCATTGAACATTCTCTGCCAATCATGCCCGAGGTAGAAAAAACTAGAGGTGTAAACGTACCTCTGTCAACTGCTGTCACCCGCTCTCCGTACTGGCGCTTCTTCATCCGTTCATGCGTTCGGAGCTGGCTGATGACTTCCTGACGCGACAGCAAGCTTGCCTTTGGGTGTGTAACCCGGATGTCGAAAAAGGCATCTTGCTGTCTCGTCCAGAAGCCACAAGCCCGGATGTCCAGGCGGGCACCTGCCGAGCGGTTGGCTGTCCTCCCTTGGAGCCGCTCACCATCATATGGTAGTAGAGGCGGTTCTACCTCCACATCCCGGACCGCCTCACGCATCACGTCAGCCAACAAGTCCCGGATCTCATTGTGGCGTGCCATGGGGTAGCCCCCTGCCGGACACATCATCGCATGGTCTATTGTGTTTGCAGCACCACATACGAGTCCGTCAGGCTGCAGGCCGTAGCGGATGCAGAACGCATCTCGGAAATCCGATTTGTTCAGCACCATCTGCATTTGGGACGATGGTTCCGCCGTTACCCAAGATGATACGCCCTTTTCCGCGGCATTCTCCACCAACAGCGCCTGTGTTGCTGTCAAATCCGGGCGCAATTCGCTAACGAGACCCGTGGCTTGGGCAGCTTTCTCTCTGCGAATACGCCCGGCCTCCTGCCGGCTGAGGGCTATTGCCTCGTTCAGCTGGTCTGTTTGAGTAGTTTCGTTGGTGCTTGTTGGATGTTCTGGTGGTCTTATGCAGGCCGCCACAGGAGCCACAATCTGTCTGGATGCAGAAAACTCTTTCTCGGCCTCCACCGAGGGCACAGGGATTGCCATGCCACCAAACCGCGCTGGTAGCGATAGCAACTTTCTCAGTGCCGACTCGTCCGAACACGAATGGCCGCTGAGCGCTGGCAGCAGCTTGTCCGTAATGGCAGCGTCGAGACGGGCCAGAAGATGCGCAGGGCAAGATAGGACGCGCAAGTGGTACCGCCACTTGGACACGAGGCCCTTTACAAACACCTCGTACGCAGCATGTGGCTGAGTGGTGGCCACCTCCGCCAGGCGATCAACCTGCAGCGTCCACTTGTCGATCAAATCTGTGATATACTCCTCACAGAAGACCGTTGTACCCAGTGCGCCGCCAAGATAAAGAGCACCCTCGGTCACAACACGAATGCCCGTGTCCCTGAAAAGCTGGAGTGCCAGGGCCGAATGCTGCTCCTTGACAATTAGTGTTGTCTTGTTCGCGTTAGGGTAGTACCCATACCCAGGGCCATGCTCCAGAATCCCATCCCAGTACTGCCTTAGATTGAGGAGCTGTCCGCCACCAGCATCGTCATCAGCATACCATAGCTGCACCACGTCGGGGCAGCACTCTGACAGCTTGTCTATCAATGGCATCATGGCGACCGCGTATATCGCCATGGCGAGAGGATCACCTTGGTAGTAGTAGTACTACTACTACTACTACTACTACTACTACTACTACTACTACTACTACTACTACTACTACTACTACTACTACTACTACTACTACTACTACTACTACTACTACTACTACTACTACTACTACTACTACTACTACTACTACTACTACTACTACTACTCGGTTACCGTCCACAATGTTACAAAAAAACATTCTTCATCGAAGCAAGAGTCCATGTCTTTGTCGAAGAGTACCGCTGGACTTTCACCGGACATTGACCATTGTGTAAAACAAGCTAACTAGCAGCCAACGCTGATGGCTGACTCGTCGCGATGCCGTTCTTGGGATTGGGAGGAAGCTGGGCTTTCTCCAGATGAGCTTTTGGTGGAGTCCTCTGATGATAGTGACGTCGTCGAGTTGGAAACTGCAGATCCTGCCGCGATAGCGAGGAAGCGGTCTTTTCAGAAAGCAGCTATTACCAAGTCTGAAAATGTTTCCAAAAGGACGCGAGCAGCTCATGGACAGAGCACTGAAATGGCCATCAGTGTAATAGTTTTACCTTGACACTTCTTGCTTATCTTATGGTAACACCTTGTGTTCCTACTATTCTGACTCCTGCGGTTCTCACCTTTCTTTTGCTTTATAACCTCTGGTTTGAACATCATTCGACGAATTCTCCAATCAATCAAGTCTATACTGTTACACTGGTAGCTTGAGGATGGTTGAGATCATCGTTTGCCCTTTGACGTGCCTTGTGCTCCTGGCCGCTACTGCTCTGCTATACGCCGCTTTCCGTGAGATCCGCCGCGCTCGGGACAACGTGGCTGCTACAGTTGGACGACATCAATTACCTGCTACATCAAGCTCAAGTCCTCCGGATCTAGCCCCGTGTCGATCGCGTTCTCTCTCCCAGACAAGCCCGAGCGTCAAACGCGTTACCAGAGAACCGAATGTTTTCCATGGCAACCCTTCCGAGTTCAAAGAATGGGTATTTACGGTCGAGTTAGCCTTGAAGTGCTCACCTCAAGGTGACCCGGAGAGCCAAGTTAACTTTGCGGCTAGCTACCTCGCTGGGAATGCGCGTCTTTGGCTAATTTCTTCCCTGGAAGCAGGTGAACAATTTTCGGATTGGCATTCTTTGAAAAGCGCCCTAGCGCGAGTGTATGGCCCGCACTATGATGGGGAAAGAGTGCGGTTGGATATGTTCTCTATCCAACAGCGTGGGTCAATTGAATCGTACGTAACGGAGTTTTCTCGGCTAAGTTTACAGGTGCCGGAACTTGACGAACTCTCCAGAGCCTTGCTATTTGTCAACGGCCTGCACGGTAACATGCGGACCTTGGTAGTGAAGGAACACCCCACTACACTGTCAGCCGCCGTTCAGTCAGCGCTAGCAGTCGCCTCAGACAGCCGATTTCAGCGCAGACCACCACTGGCGACCACGCCGGGATTCGCACCACCATCAGGTAGCAAAAAGCTAACAAAACTAAGCCCCGAGGAACGTGAGACATTACGAGCCCAGGGGGGCTGCTTCGCATGTCGTCGACCAGGCCATATGGCCCAGAATTGCCCGCAGCATCGAGATCACCCAAACGGTGGACGTCAGTAAGGCCGATGCGATTACTGACGCAGCAAGAAAAGGCATCACCTGCGTGTAGTGTGTGCTCCGTCTCTACCCGTAACCGATTCAGTAGCCTCGCTGTGGAGGATGTTGACGAGGATGCTGAATGCTCCGAAGCCAATTTCAAGCGAGATGTTACACCAACTATTGAGGCCCAGGTTACCAGCGTCAATGTGGAAACGGAACATGAGCTCCTGCGTGTAGAAGGCAAAATCAACGGTCGTCGCGCGCTTATGTTAATAGATTCGGGCTCGACCCATGATTTCATTGCCGAACAGTTTGCCAGGAGAGTTAACCTGCCAACCGAAATTGGCTCGGAAAACCTGAATGTCACGCTGGCTGATGGAGCATCAAGCTCGTTTCCCATGGAGACGACCCATGAATTGAAGGTTATCGTAGGCGACTTCAGCGATAACCAAACCTTCACGGTGTTCCCCCTTCATCGCTATGACGCTATATTGGGGAAACCTTGGTTAACGCGTAACAATCCAGACATAAACTTCCGGACGAATGAAGTCAGGTTGAACTCGAATGGTTTGCCTTGTGCGTCGCCCAGTCAAAGCGAACCGACCGCTCCTGTGGAGGCGATGTTCATATCTGGTCGTCAGGCTAGGCATGCCCTTAGGAGTGGAGACGAAGGTGTTCTGGCGTGGGTCAGCGTAGAAGACGGCATTGGCAAGGAACCTCCCGACAAATCCACTCAGAACGAGCACCCAGATCTCAAGGCCATGTTCCGTGACTATGACGATCTTTTCCCGGATGATCTGCCAGCTAGACTCCCACCAGAGAGGTCTGTAGACCACGAAATCCGCCTGGAGGAAGGCTCATCACCCCCATCGCGACCTGCCTATCGCCTGCCCAGGCCAGAAATGGAGGAATTGAAGAAACAGCTCACAGAACTCTTGAAAAAGGGTTTCGTAGAACCAAGTAAGTCCCCCTTTGGTGCACCGGTGTTTTTTGTCAAGAAAGCTGATGGTTCGTTACGCATGGTCTGCGATTGGAGGGAGCTAAACAAGATAACTGTTAAGAACAAGGCGTGCTTGCCCAATGTGGATGATTTATTCGATACCGTACAGGGCGCTAGGTACTTCACGAAACTAGACCTCCGATCAGGGTATAATCAGATTCGCATTCAAGCTGAGGACGTGCCCAAAACCGCGATTAACACTCCCTTTGGGCATTACCAATTTAGGGTCATGGGATTTGGTCTCACCAATGCACCGGCAACATTTCAATCCATGATGAATACGATTCTTCAACCATATCTGAGGGAGTTCGTAGTCGTGTTCCTAGATGACATACTCATCTTCAGCAAAACGTGGTCGGAGCATATGCAGCATGTCCGGTCGGTATTGAGCGTGCTCCGGGACAACCAGTTATTTTGCAAACGGTCAAAATGTGAATTTGGCGTGGAGAGTGTGCGGTTCCTGGGACATTGCATCGATGGACTGCACATCGCCCCTGACCCAGACAAGATTGCCGCAGTAAAGGTCTGGCCCGCTCCGACTTCCGTCACAGAGGTGAGGCAATTTCTTGGATTTACGAATTATTTTAGGCGATTCATAGATCAATACTCATCGCTCTCTAAGAACTTAGAGGAGATAACGGGAAAACATGCACGATTCGAGTGGAACAGCTCTCGGCAACATGCCTTTGAATCGCTAAAGCATGCCTTGTTGAATGCGCCCCTATTGCGGCTGGCTGATGTGAACCGACCATTCAGAGTGGTAACAGATGCAAGCGATTTCGCCTTGGGATGTGTTCTTCTCCAAGAACTAGAGGAAGATGCCTGGCATCCAGTGGCTTATGCTAGCCGAAAATTGTCTGCTGCGGAACAGAATTATACAGCTACAGAAAGAGAAACATTGGCCGTAGTGTTTGCGCTAAAGACCTGGCGCATCTACCTCTTTCAACACTTTGAGGTCATTACAGACAACATGGCGGTAGTTTATCTGAAAACAAAACCAAGCATTACAAAGAGAGAGGCGCGATGGGTTGAATTCCTAGCTGACTATAACTACACAGTCCGTCACAGACCCGGCAGAGAGAACCCTGCAGATCCCCTTTCGCGTCGCCCAGATCTCCATGAGAGTAACCTCATGGAGAATGCAGTACCACGTTTGAATGCTATTGAGTATGCTTTAGCAATGAATGATGACGTGTCCAATACAATATCAGATGCCTACCAGAGAGACAAAGAGCTAACTCCCATCATAGAAAGATTGAAGCATTCTCTCCGAGATAATTTGCATGATCGCTATTATTGGGACGAATCCACTGATCGCTTGTACCTCAAGGCATCCCCCAATAACCGGTTGTGCATACCACAGTGCGGTGTCCGGTTAAAGCTCATTCAAGAACACCATGAGTGTGCAACGGCTGGCCACCCGGGTCGTGATCGAACGTACTTCCGCCTAGCACGTTTTTTCTACTGGCCCCGAATGGGTCTCGATATCAAGAGATTTGTCAAAACCTGTGATCTCTGCCAGCGAACGAAGGGAGGTCAGCCACGAACAGGGCTTCTCCAGTCACTTCCAATACCTAATAGTCCTTGGCAGGATATCTCAATGGATTTTATTGTTGGATTGCCCCTTACTTCTCGTGGCTTCGACGCAATTTACACCTTTGTGGACCGACTTACGAAATGCGTACATCTTGTTCCAACAAACTCGAAGATTGATGCTAAGGGCAGCGCTCAACTGTACATTCAAAACGTGTTTCGTCTGCACGGGCTGAGCTCAACCATTGTTTCCGATCGCGATCCACGATTCACTGCAGCTTTTTTCAAAGAAGTATTCTCTCAGCTAGGAACTAAATTGGCATTCAGCACTGCTAACCACCCTCAAACGGATGGTTTGACAGAGAGAGTTAACCGGCAAGTGGGAGATGTTCTAAGAGCATTTGTGAACTTGAGACAGGACAATTGGGATTCGCTTCTACCACTCTGCGAGTTTGCAATAAATAGTTCACAACAGTCATCTGTAGCTAATACACCGTTCTATCTGAACTATGGGTTTGACCCTAAGTCCCCGCCCGAATTCATTCTTACGGGAGGGGAAAGGAGTGATTCGGTCGATTGGCTTCATGAGCAGGAAGCCGCACTAAGGATAGCTCGAGATGCTATGCTCGACGCCCAGGCAAGGCAAGCTCTATACGCAGACCAGACGAGAACGCCCAGTGATTTGAAGGTTGGTGATAGCGTTCTTGTCTACAGAGACTTTCTACTGACCCCGGAAGCTCGTGGCCAGCCCTCTCGGAAGTTGCAACCCAAGTGGTTTGGTCCGTATCGTATCCAGGCTAAGATTGGAGCGAATGCTTTTCGCTTGGAACTACCCCGTGAACTTCGCTGCCATCCCGTGTTTAATGTCACTGCTCTTAAACGCTACGAAGAGAACACGATTCCTGGAAGACACCAACCCCCGCCTCCGCCCTTCACAGATCTAGATGGACACACACGCTATGTTGTCGAAGCCGTTTTGAATCACCGACACCGCAGTGGTGAGCAACACTTCCTGGTGCATTGGAAGGGTTACCCCAGCAGCGAAGCTACGTGGGAGCCCGCTGGCAACCTATGTGATGAGTCTGGTCGGAATATTAAACCGCTGCAGAACTATCTAGCCTCACAACGACAGCAGCCTTGATCTAACTGGGCTGAGCCATATGCATCTCTTACTGAGATAGTTAATAATTATGTTATAGACTGATATAGTTTTGCGTCATCTCCTTGTGAGAGTGATGAAGTTGAGTTGGATTACACTTCAATGTGGTTATGCATGTGCATGAGTGATTATTTAATATTCCCCTTTCCACAATTGCATCTCCTAACTGGATTGTGTTATCTAATAGAACCTTGGGCTTCCTATGGGGCCGGGAGAGTGTAATAGTTTTACCTTGACACTTCTTGCTTATCTTATGGTAACACCTTGTGTTCCTACTATTCTGACTCCTGCGGTTCTCACCTTTCTTTTGCTTTATAACCTCTGGTTTGAACATCATTCGACGAATTCTCCAATCAATCAAGTCTATACTGTTACAATCAGTGCCGAAACACAGGTGCGGGAGTTCCCCGATGAGCCGCTCAAAAGCAACTGTGGCAAGTTAGTGTGCCTGGCATGCCATACAACATTGTCAGAGAAGAGGAGTATAATCATGTCTCATATTGATACCGCGAGACACAAACAAGGAAAGTCCCGTTTGGAGAGGGAAACTCAGAGGCAGAAGCTGGTCAAGGAGTTCTTCTTGGCATATCAGAAACGCTTGGGAAGGCTCTAGCTGGCACCGGTCTTACTGAGGCCGTTAGTTCAGCCGAGCGTACATGTTTACTTGGAGTTGTATTATGGATTTATCATAGCATGGGTGCAATATTATAGCGTTTTTCGTAGCCCAATACCACAAGGTTCAGGTGTTTATATTCCATCCGGCGGAGCATTATCAGCATTATTTGGAGCATTATATGGCCTTTTGCGGAGCATTACTGAGAGCATTATATCCCATATTACCGAGCATTATCCGCCAACACCTAATACAGTGCCGAAGTTGCTTGCGATGAAGCTTGTCCGGGGAGTTTTCCAATGCCTTTGAAAGGCCTGCACAGTCAATTTTGTATTTGAGAATAGGAATCACGTACACAGTGTTAGGCATATGCGGATAATGCCGGCAGAAAAATTGGCAGAATTCGGTACTTTTTCTGGTAAGTTTCATGCATGTTTGGTATGTGGATAAAGAAATGGAGCAGAATTCGAGGAATTGCCCGCCATAAGGTTTGTATGGTTCTGCCAATTTCACTGCTTTTCGAGCAGAATCTGCCACCTTTTCGAGCATTATCCGCACACCCCTACACAGTGTGAAAAGTTTTACCATGGTATTACGTGTTTCCGAAAGAGAAACCATAATAGGCTTCCTTCCGGTGGATGCCACCGCTGAAAGACCAGTCCTGCATGCCTTTAAAATCCTGCGCAATGCCAAACAGAGAAGCTACATGACTCCTAGACTGGAGTTCTGATGTAGGCCCAGACAGACTCTGCCGGAAATTCTTTCCGCAAAATATCGACGATTGGAAAGAGTGGAACTTCCCGGCAAAATCGGAGCAAAATATCGAGATACGAAATAGTGGTTGCGACTTCGGCGATGAGTTCGCTCCTCAAACCGGAGCTTGCGCTATTCCGCCGACTTGACACCTCCGCGCGCACCCTCCTGCTGAAATTGGACACCTACAGAGTATCCGAGATATTCAGGCAGAAGGTCATCGTTCTTGTCTGGAGGTCTCGGAATGGGCACGCAAGTTCTGATCTGCAAGCCCTCCTAGTTCCTTCGTCAGCTGGCCCAACTACTAGTAGGTTGCACTCCATCATGGGTCTGTGCCAACCGCCAGTTTGCACCAGGTTCGGCAAGGGTTGCCTCGAGTTCCGGGGCGCCCAGCTGTGGAACACCTTACCCAGCGATATACGTGCCATCTCCACGCTCCGCCAGTTTGGCGCCAGCATGATCCCGCACACCCTTGGTACCTAGAGTACCAAACGTCCTGTTTGATGATCAGCTGGCTTAGTTTTTCTCCACCTCTATCCTTATTACATCCCTCCCCAATTTCATTAATTACTGCTTTCTATCTGCATTTGCCACCTTTTCATTGGACAGATGTGCCCGTTTGGTTTGCGAACTAAAATAAACACAACAACAACAACAACAACAACAACAACAACAACAACAACAACAACAACAACAACAACAACAACAACAACAACAACAACAACAACAACGACAACAACAACAACAACAACAACAACAACAACAACAACTTCACACTTGACTGACTCACGACTGCCATCCAGAGCACACGAGAAGTCCATCGAACCGTCCACTCGGCAAACCTACAAGAAAGCACGACTCCCGGCTCAATACACAGTGTTTCGGGAAATTCACCCCTCATCAGTTGAGCTTGAGTAGGCTGAGGAAGATTGTGCCTGAAGAGCACCACTTATAATGCTCTCCAGGCACAACATCACCAGGGATACAAACTCACAGAGACGCTCAGTTTCCAGCGCGACAAAGACCTCGTGAACACCAGACACCAGCGTGAGTCAGTGTTGCTCCTGGACGGTGAGAACAGACGTCGAGGACCCTCCGTCATTTACAACGCTATCATCTCCAAACCAGCTAGTCGCAAGCCCACGCTGGGCACACCAATACGAAATAGTGGTTCCGACTTCGGCGATGATTTGTCAGAAAGGGTTCGCTCTCCACACCGGAGCCCGCGCTATTCCACCGACTTGAGTTGACATTTGACTAACTCACGACTGCCATCCAGAGAACACGAGAAGTCCATCGAACCTTCTACTCGGCAAACCTGCAAGAAAGCACCACTACAAATCATCGCCGAAGTCGCAACCACTATTTCGTACTGTTGTTTTCACGATATTTTATTTTATTTATTTCTGCACCTCGTGGCATGTCAAGACAGCCAATTGAATTGAGGAGAGGGTGAGACCAACCACGGAAGAAGAGAAAAAAGAAGATGAAGAGCACGTACACAAAGTGGGAAGGGATTATCAACTTACAAAGCAATGGGATGCCCAGCGAGCTATACAGCGGAAGTGGTCACTGTGATTTTGTTTACTGGGAGATCTACAACTATGTGCGGCAGACACCAAAAAGTTAGAGTGCCGGTTTCTAATGAATGAGCTGTAGTAGTGGTGTAGCGCTGCTCAAATATTTTATGGGGCTGACATACCGCCAGCTGAACACATGTATGTGTCGACCTAGACAACCGCATTGAAAAGCATTGTTTTCGTGTTTTGTGCAAGAAGCTTTGTTGACACGATTTTGACACCAGTGATGTCATCCTGCCGCAAAAGCATTGTACTCTGACGCCGGAGTGTCCAGGGAACGGGTATCATGTGTGTGTGTGTGTGTGTGTGTGTGTGTGTGTGTGTGTGTGTGTGTGTGTGTGTGTGTGTGTGTGTGTGTGTGTGTGTGTGTGTGTGTGTGTGTGTGTGTGTGTGTGTGTGTGTTTGCAGCATAGTTGCGCACCATAGTACGTGACCAGTCAAATGCACTGTTTCCCAAACCGAATGCCTACTACTAGATACTCCAATCACACTACCTAACGATAATCCCATCCCAGTCCCGAGTTCAGTGAAATCAGTCCATGTTTTCGTGACCTGGACCCCGCCGCGTTTGCGATAACATCTTGACGTCCGGCCGCTAGTGGGTTGAACTAACGTGTTACTCAGTTAGAATTCTCTGACGTCGTAGCTACTGCATCCACGACTATTGTGACTAGTGTGATATCAGTCGACGGAGGAGGAGCTGCACATCCGTGCACAGCAACATCACGCACCGAGCAAAAGCTGGTCTTAACATTCCAGGACCGGAGCCATATCAATGCCAGGAGAGATCAACGTAAAGACTAGTAAAGTAGTAAAACCAGGCCGTTTACGGTTGGCCACAACGGTATCCACGGACCACTTCGAAACACATGTCTATGCACATAATCATAGTACATGTAGATGGAGAGTGATCTCCTGACTGCTGACATACTTCGAAGTGCTGTAGTTATTTCATTGGAGAGGATTGCTAACATGGCCAACACATGAGTAATGTGGAGCTTAGCAATGAGTTCTGTCGTCCTTTCTCCTCGTCCACGATCACTTCTCGCGTGCTTGTATTGCCGCTACTAGCATCCCGATCCCAGATGTAGTGTCCACTAACAAAATGCGACTTCAGCTCTGTCAGCTGCCTAGAGGCATGACACAGTACGGCTGGCATTGCTACATGCAAACGTGAAACCTGCAAGAAAGCACCACTCCCTGCTGAATACACAGTGTTTCGGGGAATTCACCCCTCATCAGTTGAGCTTGAGTAGGCTGAGGAAGATTGTGCCTGAAGACTCGTGAAGAGCACCACTTATATTGCTCTCCGGGCACAACCATCACCAGGGATACAAACTTACAGAGACGCTCCGTTTCCACCCGCAACCACTATTTCGTACAGGATTGCACATACAGCAATATTGCAATGCCAGCCGTACTGTGTCATGCCTCGAGGCAGCTGACAGAGCACCCCAGATGGGAGTGAAAATGACACTTGCCTGTCTGCTCATCGCCTGGGTCGCTCATCCCCCTGTCATTGTGTCAGTGCACGAAATTTGCGCGCCTTTTTTTACCATACTCATCAAAACGCAAGTACAGTGTACATCAATGACTATGTATATGGACATGGTCACGAGTTCTCTGCTTCGGGGCCACAGTAGCATCGTCTTCTTATCTCTGGTCATCTGTTAGTGTGTTGCTTGCTGAAGACGCATTTCGTCCACCCATCAAGAAGACAAAGGGCCGCAACATGTATGGACGTGTTGGTGAATACAATCATGCACAATCCGTCATGTACATGTACGTGTAGGTCACAATGGCGAGCTACATGCAGGTGCAGGTAATGAATCCCCCAGCCCCCGCCCCCGCCCCCTACGGCAGCTCTCCTGTGTACATGTATATTGCACTATCATGCACCTTCTTGCTATACCATTACCAGGACATACAGGTGACTTCCCACTTCAGCGCCTGATCTCACCGTACTGTATAATGCACGTGTAATATGTACTTGAAGTACATGTAACGCTAATATGGATGGGGCAGTACATGTAACGCTAATATGGATGGGGCAGTACATGTAACGCTAATATGGATGGGGCAGTACATGTAACGCTAATATGGATGGGGCAGTACATAGTTAATTTGTTACGTAAACGATCTGCCGGAGCAGGGGTTTTTCTTAGCAATCGAACCAGAAATAATTAGTCATCAATCGACTCCGAGTTGAATCGAGTCAGCTCCTTGCCATCTCAAGTCACTGCGTGAATACACAGCGGATCTTTGTGAAAAGGGAGTTCCCTCTGAAACAAGTCTGGTGCGAAGGAACTACAACGATCATGTACATCATGTATTATGACCGTCTTTTCCATTCACATTACAATCAGTCATGATCCTCGCTCTCCACAGTGGTTGCATCATCTAGTCCTCTCGGAAAACGACCCGCACACGTGAATATCCGCATCCACCAGCACAGTTACACAATGTGGATCGGGCGCTGGCAGTGGTCCAAGCCGTCGGCTGCCAAGGGTAATAACCCGCACGCAGTGAGAACCATGTGAACATCTCTCATTGCTGCCGCCAATGTGTCGCTTCCACTGCCACACTGAAGCATACATGCTGCATGACGATATCATTAGTGATACGTTCGTGAGGCAATTGCGCGACACGGTGCGTTCACATACGGGTATGATGTCTTGCAAGCAAGCGGGGGCGACGGGAATATTATCCCGACGACGCATGGCGACTCACGTGCTTTCGAACGCAGCAACGCACAAACGAGTCCTTAAAACATCGGTAAACACGAATGCTGTGCTCAGTACTAGTAGCTGTGAAAGACGAGCGGAGGCGCGGGTGTATATAATCGCCAGATGATAACAGCCACACAAAGGAAAGTAGGGTTTGTCGTCGTAACTAAGAGTTGCATGGTAATACCCAGTCATCAGCGAACAGTCAAGGAGTTTGGAAGCAGCGAAAGTATAAAGCCAACGCCAGATCATTACTTGCCAAGGACTTAGGTCAGAGTTACTAGTACGTTTAAAGGTGAAGTCAAGCGCACCACGGGTAACATCTAAGTTGCTGATGTGAAGTTTCGCTATCTCACCTACACCTAGCTAAGGAGATCGAGAGGAGCGTGCATGTTCTCAGAGAGGTAGAAGCTACCCCACACTAAGCCAGCATTGCGCCGACATCGCGAACTTCCGGCTTCTGATCTCCAGTTCGGCTCCATCGTATGAAAGGTGAGTGTCGTTATAATGCTAGTGCTAGATCGCTTGCTTTTCAGTCCACCAAACTGTCCAACCGTCCTGCTTTGAGCAGGACAGTCCTGCTTTGGACCAAAACATTCGTATACATTTACATGGGACACGATTGCCTTTGTATACATTGTAATTGGGTGTCCTGCTTTGGAATGGTGGCAAGGTTGGACAGACTGGTCCACTGTCCTTTCAACTTCAATGTCTTGTGTGAAAATCAGAACTGGTAACAGTACTGGAGGATGATCAAGTGTCCCAGTTTGGCCCAATTCCGTTCCCTGTATTGTGAATGTCCGCCATAGGCTGGAGCAGCGGATGAATTGGCGCTGTGGAGGTAGTTAGCTACATGTATAGTGATAGATGCGATAGCGTAGATGTGTTTGCCTGTATGTACCAGTAGGTGATTGGTGGTGATGCTGAGTGATGCTGGGGAATAGGTACATCTCAAAGCCAGTGAGTGGCACAAGCGCCAAAACTGGAAAAAAGCCACATGCCGCTTCATATCATACATGTCGATAGGCGTCAGCCTTTGGACAATCCTGAAATAAAGATTATTATAATAGTGTCTCATGCAGATCATGAGCTGCTGAATCGTAATGATTGTATCTCTCTCTCTCTCTCTCTCGCTCTCTCTCGCTCTCTCTCTCTCTCTCTCGCTCTCTCTCTCTCTCTCTCTCTCTCTCTCTCTCTCTCTCTCTCGCTCTCTCTCTCTCGCTCTCTCTCTCTCTCGCTCTCTCTCGCTCTCTCTCTCTCTCTCTCTCTCTCTCTCTCTCTCTCTCTCTCTCTCTCTCTCTCTCTCTCTCTCTCTCTCTCTCTCTCTCTCTCTCTCTCTCTCTCTCTCTCTCTCTCTCTAGCTCTCTCTCTCTCGCTCTCTCTCTCGCTCTCTCTCTCTCTCTCTCTCTCTCTCTCTCTCTCTCTCTCTCTCTCTCTCTCTCTCTCTCTCTCTCACACACACACACACACACACACACACACACACACACACACTCTCTCTCTCTCTCTCTCTCTCTCTCTCTCTCTCTCTCTGTCTCTCTCTCTCTCTCTCTCCGTTATCTATCTATCTATCTATCTCTCAAAGTATCAAAGTCGGAGAAGTCTACTTATAAGTGTGACAAACACGCAAGCACAGTCAGCTTCGCATGAAACCAGAACCTTGGCCACGAACTGTAGAGAGTGCTGCTCAAGCGATAAAAGACTAGGGATGGCAATACGTTCAAGCATTACGCAGCTTAAAAACCTCTAGACAATTACCGGTACACTCCTGTAGGCTTCCTCCTAATGTATCCCCGCGTGCCAAAGCATAATGCAGTGCTGGATGAGGATTTTGCGAGCATAATGCAAGAATTCATGTTAGTATAAACTATAATTCCATGATTTCGCGAGCATAATCCGCCGGAGCCTACAGCTGGAGCAGTCAGGTTTTGATGCTTTCAGTGGATTTGAAAATTTCTTTGTTGGTCACTAGACCTCAGTACGGTCGGCTGGCGCAGTCACTCTGAACGCCGCTAATAATATGCAGTAATGTCTAATGTCTAATGTGACAGCTCGAAATGCGCGAAGCAGGTCCAGCTTGGCCCTAGGAGAGTAGAGGCTAGGTGTGACCTGAACCATTGAACCCAGGGCAAACCGCAACGTTGAACCATAATGTATCAACTCACAAAGTCAGCTGCAGGGGAAACCCCTCAATATTCCCCCAGCACCCTTTGAACTGGATACGGGTACATGTCTTTGAAAGACGCTAAAGTGCCCTGATTGGCTGGCGATGACAGGCGGGCAGATTTGACATGTATGTCCTGTACATGTCCATGCCACGGTCCTTAGAAAGTTCTAGAAGGACTGCATCAGCTCTAACCATGAGTATCCACACCAATAGGAGTTACTACTAGTACTGACTACTGTAGTCGCGACCCCGGGATGTAGGCAATACTCACTGCTCAACTAACCGGATACTAGTGTTATTTAGGTTTAGGCCTGTTTTGGAACTCCACTCTAACTAGAGCCAAACAACAACAACATTAATAAAGCATATTGAGTGATGTTCACATCTTTAACATTATTATGACTAAATTTGTGCAGTACGTACACGTGATCATGGCTTGTGGACAGTGGAATCAACAGGGCCAAAATCATGTGACCCATAGTTGCAGGGCTGGAACAGTGGAGTTGTAACGAACAATTACACGGCTGCCCTGTGATGCTGTACTGCTGCATGGTCGTGTGATGGAGAACACATCTATCAGTCCTTGTGCTAGTTAGTGGCTCATGCAAGGCCGGGTTCAAACTGTGCAGACAGTGTTGGACATCACTAGTACTTGAATTTGCAACACATGGCCCAGACATGCAGACATGCATATCCATGAGCACATGCGGATATGATCTTCAACGTACACAAAAACGTATGATTATGAAGGTGTTTGCAAGTACATTGTACATAAAACTGCTATTGCGAAATTCTAGAAATTCTAGGCGTTTCACAGGGACGCAATCCAATCCACTGTCACAGCTAGCCAGAGCTGTCCCAATCTGATAAGCAAGCGAAAGCGTGTTGCTGATCACGAGTCGTAGCAAGCATTCCCTCCGCGTCGATCTACCACACGGCAGCATACTGGCCTTGGCGTTGCGGAACGGGGACGCGTCGACGGGAGTCAGGATAGCTCAGCGGAGTTGTTTTCGAGAGTAGAGTGATTGTGGACAACACCTTACTTCATAGGGGAATAATCCAAAACACCACGACTTGCGTCATTGCAGGTGTTGGCATGTGTGCGTGATGTAGCTTCATCACAACATCGCTCTGGATTGTGTAGCAGGGAGTGGTTTGGGTACGACTGCCCTGGCCCCAGCATGCAGGGAATGCAAGGACGATTACGTCTCCGATTAGGCACGGAAAAGTGGCGTCCTGTCATAACACCCTGACAGCGGAAGCATGATCTATGTATCACGGAGAACCCGGAATAACACCAGTGCGAGGGCGGAGGGTGTAGCTGGGGAGAGCTAACATATTGTACCGGTATACCAACACCGAGAACACAAACAGTATAGGACGTCATGGGTGCATAGAGGGTCTCGAGGATAAATAGACCTTGCAGCGCCTCGCACCTCTCAAAACTAGAACATACAATCGTGTGAACACAATTAGACTAAAGTCGTGACCCAAGGCAGACGAAGAAAGGGTTCCTATGTCCTCCTGTTGTATTTCAGCTGCGAAGATCTTCAACAACAACAACAAGACCGTCGTTAGACAACGTCACTACGGAGCAGAGTCACCTGCGATTACTAGTGGCAACAGGCTGACGTCGGGCTCCACAAGCACAGCCCGGGTGCCTTCTCATCCTCGTCTCTATCACGTTAGTCTCAGCAAGACTCGTGAGCCGAGCAGATAGGAAGAAAGATGATGCAACCGGTAAGTGTACTATGCCAGCATTGTCTGCGCTCGTGTGTGTGTGTGTGTGTGCACGCGCGCGCGCGCGCGCGTGTGTGTTCGTGGTGTCTGTGATTGCCTGTACATGTATGTGTGCAAGAGGAAGAAGAGGAAGGTGTTCTCGAAGTACAATATTGCCAATTGTATGAAATATTGGTCGCGACTTTGGCGATAATTATAAGAAAGTTGGTTGCTTCCAACAGAAGTCGGACTTGTGCGGCCAACATGAGTAGCAGTGGACGTAAAGTTACTCACCTGTCTTGGAAAGACGCGAAGTACCGATACTCGACGCAAACTGCACTGCACGAAGCTAGAGAGGAACTGCGACAGATATAGGAAAGGGTGGCCGGGCCTCGCTCACGTCAACGCTTCCCTATCCACTTGAGAGTTGAGACCGTGGTGAGTGAGATCGCGAGAGCAAGAATCTCACTGCCCCACTATTCTCGAACTCGTGATCATGATGATGATGATGCTGATGATGTGAGGGACAGATCTTGGTTTTCCCCACACCGACACAAAACGTGCCGTGCTCTGTAGATGTGGGGATAAGGCTATCATAAGCAGCCACTGCACTGCATTCCCGTCTTGCAGATCACACAGGGTTGTACTAGGCGGTGGATTAGACTTTAGAGCCCCGAATGCTGGCACGCGGTGACTGTCTCGATTTTGTGAAAGCTGTTCAAAGATCATTGGTATGCATAGCGGTAACGCCTGCTTTGAAGTGCTACTGCCAATACTGGGAGATGAGGCAGGATCCACGTACCTCCTGCGGAGATGACGACGTTTTGCTCGATCCCGGCGGAGTTAGCAGCCTGATGTTCGCACTTATCAACTAAAATTATAATGTAGATCTACGTTGTACTGTGGACCCGTTGCCTACACCTAAGACTAGAAAAAATGGTATTACAGTACAGTGTAGTTGAAGCAGGGTAGGGGAACAGCCTTTCGACCATCTGTCCCTGCTATCCTGGGGAACAACATGTCATGCAGGACGGCGACATGACATGTCAGTGAAATGAAGACTCTTTGGCTCCTCCCCCTTTGATACTCACTTAGCCCCAGGCTGACCCGCCCGGTCTAGCGAGTACACACACACAGACGCGCGCGCAGTGTGAGGCAGTCAGTCAACATTACAACTTCAAAAGACAATAGTTTACATGATGTAGATCTACGTCGCTGGTCTGCACACGCAAAACCTACATGTATGCCAGTACTAGTACATACTGACTGTACAGTCATGTACATGTACTAGTACAGTCATGTACATACTGTACAGTCATGTACATGTACTGTAGCTTAGCCTCAGCTTGGTTGCTTGTCTTCTGAGGGTCATTTAGTTTTACTGTGGCAACAACCCAAGCCTCTTCTACGGCAAAATAAACACATTGAGTGAATGAACGTTCCAGAGGGTCTGGAACATGCGCCCATCGCACTAGTACATGTAGCTAATAGTAAGCTAAGTAAACTGTCCGTCGTGCAGCATCCAGATTCCAGAACGTCCGCTATGTGACAATATCTGCCTTCCAATGAGTTTTGTGTCACTTTTGACAAGGCGCCAACTCCCTGTCCCTGGCCGCAGCACAGCTGTTGACAGACTCAGTGGTGTACTGCCTGCATGCTGCGCGCTATGCATGCGAAGTAACACATGGCATCATACACAAAATGATACAGGCTGCCATTGGCAGGCTACACTGATCAACAAAGATCTGGCGCAGACTGCAACATTATAGTGACCATGGTGATGATGATTGGCACCAGGGTGTAGTAAAATACCGATATTTTACTACTCCCTGGTTGGCAGAGATGGGCTCGCGTGCACAAGTCAGTGGTGTGGGCGAAAGTCTCCGTCTGCGGCTTGAGGCTGACAACAGGATAAGCGGGATCAAGTTTGTGCGGGTGTAAAACTGTTACGGCTTTCATCTTGTAATTGTACGGACAAAAATAACGCAGAACATTAATCAACGTGATAGCAGTAACACGAATAGTGCATTATGCATATACGACAGTCATGTCCAGTGCACAGTCACGTGGATATTAATCCTGGCATTCTATTCTGCTCATGTGCGATACAGGATGAGAGGGAGCTGTTGATTGGCGATGTGGAAAGGCCAGAGACACAAGCGGAGAAGATGAGCTTTCTCGACAAATGGAAAGAAGGTAGGTGGAACAGATGCAATGAAGAAGCAGATGTGCTCAGTCCAACAGGGAACACATCAACTCACACCGTCACGCATGTACACACACATGCACGCGCACACACACACACACACACACACACACACACACACACACACACACGCACACGCACACACCTCAGACCTCGGACCTGCTCATCGCGGAAGCGATGATAGCGAACAGCTATGTTAGACATAGCAACTTGTGCTGGGATTACACCATTCAACAGCTTGCAAGGCTGATGAATTGACCGCCACTATTTTTAGCCTGGTATCCACCACACAGCTGATTGAAGTGACTTTTTCTGGCCAGTGAATCCCTATTTTTCATTTTTCAATGTTTCACACACACACACACATATACACACACACATACACATATACACACACATACACATATACACACACACACACACACGCGCCTCGAAGTATAACGCTGGAGAGACACATCTCCAGGAAGTCGTACCCAAACCAAATAAAGGCATTATGGTTTGGGTAGGACTTCCTGATGCTGACTTTAGCGTAGTGACATGCAGGCTGATGATCGTCCCAATTGCTTTGAAACTGAGAGCCACGAAGTTCATATGTTAGCTGCTCTTGCTAAACAGTTCTTTCCTAATGCACAGTCATAGGATAGTCTTGCAGTTTCATGAGTAAAATACTATAATTACATGTATAGGAGAATAATAATAATAACAACAATAATAATAAGAAGAAGAAAGGGTTTGCTCCCCACACCGGAGCTCGCGCTATTCCGCCGACTTTACTTGACACTTGACTGACTCACGACTCTCCGGTGTGGGGAGCAAACCCTTTCTTACAAATCATCGCCGAAGTCGCAACCACTACGTAATAATAATAATAATAATAATAAAACAGGTCGCGTAATGAAGCAGCATAACGATAGATGTGCAAAGTCATGATGCCTGGTCCGCTTCTGTCCTGGGTTCACTACCCCGTGCGTTGCAGCCGCGAGCAAAACCAGCTCAGGCTGAGAGTTCCTGTATAGGAGAGAGTATATGAAATCTATCTTTTCACTTTGTTTCACGATTGTATAAACATACTATGGAATGCGTACTTTATCATTGTGTTTTGCTTCACACGGCTTGCCTTCAGTCACTATATTCCACTAATGAAAGTGGTTCTGCTGTCTTTCGTTTTGCGCAGCTGCCACCCAGAAAGCATTCGAGTGGTCAAGCAACATCCTAAGCCACATGGTCCACCACGATACGGTGAAAGTGCAGCTTGTCGACGAGTCCTGCCTGGAGCATGGCTGTCACATTGCCATGCCCAAAACTCTTAGCATGATGGTCGGCTGCTCGGTGCCTCCCAGCTTACAGGACAGGATCATGCTATTCCATCATGGTAAGAAGCCACGCCAACACAGCAGCCACTAGGCTCTAGGCTAGCTTGCAGACGGCCTTCACTCCGCTCGGCATCGGGTACAAAAACTGGACCTTAAACGGTGGACAGCGTGGCCAATAGGGGTGAGCGCAGCACTCAGTGCAACAGCTACTGGTGTTACGAAATGGCCAGATGAGGCTTGTATTACCAGTACCCATATCTGCAGCAGACCAACATGTTCATCAGAACACACATCATCATCATCATCATCATCTGCGTTGCCGAAAAAAATAATAATAGTAAAATAAAATAATTAAAATAATAAACGGCATTATGCAGCTGTGTAAGCAGTAGATGCACAGTGTGACTGCCAGGCATCTCTGTCAGATGCCAACTGGCAATTCTCATGCAGAGACATACCAGTCCACGAAACGATATTGTCAGCGAAGGAAATCTTCGGACGACCACGCTTTCTCTTACCATCCACCACACCAAACATCACGTCACGTACAAGCTCGCAGCCAGATGGGCGGCATGTGTGCCCGAAATAGGTCAGTTTGCGTATCTTGACCCTGCTCGTACATGTATATGCTAGCGTTTTGTGCTTGGTCTATCCGCTACCTACTGCACACGTAATGCATAATATGCAAGCCTTGCTCGATAGTTTCAAACATGTCCTCCGCCCTGTTGACCTGTTGTTATCCTCAAACATGTACAGGTATCGTAATACGCAATGGTAGCAGTGTCTACGTCATCTCCTACACAGACCCAGGCAAGGATTATGAACCGGATCACCAACTACTGGGCACAGGTAGTGAGCAGGGCGGCATCGAAGAGACCGACGGCTACATATTCGGCGACTGGAGGCGGCAGCTGACGTACAAGAAGCGCGAGGGCCTCATCAAGCTGCTGAACCGCTCGGTGGTGCGGCCCGAGAGGTACTGCATCATCGTGCAGCCGCTGAGCGAGTTTTCGTACCAGGGCAAGTATATCCAGTACAACTACGGTGGCGGGGATGCGGAGTACCCGGACGGCGCAACGCTCAGCTTGGTCAACCCGTGCCGACCGGAGATGGAGCTGAAAAATGCAGCCGCCGTGGCCCGGTTCTTCCTGAAGCACCCGCAGGCATTCGGTCACTACAGCATGTGCGACTGGAACTGTGAGAATTTCGCGACATTCGCACGCACCACCACACTGACGGCAGCGGAATTGGAGGCGAAGTTTGCCGAACTGCAGCGCAGCGGACGCACAGCGTTCAGCCAGGCGTACCTGGAGGAGAATAGCGAAACGTCATCACGAGGCATTACCCGCTACCTGGAGCAAGGACTCAAAGTGATCTTCACCATTGTCGAGATTGACCTGCAGCACGACTGCAGTCCACCGTCGTCACACCCGTCGTCATCGTCGGAAGAGGAGGACAGCGAGGGCAGTGAGAGCAGCCAGGGAAGTAGCCCATTGCCCAGCGACACGGACGACAGCTGCGACGAAACACCCCTGTGATCGAATGCACTGGGCCGGGCAGCCTGAGAGGATCATACAACGGTTCAACCGACTGCGCTGCCGTTGTTACGCTGCTGCTGTTTGGTGAACGCAGGTACACACAACACAGGGGTAGCTACACACGCATGCAAACATTGGACTTCAAGTTCCAAGGCAGTATCTTATGGAGCCAGTCGAACGTACTACATGTATCGGATCTCATCACCGTGCCCATCTATGCACCAGGAGCACGCAAAATGACTGATTACAGTATCAGCAGCACCGTCAGGAGATGTAGCCATTCCTGCGACTTGACAAGGAGCCTAATATATAACCTTACCCTCTGGAGTACCCCCCCCTGCCCTGCAGGACATGTTTATTACCCGAGCTTCTGCAGTACACCCCCCCCCCCCTGCCCCGCAGGACATGTTTATTACCCGAGCTTCTGCAGTACACCCCCCCCCCCCTGCCCCGCAGGACATGTTTATTACCCGAGCTTCTGCAGTACACCACCCCCCCCCCCCCTTGCCCCGCAGGATATGTTACCTTAGCCTCTGCAGTACCCCCCCCCCCCCCTTCCCCTGCACTTGAAGTATGGCTTCGAACAGCGAGCAGGGGCACTGACGCATGAGCTCATGGCTGTACTCAGTGTACTGACCACTGTCTACATGTGCGTTTACTAGTACCCATACGACCAGCATAACATTGAGCAAGAACTGGTACTACAACTTTAATGCACTGCCGCTCTTTGATCCCCAATCTTCACAACAACTCATACTGCACCATGCCAACTAGGATCACCGTTTTAGTTTTAGTTTTTTTTTAGTTTTTTTCTCATACCAATATTATCTGTCGACTGAGCAGCATGCAGTCCACCATGTGTCATTACTAGCCGCAGATAGAACACTGTGCTCGTACATGCATGCATAGTATTGCATACAGTGCACTCACAGCATACTTGAGTATAATTATTATGATATTGACTCTCAAGAGTCAACTCTCCTTTGTGTTTTCATCGATTCACCGTGGCTGCTCTACAGAGCTTCAAAGGACTTCTAGTAATGTCAAATTATCCTGCATATTTCAACATAGTGATGTTTGACAAGATGATAATTTTTTTAATTGATTACGAAAGTGAGGTTCGAGTTCATTATTCATTTTAATTTCAAACTACAAGTAAAAATTCTTATTCTCTAGCAATTCCAACATCAATATCCACTCATTATATTGGATACCTATGAGCAGATGGAAGTTGTAAAAACAAGTTCAGTATTAACAGAACATGATCAGAAGTGGACAGTATTGAAATCCATTGTCGTGGGAAAGTTTGTCTGAACCGTATAATATCCACAACCAACAGGAAAGAAACCAGACTTTAGCTGCAAAGCTCGCAGTCCGATGCTGATTCCAAAACTATATTTAAAAAAGGACAAAAACAGCAAGAGTGCAGTTACCGGTAGCCAGGCCATTGTGATGAGACCGACAAACAAATCGGCGGCTGTAGGTGCTAGGACAGACTGACACAGTAGGTGAAACTTACGCCACACTACACGTGTTGCTATACAGGCCCTGAGCAGCAGCGGTACAGGCCCTGAGCAGCAGCGGTACAGGCCCTGAGCAGCAGCGGTACAGACCCTGAGCAGCAGCGGTACAGGCCCTGAGCAGCAGCGGTACAGACCCTGAGCAGCAGCGGTACAGGCCCTGAGCAGCAGCGGTACAGGCCCTGAGCAGCAGCGGTACAGGCCCTGAGCAGCAGCGGTGTGCCGATATTGTTAGGATCCCGCGCTGCTCGCCTGAAGTGAAAACTGGGCACACAGCAAACACAGGAAAGAGAGAACCCACATCAAGAACCAGTACAGTAAACCCGGGTGTAAGCGACCTCCGGGTTGCTCTTAAGCTGTGTTCACAACTGGCGCGTGTACGCGTGAAATCACGCGTTTGTGCGTACTTTTGCTGGCTTTTGGGGCGCCATGTGTACGGAAACGCGCCGAAATGGAACTTCCAAAATGTTGGAATTTTCAGCGCGTATCAGGCACGTACCAGCGTACATGCCAGTCACCTTGACCGGCGGGGTCAACAAATTAGTACTCGAAGGTGTCGCACGCGCTAAATACGACTCGGATTGCTGTTTTTTTGTGAAAGCCTGAGCGCGCGTTTGGGCACGCATGAACCTCAAGCGTACCGCGTACACGCGCCAGTTGTGAACACAGCTTTAACGACCGTTTTTTTCATGCACGGACAGTTTGTTTTTTTTGAACTTTGTTTTACTGCGCAAAATCCAAACGGGAATTTCTTCCCAATGACAAGGTAGCGAAGATCTTAAGAGGGAAGAAAAGAGAGAGAGAGAGAGAGAGAGAGAGAAAAGGAAAGAAAAAAGTGTGTATGCACTGGAAATGATAGTCAGCTGGAAATCGGATCCATTGTCAAACATGGCATTTGCTACTGTTGCATGTAGTCAACGAGCAATTGCGTAGGGTACTGCTGCAGCTTTGAAGGTCTCCAGCGTTGTGCTGGAGCGGACGTCTCCAGGTAATCTGTTCCATTTACATGTAGTTGTACACAGAAACTGCGGGACCTGGTTCTAAAGACCACCTGGCATTAACGACCGCTTTTGCTTGCACCGTGGGGTGGTCGCTTAAACCAGGTTTCACTGTAACTGCAGCTGTCACAGCTACTCGTAATAGTATCTTAGCCACACGTGCACTTGATAGTGGCTGGTAAGGTCATGCCCTGCCCCAAAATGGGATATTATTGATAATACCCCATTTTACGGGTTTCCCCTGCACCCTGGCTTCTATCGGGGAGTCGTACTACTCCCTGGCTTCTACGGGATAATGATTACTAAAAAAATCATGTTATGGGCTCGTTTGAGCTGTGTGTGCAACTATTTCTAAACACTAAACTGAACAGTCGTCGGTAATGTATTCGCGAGGTGAGCCTCCGCAACAGGCTTCAGCCGCGATAGCTCCGATGGAATGGAGGGGTACATGAGCAGTAGGCAATTGTACTCTGCGTGACGGGACCCAGTCCCCTGTTCGGCAAGGAGACCCAGTCTAACACGGACGCACATCATGCTGGGGGGGGGCGACATGTTCCTCCAGCAAGTGCAGCGTTGGAGTGATGTGGACCATGTTGCATGCGACCAGGTCAGATCTGGCAAGGGTAGTGAGCAGTCCCTTGTGAACAACACAGTTGCCAATAATGGCACCGTCGTGGTATGCCCGCCGTTGGAAATACATGTAGCGCTCTTACAAGTACAGGATTGGCTCAATGTTTGTCTCGCATGGTCCACTCGGGTCCTTCCCCTGTCTTTGGATGCGGCTTGCCTTGGATACCTCGTTGCCTTGGATACCTCATTGTCTTTGATACCTCATTATCTTTGTGGCTTGCACCCGTTGCAAGGGGTTATCAGCGCCTGCAATAACCCTACGTTCATCATCTGTCGGAGCTTTCCACCGTACTCGGATGTTGGAGCACAAATCAACAAGACCGTGACCGGCAACGCCTTGCTAAGTACCATGCAATGCAACAAAGTGCAAGTGTTGCTGGAGAGAGTGGCGGCCCGCTGCGACCTCTCTCTCTCTCTCTCCCTCCCTCCCTCCCTCCCTCCCTCTCTCTCTCTCTCTTTCTCTCTCTCTCTCTCTCTCTCTCTCTCCTCCTCGTAAAAATTAAGGACCACGGAGCAGGCACTATTTCCTTTAGAATCTTACCTGAGAACTTGAACCGGATGCCGGTCTAATCTGCTCCTTCATCATCATCATACTGACTATGCTTCCACATAACCACTGCCAGCTGGAAAACTAGTACTCTGCGACCTGATTGTGCAAAACAAACGACACGCACACACACACACACACACACACACACACACACACACACACACACACACACACATGCACACACGCACACACACACACACACACACAAACACACACACACACACACACACCAGAACCTTGCTCAAGTGTTCCATAATGCTAGACACTTGAAATCTAGAGCACCATAAGCAACAAATGGGCAACTGGAAAATAAAACTGTGTTCACTACATTGAGCTCTTGGTGCAACCAATCCTCACAAATCCCAAAACAAACTTTACAGGTTACATACATAGAATACCGCAACATCTCAGTACTGCATTTACTGCACAAATCAGTAAGGTCGCTGGTTTCACCACACTGAGAAGCCAGCATCTGAGCCTGCACTGTGTGCGTGCATCCTTACCGGTTGATGTGCTGTGTGCAAGCCAAAGACGAGCGAATGGCAATGGAGAGTTGTCAACGCTGTCGAGAAACTGGAGCACTATCGCAACGTTACCCAATACAGCCCATTTGAAGCCAGCTACCCACACAGCTAAATCAAACATGAGTGGCACGGCGTATTAGTAGTTCGCCGCCGCATCATGACAGCCGCACCATGCAGCCCTCCACGGCAAACTGGCTGGAGTGGGGCTTCTGCGACAGCGCGGTGTGCACTTTGTCCGAGCGCTCGCTCATATAGCCGACGAAGAACGATTCGGTGGTGTGGCCCCACGCCACCTCCACGCTCTTGCCGCTGTGCCCGATAGCCAACACACCGCCAAGCGGAGCGGACACGGTTGATAGCCGTGGACAGTCTAAGAACGCCTGCATGCATTGCCGAATACCATCAAGGGCCTGGCCATCAGCATCGTAGATCTTGCTAGCACAGGTTTGTGACATCTGAGCTTTGATCAGGTGCTCGCCAGTACCTGACGTACTCACGGCAACTTTCACACAACTATCAGCAGCAGCTGCGGCGGCGGCATTGGTACTGCCGGAACTACTGCTGCCGCTGCTCGTTTCAGCACCACTACTCTCATGCTCAGTGTCAGCAGGCGGTGACGCCTGTGCCTGTGGCTGTGGCTGCTTCTCCCGACGTTCCTCTGCCCAGCAGCCACAGCCGAAGAGTGCCGCCTGCCCAATACGGCCGCTCTCCTTCAGAGCAAGACCACCGGACGATACCGCGGCCCACAGCACGCCGTTCCGGTCGAGGACTACCGCACCGACGGTGTCTAGACGCGGTGGGTCATTATCATCCATGACATCATCATCATCATCATCATCATCATCATCATCATCATCATCATCATCATCATCGTCTATGACATCATCATCATCGCCGTCATCATCGTCCTTGTAGCAGGCACCCTGGCCGCCGTCATCCGCGTAGTCAATGTCGTCGTCGAGATTGTCCTCCACGTCACCAGCACACGCACTGCTGTCGGACGCGTTCGCCTTAAGCGCCGTTGCAGCACGCTCTTCCACGATTTTCTTGTAGCGTGCGTACGCTTTCTGGGTGCGTGTGGTGATAAGCAGTCTGGGATCTACCAGTGGAAATCCCGATCTCGCCGCCCATGCCTGGCAACCAGCAGAGCACATCATTACCGGCGGCACTCGGCCGTCGGGATCGTCCCAATCACAGCTCTGTCGTAGCACGGCCGACGCAACGGAGCACGGATTGGGTAGCCGTGACAAGCATGCGACAGCGCCGAACGCTCCCCCGCGCGAGCACATCACGCTGGCGTCCAGCTCCACCGTACCGTCCATGGTCAGATTGGCACCGCGTCCGGCGTTCGTCATCTTGGCGTCCTCCAGGCACGCCATGCACGCGTTCACTGCCTTCAAGCTATCCGCGTCAGTCTTCAGCAGGCGCATGGCACGAGAGCAGGCTTTCTGAGCCAGCTTTGTGTAAGTCGCACGTTTTGCCCTCGAATGACTGCCAGCTCCCAAATGAATAGCAACGAATGCCATCCTGCTCCAGCCCAGTGGCAAGGGCAATGTCAACGTACTGGGTTTGTTTTTCAGGGATCATAGAAATGTTCAGCACACCAAGAAATTCAAGTCCATTAATTTTAGAGTTGAAGTACTATTCCTGTCTTACAAGTTCCTAGTTACAAGCATGCGTAACAACGTCGATGCATTCTTTATTCCTGGTTTAACGGTACGTGTCAAGAAGCCTGGTCTGCTGTTGGAGGAAAACAGACACAGATAATTGTCCCCATTCGGTCGAGAAATAGTTTTGATGAATGAATGGCAAAACTGACCGCATGCCTTTTGTTCTGTTTTTTTTTTGGAGAGGAAACGTTTTCGAAGCGGACATGCTCATGTGGGATGAAAATGACGACGTCGGCTGATTTTCATGACGTCGTCGCTTTCAAAACGTGAGGTCATATGGCGAAAGGAAAAACAATTTTTGTTTGGGAGGGCTAATTTTGAAGTATTCCCACCCTTCCTACTACTACTAGTAGACAGCTGTTTCTCTTCCTGATCGTGCTTGGCAAGCTCCAGGAGGTAGCGGTAGAATGGCGCTGCGTGGAGTCAAGGTGCTGGAGATGGCGGGGCTCGCCCCAGCGCCGTTTTGTGGGATGATTTTGGCTGGTCAGTTCATTGTTGACTCCTGGAAAAAGCGAAACGTTCGTGGGCTGAGTGTTCTGTTTCTGCCAATGGGATTCCAACAATTCTATATGTGCAGACTTTGGCGCTACTGTCATACGTGTAGATCGTCCACAGGAACACACGCTGGATACATTGGCAAGGTACCACCATACTTACTGCACATGGACATAAGTCATTGTGCTGGGATACTTGCTTCTTAGCTTTATGTGGGGTGACGTAGTGGGCACGACAGGTTGGCACAAGGCGGCTACCACAATCCTCTCACGAAACATCAAGCACACACACACACACACATACACACACACACACGCAGAAACACACCCCACCACCACCACCGCCACCACGCACACAGACCCCACCCCGTTCTCCTCAAAGAAGATGCTCTGAACGAGGGACACTGACGTACCGATTCATATAGCCATGCTGACCAAGGCCCTACCAGCTGGCTTGTCATTGTAGTCTGGAGAACTGTTCCTTGCTGTGTGCCCTCTGCCTTGTGAGGAGCTGCCGTAGCTCCTAGCTTGTAGTTACATGTAGGTTTGAAGTACAGTGGAGATTGGATATAACGACACTCCTT
>NC_088647.1:35202465-35425540 GCF_964019385.1 Sycon ciliatum
ATGTTACCCTCGTGCCAGGCCACGAGTTCCCAATTAACTGTGGGTCCAAGCACGGCTGGAAAACTTTTGAAGCGGAAGGAGTGTAGTTATATTCATTGCTTTAAATCACATTTGCTACACCGGAAGAGTTACCAGAAGCAAGGTGAAGAGACGAAGTACTGGAGATTTGAATACGTCGGTACTGGAAGTGACAACAACGATCAACAAGAGGAAACGAGGAAGACCGAGGAGTCAAACGAAAACGACCATGAATTCAAAGGACGTTGGAGGTGTCAACAAGCCCAACAGAAGAGAACAACGGCAAACGTCGAAGGTGACAGAGCTAAATGATCGGACATCGTCCATCAAGCGTCATTTGTCGGGAAGATTGTGGTGAGTTGTATAGTGATGATGTCTTTTCGGTTTTAACTCGTGGAAGGTCTAAGTTACATCTTGCTGTGTTAGAAGCTCTGTATAATTATTCGTAAACTAGATCCAGAACTATGTGTACAGAAGGAGAATGTGTTATCGTTGCAGTTGTTTGGTGTCACACCTCGTGAAAGTGTGACAAGTGTTTCTTGATGTGTTCAACGTGTTTGTCTACAACTTGCTGTTTTTGTTTTCGAGTTTTTTTTACACTTTAGCCATTTTATCGCCTATGTTGAAGTGTTGACTTTTTCTCTATTTTTCTATATAGTTATGTGTTTTAACTGTTTTTCCAAATTTCCAACATTCCCTGTACTATCCTGAAGAGAAGGGAAAGAAAAGGGTTGGGGACAGTTAGGCCCAAAAATTTAATTTCGACATCAGCCTAATCTGACATCAGATTTGAATAGGTACAGCCTTATATTTTCACTTAGTACCATCAGTTTTTCAATTGCCCGAATAGGTCTTGCCAAAAACACAATTTTCCTTGATGACACAAAATGACACAAAATCCCAAAATTGATGAGAAATTGTCCATAACATCAGTTAGGACAGAAAATATGACATAAAATTTTACAGACTGTTCGAGGAATTGACTAAGATGATATCAACACCGAAAAATGTACACTTTGGTTGACGATGGGATCCAGGTCGTCATTTCCTGGAGAAGAACAAAAAGACGCAAAAAATGAAACTTTGAATATTTTTTGCAGCTTATTTTTGAGTTTGCCCCATATGTGGATACTTCAAACACGTTCTATAAGTGGTTTGGAACAGGTTTACCGCGGCGAAAATAGGGGTCACCGTGCATATTCTGGAGAAAAATCCAAAAAACTGTCAAAATTTGCCTAAAATTGGTAAATTCACGTATCTATATGGCTTGTACTTCTCTGCTGCTGCTTTGGTCATAACTTATTGGATTTTTGGCTGTTATGTGTTGCATAAACTCACTAGAGCCCTCGGCGTTCAGAACAATACAAGGATGGAATAGCTGAACTAGTAAATTTGCCGGAAAACCCTGGGTGCACGCATTATCGATAGGTACTTTTCTCCATGATTACTCTCCTGTTGGCACTTGGTTGTGATACATGTACATGTAGCTATGATAGCGCTTAGCACAGCCCCATATCAAACTACAATGAAAGCTGACATGTTGGAACGAATCAGACAACATTGAGTCCTCTTGTTCTTCAACTATGTGAGCTAGAACGTGTCCCCACACTGGCAAAAATGATGGTATTTTACGGTGCGCACAAACAAGTGAAGCACTGTGCCACAGGGCGTTCCATACAGTTGGGTTGCTGCTGGTTCTTCGCTAGGTGTTCACTGTTCAGCCACCACTAATATAATCTTCCTTGAGACTGTCACCCGCTTCTTACCTCCGACTTGCTCCTTCATCAGTCTGGAAATGGCTGGCTCACCACTTCGTTTGTAGGACAAGACAAAGTGCTTCATCACCAACCCACTGGCAGCTGCCCGCACTGCAACTGATTTAGAGAAGCACTTTGCTTGGACCAACGGTTGAAGGGTGGCCAGCCGCTTTTGCTGATGTTCTGCAAACTCCATCGCCGAACATGCTGATGCAAAAGTGACAGAGTGCTACAGGATACTGGCATCAGGGCGAGCTTCAACAATTTCAGCTAGGGCCGCAACATCCGCAACAGCATCATGAGCAGCGAACTCATTCCCAACGATGAACTATAAATCAATCTGAAGCTTGGGAGCTCCGGTATCGCGGTTTAGGGATCAGAGTGTTCACCAATCACAAAATGCACACCATTGACACACACATCCGTGCACACACACACACACACACACACACACACACACACACACAAACACACACACATGCATGCTCTCACACGCAATAGAACACACGCGCGCGTACACACACATACATTCACGCACGTGTGCGTACCCACCCACATGCATGTGCACACTCATGTGCATGAGTGGAGATGCCCCATTACACATGTCACACCAACATGCCCTGGGAGCGGTCATGCACGTGTGTATAGTATGTGTGCGAGAGCACGTCCACATGAGCGCATATGCATGTGCATGTTCATACATGCGTATGGTGCATACATGCACAAACATGCAGGTCTATGCAAACACACAGACGCTCGCGGCCGCCGCGCATACAGTGTGCTCATACATTTCCATAGCCATAGGGTGGCAATGACTCGCAAATATCATGAATAAATCTTATGAGATTGAAAAACGCACTTACCCAAAGCAGCTTTGGTGTTGCTTGTGGAAGCACGGGGGCCAGGGTGTTGAGCAGTTACAGGGCTATCTGTATCTATAAATTTCTCCATCCCACACTGCTGAGACGGAATGACAAGTACGCTGCCCAGGTTGTACCTCTTCTCTTCAACGCAATCAATGAGCGCCAGAGGTTTGCCACATCCAGGATTCTGGCACGCAGACAATCCCACAGCCAGATACCTGAGATGAACGATTCGTCGACCGTGAAGAGGGGCACTGAACGACCTCTTCGCGGGAGTCGAATCCAGTGGCGTTAGTGATGGAGATCGCCCTTTCCGTTTTTCAGGAACTCGATCGATCGTTTGAGTTTGCGAAGCGTCCCCCTCCTCGGCTTCTTGCATCGTCCAGTACGCAGAATGAGAGGCCGCGTCGTGGGTGACGGATTACTCTCCCACGTCTTCATCTCCACAACACGTCGGCAGGAGAACTGAGCTATCCAAAAACCGCCAATGTCAAAACAAATCCGCAAGTCCACTAGTGGCTGAGCTTCTTCCTCAAATCTTGTCTCGACTCGAGCACGCGCTGCGAAGCCATGGTCAAACTATTTTCTGTGCATGATCGCGTCCCATTTTCCACTCCGAAAGGCATTATTTTTCAGAACAAAATTCGGAAATCCAACATGGCGCTAACCGTCGCGAACCTCCTTATTATTCTTATTATTATCAAATTTTTGATAGGGCAATCCCTACAGGCCTAAGGTGTATTTACATGTAGGTAAAATGATTTTGTTAGGCCGCCGAGCACTTTTAGAAACACTGAAACTAAATTGTGAGAGGTAACTAGGGTGGTGGAAGACACGTCTAACGAAGTGCGCTATCTGCGGCATCTTTGGTCTGCCACCGTGGTCGCGCACGAGCCCGATCTTTGAACAGCTCCGCCTCACCACCCTGGAGGACATGTTTATCATTAAGCTCCTTATCTTTGTCCGTCGGTGTCTGTTCTCCCCAGCTAGCTCCCTCTTCACCAGCTTCTTCGTGAGAGTTACTGGTGACCGCACTAGGGGAGCAGCACTAGGCACCGGCGGATTATGCCGACATAATTATTGGCATAATTTGGTGGTTGAAAATTTGGAGCATAATTTGGCATCCTTTCGGAGGTAGGAGCATAACTACACGATTGTACCACAGTTCTAGTATGTAGGCTATACAATTGTATACAATGGACCTGATCAGTGCTGGTGGTCTGCATGGTAAAGGTTTCGGAGGTCATGCAGATAATGTTTCAGTGAAAAGCAAGGTAGAAATCATGGCAATACATTATTGTATGCTCGAACTCGTCTTCTTCAAAGTTCTTTCTCACACTGATACAGTACATGATTGTAGCAAAAGATGCGAGTGAATCAGCCTTTATGAAGTATCCCGGGGTGGACGAGATAGTGACGGGTATGGTAGTCCACAAACTGACTCTGCGTACATGTACATTATTCATGATACGAAGTCGTGACCTCTGGATTTTAGCAGCTAGCCGTGACTGTGTAGGCTATGGATTTTGCTCTATATAATAAATAATTTAAAAAATGAGGTATAGTTGATGTTCGATCATGATGGAAGGAGAGGTTGAGCTACGGGAGAGATTATTCACAGTGACAGTCACAGGGTGAGATTGGCATCGGTTGGACGAGTATGACGATTAGGAAGACAGTTTAACCTCTTTAGCACGACGCTACCTGAGCGCGCCCCACGCGACAACACCTGTAAAAGTCGCATATTCCCATGAAAGTACTAGCTGCTCAAGGATCGATAACTTTACCTTCCCTTGGACGAATTCCACGATCTTGAGCTTCCTGGAAAGGTCTTGAGACGAGTGACAAACTGGTGTCAAACCTAGCTCGGAGCGAAACCAAAACCCCGTGCTACAGTCTGGCAAACTTCATCCACGCGCTCGACAGACTTGAGCACGGCCAAGACTAACCAAGCTCAAATATTCAGCTGCCATTTCGGTCTCCTTGCTCGTATCAAGCTCAAATTTTTTGTGAGGACTCACGGGATCCACTACCATCATTTGAATCTTGTTTCCATGGCAGCAGGTAGCGCACAAATGATCCATGATGGAAAATACGCGTTCTGCAGACTGCGCAAAAAAATCGAGTTGAAATTTGCCGTGTCGAGTCGCATATCTCAACAACCGGTGGTCGCATTGCTTCGGCGATTGTTTCTATCGCCAGCTGAGAGTTTTCTCTTGCAGATACATGTTTCGATTGTGAGAATCGACCAAGTATTGAGTGAGTTACGATAGTTTGAACAAGTCACTATGGACTCAACACGGACCCCACGACTATGAGATGCAGGTTCACTGCACAGTGTACAGCGCGCGTCGTACTAGTACGACGGCCGTGGGGCATGCAACTCATGTGCGTCGTACTAGTACGACGCTCGCGCTAAAGGGGTTAACATGATAATTTTCAAAGGTAACTCCAACTATTTTGGCAATGAACAATATTTATGAAGTTGAAGACACCACTGCAGCTGTACTTATGGTTGATAAATATGGTGGTAAAGACACACCTGGCAATATGGCGGTAAACACACGCCTGCCCACACACGCTCTCTAAGCTGCAAAGTTCTAGCACAGAGCTCTCCTTCTCACCACCACCACCATCAGTTCGCGCCTGGCGCCTAGTCTTCAACTTCATTCTCCCGAGCCAAGCTCCGTATGAAGACATCCAAGAAGAATATTGCCTGATGAGTCCAGCGGGGACGAAACGTACGTCGCAATCGAGCTATGTCGTTGCTGTGTCATTTTCTATGTGCCATGCGCTACTTGATGTACCAGCCTGCTATGTCGGATACCGCCAACCATGCATCCACTAGGCGCCAGGCGCGAACTGATGGTGGTGGTGGTGAGAAGGAGAGCTCTGTGCTAGAACTTTGCAGCTTAGAGAGCGTGTGTGGGCAGGCGTGTGTTTACCGCCATATTGCCAGGTGTGTCTTTACCACCATATTTATCAACCATAAGTACAGCTGCAGTGGTGTCTTCAAATTCATTATCCCGAGCCAAGCTCCGTATGAAGACATCCAAGAAGAATATTGCCTGATGAGTCCAGCGGGGACGAAACGTACGTCGCAATCGAGCTATGTCGTTGCTGTGTCATTTTCTATGTGCCATGCGCTACTTGATGTACCAGCCTGCTATGTCGGATACCGCCAACCATGCATCCACTAGGCGCCAGGCGCGAACTGATGGTGGTGGTGGTGAGAAGGAGAGCTCTGTGCTAGAACTTTGCAGCTTAGAGAGCGTGTGTGGGCAGGCGTGTGTTTACCGCCATATTGCCAGGTGTGTCTTTACCACCATATTTATCGACCATAAGTACAGCTGCAGTGGTGTCTTCAACTTCATTCTCCCGAGCCAAGCTCCGTATGAAGACATCCAAGAAGAATATTGCCTGATGAGTCCAGCGGGGACGAAACGTACGTCACAATCGAGCTATGTCGTTGCTGTGTCATTTTCTATGTACCATGCGCTACTTGATGTACCAGCCTGCTATGTCGGATACCGCCAACCATGCATCCACTAGGCGCCAGGCGCGAACTGATGGTGGTGGTGGTGAGAAGGAGAGCTCTGTGCTAGAACTTTGCAGCTTAGAGAGCGTGTGTGGGCAGGCGTGTGTTTACCGCCATATTGCCAGGTGTGTCTTTACCACCATATTTATCAACCATAAGTACAGCTGCAGTGGTGTCTTCAACTTCATTCTCCCGAGCCAAGCTCCGTATGAAGACATCCAAGAAGAATATTGCCTGATGAGTCCAGCGGGGACGAAATGTACGTCGCAATCGAGCTATGTCGTTGCTGTGTCATTTTCTATGTGCCATGCGCTACTTGATGTACCAGCCTGCTATATCGGATACCGCCAACCATGCATCCACTAGGCGCCAGGCGCGAACTGATGGTGGTGGTGGTGAGAAGGAGAGCTCTGTGCTAGAACTTTGCAGCTTAGAGAGCGTGTGTGGGCAGGCGTGTGTTTACCGCCATATTGCCAGGTGTGTCTTTACCACCATATTTATCAACAATATTTATTGCAAAAGAAGTCAACTAATGAATAGAAGAAGTAATGTTTTTTTCATGTTGATCTCTGGCATGGCATATGGCATGCATGGACACCTTGTGGATACTCGTGTATTTTGTTGTACATGTACTTCTGGACACTTAATAATAATAATAATAATAATAATAATAATAATAATAATAATAATAATAATAATAATAATAATAATAATAATAATAATAATAATAATAATAATAATAATAATAATAATAATAATAATAATAATAATAATAATAATAATACCTACAAGCCCACCCAGACGTGCCACTGTTGGCTGCTGTTAAGCGCCATCACGACAATGATGTGGCACCGTCAAAATCAGTTACACGTCAAGCCTCCAAACTTCTGGGTGAACTTGACCTACCCGACTTGGAGACTGCCACAAAAGTAATTGTCAAGAAGGCCGTTGCTCTCCGGTGCCTGGCCGTTATCCAAGGTAAGCCTCTCCATGGCCAGTTCTGGAGACGAGCTTCTGATGCTGGCTTGGACCTGGGCTTGAGTTTTCGCTGGCTGAAATCGCCAACGATCAGGCCTGCGACAGAGGGACTCTTGCTGGCTGTACAGGATCAGACCATTGCGACCAGGCACTATCAGGTCACGGTCATTGGACGGGGAGACGTTGTGGACATTTGTCGAGTTTGCGGCACTCGCGGAGAAACAGTTGATCACATTGTGGCCTGTTGCCCAGCTCTAGCCAAAACACTGTATATCGAACGGCATGACACGCTCGTCAAGTTGGTGCATTGGGCACTATGCAAGCGGCATGGTCTGGGTCGGCCGGGAAGCAACCCGCTGAAGCATCATCTTGTGCCTGTCACGGAAAATCTTGACATGAAGCTCCTGTGGGAGTTCAATATCCCAACGGATACGCAAGTGCGCCACAACCGTCCAGACCTGGTGTTGCGGTCCAGCACACAGGTGCTGCTGATGGATGTTAGTGTTCCATTGGACCAGAATGTGCCCACAAAAATCGCCGAAAAAATAACAAAGTACGCTCCCCTTTGCCAAGAGCTGCGGCGCATCTGGCATGTGGATGATGTCCGCGTTGTGCCCCTGGTTGTTGGGGCGCTTGGTGGACTGACTGGTGTGTCCCTCTCACACTTTGTGTTGGCATTGGCAGGCACTCTGCGCATTGAAAGGGCTCAGCAATGTGCTATCCTGGGCACGCTGAACATCATCAAGTCGGTTCTTGGCATTCGGCATTAGGCTCCTCATGTTACGGGTAGAGCTAGTCCGTATAAACCTCCAATACTGCATTTGCTTTGACATCCATGAATGTGCAGTATGACGGTCCTCACAGCCTGATTTTTCTCTTGCCATTTGAGTATGTCTGGCATTCATCTCTTCCTCTATTTCTACAGGTCTATTCCTGTACTGGTAGTCCATTTTTGTGATTACTCTTTTTGTATTCGAATATGTCCTGGCCTCCTCCATCGTTCTGCTTATTTCTGTCCGTCTCTCAGTTTCTGCGTCGGCTTTCAATATTTTTGCTTTGGTTTTTACAATCCTTTTTGCTCCGGTCTCCATTGCGTTGGCCATTTATCTATTTTTTTCTCTCATTACCCTTGGTCTCTTTTGGCCCGGTGATGGGGTTCTTACCTCATGTCATGACAACGTGAGTGAAATAAAGCCAACTCCATAATAATAATAATAATAATAATAATAATAATTCTCGTCTACGTTCCAAAGGGAACTCACGACAATGGAGTGACAAAAAGCACCGCGGCAGAGAGAGAAAAGAGAAGATATGATATTTGACGAAAACAATCACGGTGTAGATTTCACATGAGTTCCAATACACCACATCAGCAAAGCTCTTTCTTAGAAAAATAAAAAATAAGATAAATGAAATGAAATCATTGGTCATCACAGTTAGTCATGTGCGTCCACACCAAAATCACAGCCGGTCATGTGTGTTCACACCACCGCAGAACAAATGTTACTCCACTTCTGCCGGTCAACTGCACAACTTCTTAGGGTTTCGAGGTGCCGGCTCGTCTTCAATGCGACGGCGGTGAACTTGACGTCTTGCTGGAGGGTGGTGACTAAACAGGACCTTGGAGCTCCCCTCCTGTGCCTCACAGCGTCCTCCATTGATGCGTATGCAATCATTGCTTGATTGCCTGGTGTCGATGATGGCTGGCGTAGGATGTGTCCAAGCAGACGCCATCTCGCTCGCTTTGCCATAGCGGATATTGGCTCAGTGACACTTGCAAGTACGAAAAACGCACAATTTCCCGAACTATGAGGCTCCATAAGTACAACAAAGTGAATATATATCCCCGCGTGCCAAAGAATAATATGAGGATTTTGGGAGCATAATGCGAGAATCCATGAAAGCACAATTCCATGATTTCGCGAGCATAATCCGCCGGAGCCTAAGCAGCACATCACCTCGTTCGAGTACCATTTTGGCCCGGTCCTGCGGGTCGAGCGACCATACAGTTCATCGGCGCAGTCCTGTGGAACCAGCTCCCGCCTGATCTCCGTTCCGAGCCCAGCCACCTTCAGTTCTGTGCCCTGCTAAAAGCGCATCATGGCTCCGTTTAAAATTGCTTTTCGGCTAGTGTGTTTCTGTGGTATAGCGGATCCGAAGAATAGTAAACGTGTGTTTGCAATATATGTACGAATTTTTATATAATGTAGTATGTTCCCATTCCGTTTTTGCTTTGGTGTAGCCCTGAGGTTGATTTGCTGATTTATTTCTACCCTTCCTCTCTCCGTATTTCTGCCCCCCCCCCCTCCCCTCTCTCTCATTCCTTCTGTCGTCCACATGTATCAAAGGAGGCGAACTCGCCTGTTTGTGGTGCGACGTTAAACTTCTACAACAACTACAACAGCGAAACCAAACACATGAATTGCCGCCGACACTTGAGAGACTCGAGCACCGCTAGCTTGTTCAAGTCGGACTTGGTAGTTTCGTACTGGAACTTAATCTTCTTCTTTTTGAGGTATGACCGCATCATACTTAAAAATATCCATATGATGTATGGCCCCACCTTTTTCTGCTGGATGCTAGCCCGGTGGTTGCCAATCTCCGGTCTTCGGCCGAGTGCTGATGGATGATAATAATAACAATAATAATAATTGTTACGACCTTGCTACTCAACGGGAGTTTTTGTAGCTAAGGATATCTATGTAAAGAAGAGGTTAGTACGACTTCGGCGATAGTAGGGGAAGAGTGTGTTGCTCCCTACATGGGAGCTCGCGGTTTTCCTGCCGACAATCTTCCTCAGTCTACTCAAGCTCAACTGACAAGGGGTGAATTCCCCGAAACACTGTGTATTGAGCAGGGAGTGGTGCTTTCTTGCAGGTTTGCAGGAGTGGACGGTTCGATGGACTCCTTGTGTGCTCTGGATGACAGTCGTGAGTCAGTCAAGTGAGAATTCAAGTCGGCAGGAAAACCGCGAGCTCCCATGTAGGGAGCAACACACTCTTCCCCTAAGGATATCAGATGTATTAATAACCACTAGATTCTAGTGGTTATTAATACAGTATAGTGGAAATCAAAGCTGGCATAGTAACATGGAAAGTGTGGGCACAAGCTATGCGACCGAGTCCACCACCTAAACCAGATTTTGAACAGTGAGACGTGCACAATCTAGCACAAACCTGACAAGGAGTACTGAGACATTGCACGGCATGAAAGTCAGCTTGAGCACTGCTCGATAGCGCTAACCAACGGCCTTCCCAACTTGGAAGGTTCATGGATATTAGTGCTAATTCCAAAGAGGGGAAGGTGAGCGCCATCGAGCCGAGCACAAGCTACATTCCATGGCTCCATGAAATGCTGGCCTGGTATGATGACGGGACGGCAAGACAGGACAGAACGGTCAAACCACAATTCGACAACGCAAAGCAACAACCACCCAGGTTGGGAGGCTCATTATATTATCAGACACTAGCAGCACCCCCGGCCAGCGTTGCCTGGCCGAATGTGGCATGCGGGTGAAGCAAGTACAAGTACATGAACAGCACACGTGCTCAGCACGTGGTGGTGGCCAGACCGCTGAAGTCCTGGTGAGGGAGGTTCTTCATCGTTGGAAGGAGAAGGAGGGACGTCTGTTACGCCTTCGGGAGGCTGGTCAGGGTTGTCCATCACCTGGTGCCCAGTGGTGGCGGATGAAGCGGCTCAACAAATTCATAAACTAAATTACTTACGAACAAAAGTGCGATGCGCTCTTCACTGCAGATCAGATGCAGAGTGCAGTCAGTGCAGATCTTTTGTATCCTTTTGTTGCAGATGTTTCTATTAATTTTGCAGAGAACGGTTCACGTGGTCCGCAGCGCTTGTGCGGCTGCTAGTGCTACCTATGGCCTAGGCTAGGTTAGGTGGCTACATGATTCGAACGCTTCGTGTGCTCAGTGCTTCTGCGCGCGGCTGCTACTGCTACTCGTACTGATCGTGTCTGCTACCTACACTGTTCGCACCCTTTGCGTGCTCAGCACGTGGTGGTGGCTACACGATTCGCACGCTTCGCGTGCTCAGTGCTTCTGTGGCTGCTTCTACTAGCTACACGATTCGCACGCTTCGCGTGCTCAGTGCTTCTGCGGCCGCTGCTGCGCTAGCTAGCTACACTGTGCTACACTGTTCGCACGCTTCGCGTGCTCACGCAGCTCAGGGCAGCGCTGCTCCGCAGCATGGCCTGAGCGTGACACACACACACACGTCACAGGTGCCTCTTCTTTATAAGTAAAGAGCTGCTCCGCAGGATGGCCTGAGCGTGACACACAGACACACGTCACAGGTGCCTCTTCTTTATAAGCTAAGAAGATGAAATTGCCGTGAAATGTCTCAGTACTCTTTGTCAGTTTTTGTGCTAGATTGTGCTCGTCTGACTGTTCAAAATCTGGTTTAGTTGGTGGACTCAATCGCATGACTTGTGCCCACAATTTCCATGTTATAATTATTGTTTTCCTTGGCTCACCATCTGAGTTCTTTATGCACACCTGAAGAGCCGTCATGAACAATACGGCGAAACGATCGTCGTCTGATGCTATACAGTCATAATATTGCAATAACAAGTACTGAAGTAGTTAGTCCATCGTTGTCATCAACTAAGTATAGTACCGTAGGATACTGGCGTTCGGTTTGTTACAATTAGTCCTCGCGAACCTTCCCCTTCATATTTTCATCTCTGATAATATTGAGCCTCCCGAGCTGGGTAGTTGTTGCGTTGCGTTGTTGAATTGTGGTCTGACCGTTCTGTCTGGTCTTGCCGTCCCGTCATCATACTAGGCCAGCATTCCATGAAGCCTTGGAATTAGCTTCTGCTCGGCTCGATGGCGCTCGTTATCCCCTCTTGGGAATTAGCACTAATATCCATGAACCTTCCAAGTTGGGAAGGTCGTTGGTTAGCGCTATCGAGCAGTGCTCAAGCTGACTGTCATGCCGTGAAATGTCTCAGTACTCCTTGTCACTTTTGTGCTAGATTTTGCGCGTCTAACTGTTCAAAATCTGGTTTAGTTGGTGGACTCGATCGCATGACTTGTGCCCACAACTTCCATGTTACAAAAAGGATATTGTGGAAAAGTAGAGATGGGAAAAAGAAAGAAAAGAAAACCGAAGGTTGATTGTAACGAACAATATCAATTCAGTGAGCTATGGAAAACCGAGTGGTCTCAGTGTTGGTTTCTTGCAGGTTTTTTGGAGCGGAAGGCTGGACGGATGTCTCGTGTTTTCTGGACGGCACAGCATCTGACGATGTGGAGGTGCCGGCTCGCCCTCAGAAATTCAGTGTGATGGCGGTAAACTTTAGGTGGCCGGCCGGGCCATATTGCGCAACTCATCGAAGCGAATTTCGAAGAAGGCGCTAGTTTCAATGGAAACGAGGGTCACTGGGTGGCGTTAGGCGAAGGACTAATTAAAGGGGAAGTTAAGGCAAAAATTAAAAGTTCACCAGTTGTAGTCTTCGGGGTGCTGAGTCGAATGGTCTTGGTCCGAGACAGCTGAGACGCTCCCTTCCTACTTGAATCCCAATCGAACTCGCGCACTTCCACCGAAACTGGGTGACTGCGCCCTACGAGATGGGGAATGGTATGCAAAATCTCACTAAAAGCGCCATTTCGTTCATATAAAAGCACGGATGACCGCGATTGGCCCATATGTTGTAGTCTTTTGGACGCTGAGTCGACTGGTTTGGTCCGAAAAGGCTGCGATGCAGCGTTCGCCCCTAATTCCCAATCGAACATGGTTGAACAAGCGGTCACGTGCTCCTGCGTACACTAGTCACCTGGTCACCGTGCCTGCAGGGTACAAAGTACACTTACAGCCTTTTTTTTTTTTTTTTTTTTACTAAGTACACAACCTACTCGTCAGAAGGGGAGAAGACAACAGAGTATACAATGACAAAACAGCAGGGAGAGTAGGGGCTGCAAAGCAAGCCTGTGCTGGTGAGGCAAGCCCACAACACCGACCTATGGTCTCGGCGTTAACGTGAGCTTGCGCACCATAGCCTAAAAGAGGGGGGTGATTTAGTGCGATAAAGACAAGAGAAGGTGAGGTAGAATGGATGAGGAGAAAGAAAGAGAGAGAGAGAGAGGGGGGTGGAGAAGAGAGAGAGAGAGAGAGAGAGAGAGAGAGAGAGAGAGAGAGAGAGAGAGAGAGAGAGAGAGAGAGAGAGAGAGTGAGTGAGAGAGAGAGAGGGGGGGGGTGGGGGGTGGGGGTGGAGAGAGAACAAGAAGAGAGAAAAATAGATTCAAAGGCAGTTCAGATGCAGTGAACATCATGCAATGCTTGGGGGGGGGAGCTTCAGGATGGAAATAGTTCTGAACTGTTAGAGGGAGTCTGTGGCCCAAAGCCACTGGCTTCGGCGAAGATGGTAGTGGACGTTCGCTTTGAAGGATTGTAGGCCCTTAGGAGATGGTGGTTTGGTGAAGAGGGAGGATGGCAGCGCATTCCAGGTGTTGATGATGTTGTATGGAAAGGCGCGTCTTAGGTAGTTAGGAGCGCCTGGAGGGAGAACATTTTCCAGTTGGAAGGGGTGTGAAGCAGACTGTTGGCATTGTCTCCGGGTTACAGGTGCGGCATGGTGGACGACGAGAGGGGGGACCATGGATCTCAGCAGAGGAGGACCTGGTTGGCCCAGCAGCTTGTAGACGAAAGTCAGTGCCGCCACTGTCCGTCGGGCCTCTAGGCTCTGTAGCAAGATGTTGGGTCCCAGGATGTGGAGGGCACGCCTCTGCACTCTGTTAAGGTGTTCAAGGTTAGTGGGAGCAGTTCCCATCCAGACAAGGGGAGCGTACTCGAGCAGGGGCCGGACGAAGCCGTGATACACGGCCAGCATGCCACGGCAGTCCAGAACACGAGCAGCTCTACGTAGGAGGCCAAGACGTGAGTTTGCCCTGGCAGCAACTGACCGGAGATGGGCGGAAAAGGATAGCTTGGAGTCAACCATAACTCCGAGGAGCTTTAGGTGTGGCTGTTGTGGGATGACCTCCCCTCCAAAGTTTATTGCGGGGACAGGCCAAGGCTGCTGTCGATGGCAGGAGATTCGTAGGAGCTGCGACTTGGATGGTTCAAACTTAACATGCCACTTTGTTCCCCATGCATGTAACGCATTAACGGAAGCTTGAAGACTGGCAGCTTGGTGTATGGCATCATCGCGTGTATTGACGCAGGCATACAGCGTGGTGTCGTCTGCAAATGTTCCCATTTCAGACCCTGGAGCCAGACAGCTATCAGCATCATTTACATATACTAGGAACAAGGACGGTCCAAGGATGCTGCCTTGTGGTACTCCTGCAGAGATCGGATAGCGATCGGAGCTCTTGCCGCCGATGACCACTTCCAGCGAACGACCTGTTAAGTAATCTCTAAGCCAGTCCAGGAGGGGGCCCTTCACACCGATGTTCCGCAACTTGTGCAGTACACCTGTGTGGGAGACTTTGTCAAAAGCCCCGGCGATGTCGACAGCAAGCACCTCCACAGATCCACCAAGGCCAGATGTGGCCGACCACTTGTGGTGTAGTCCCGTAAGTAGATCGGATGGACCTAGGCCTCGGCGAAAGCCAAATTGCCTTGGTGATAGGAGGTTTTGTCCCTCCAGAAAGTTCATTAACTGGCGGTTGATGATGGACTCCATTACTTTGGAACATATAGAAAGCAGCGAGACTGGTCGGTAATTCTTTTCAGCGGATTTGGAGGACTTTTTGTATACTGGAACTACTCGGGCAACCTTCCATGCCTGTGGTTGGTGGCCAGTACTGAAAGACAGGGAGAAGAGGCGTGCTAGGGGCCCCGCAAGCTCAGTTGCGCATTCCTTGAGTACCCTAGCTGGGATATTGTCCGGTCCAGTGGCTTTGGAGGAGTCGAGTCTTGCCAGATGTCGTCGTACTGTGTCAGCCCGGAAATGGATCCTTGTGACTGATGGAGTTTTACTGTCGCCAGAGGCAGCAGGCAGGCTGTCCACTGATATGTCGGAGGCAAGACTGCATTTCTTGGAAAAGAATGATCCAAAGCAGTTTGCCTTTGCCAGGTTGGTTGCGCATTCCTGCCCATGTGCATCAATTAGGGTTGGGATATCAGAGGAGCGCTTAACACCAGCGACTGATTTCATCACCGGCCTGTTTTGACCTTTTTTGGGTGCAGTTCTGTCTCTCGAGTTGAACTCGAGTTGAACCTTGGTGTGAAAGTTGTCGCCTGCTGCCGTGGTGATCAGGTGATTTTGGCACCCAGGAGCACGTGACCGCTTCTTCAACCATGTTCGATTGGGAATAAAGGAGGAACGCTGCATCGCAGCCTTTTCGGACCAAAACCAGTCGACTCAGCGTCCAAAAGACTACAACATATGGGCCAATCGCGGTCATCCGTGCTTTTATAAGAACGAAATGGCGCTTTTAGTGACATTTTGCATACAAATCTCCATCTCGTAGGGCGCAGTCACCCAGTTTCGGTGGAAGTGCGCGAGTTCGATTGGGATTCAAGTAGGAAAGGAGCGTCTCAGCTTTCTCGGACCAAGACCATTCGACTCAGCACCCCGAAGACTACAACTGGTGAAATTTTTAATTTTTGCCTTAACTTCCCCTTTAACACAATATCAGTCGTTAATGACTGATGCACCGCTGTTCCAGTAGATCCCGTAGGTTACCGTTTGCTAGGTCGATGTATTGTGTGCTGACCCGGCACATGTGAGCATGATGCTAGTACTGACTACACACTGTTAGGACCTGTCTAGACATGCGATTGTCTGTACCGTAGCATTAATCTAGTACATGCATGGCATGCAATCCTGCCGGATCATATGACGGAACTGGTTTGCTGATTGGCTGTACGTCTGTTCGCTTTATCAGCTGTGCTTTTGTGATAGTACCAGTTTCACTTTGGAGAGAGGGAGTTTTTTGTCTCTTTGGAAAGCAGAGTTTTTTGGTCCTGGAGAGAGGACAATAGCAGAGTTGGTATGTCCGTGCCAAGGCACGATGATGTGTGCATACTATTAGTCTAGAGATTTTCGTTCAGTTACGAAGAACAGAAATAAATACAGTCTTCTTTGGAGTCCAGATTCCGTGACCGAACAACTGGTCCTTCGAGCCGGATCCGAGTCCGAGGCAGTAATCGGAGTCGATGGAAAAAAGAACGAGCGTCAGGTCGACGAAGGGTAAGCCTCCTTCGCGATATGGAGAGTGGGATAGTGTCTCCCAAGTTTCCAAGAAATCCAGTAAGGAAGCCGAACTGGAACTCGCGGCCAGGATACGCGAGAGAGAGTTGCAAGCTGCTGAGGAATTAGTCCAGCTGGAGGCTGAGGCGGTCGAAAAGAGATTGGAACTCAACAGAGAGTTGGTGACCAAGCGATTGGCTGCAGACAGAGCAGCGCAGGAGTTGGAGCTCTCAGAGAAAGGCTCCACCGCGAGCAGCCGCAGGAGTCGGAGAGATGAAAGTGCACGGAGACTGTCCCACGCAGGTGTTGGACAAGGGCTCACGACAGAAGCACTCGTGCGCCATCATCAACTCCTTGAGAAGCTCAAAATTACCAGCGCAGAGTCTGGGAGAGCAGGGCGCGCCTTCAGCGTGGTGGACGCAGTTGATATCCAGCCGACCAAGCCAAGACAAACACCAGCTGGTAGTCTGCCTCCATGCTTGAGTGCTGTGGATGTGGAACGAAGAAGTCCCCAGAGCTGGCTACCAAGTAAGACCAGAACGGTGGAAGTGGAAGCTGGTCGAAGTGACGGACTGCCATCCACAGTGACACATGCACAGTCCATTGTCATTGATGGTCCAGTGAGCAGCGACAGCGCTAGCGGCAGTCAAGTACATGCAGGTATGTCTGGTGATAGTGCAGTGCAGAGTAACAGTTTTGCCCCAGTAGCTGTGGCTAATACTAGTAACAACGCACAACACAGACCAGGAGAGACGGTCACTGTGCAGTCCAGCTTTGCACCATTCACCACAACTAGTCTGAAGCCACAACTGCCCCAAGGCCCACAGTATCAGACACCAGCTAACCAGAAGTATCACCCTGCTGTGACATCTCAAGTGCAGCCAAGTAGCTACACAGTCCAGCAGAAAGTGCCTAGCCAGCTTGGACAGGCCAGAGTAGTGAGTGCAAGAGGTCAATCAGCCAGACCGCAGCCAGCAGCCAGAATCCTGCAACTACTTTCTACTCACCGTATGTACAGCAGCAAAGTGCACCAGCAGCTGCACAGAGTCAGTTGGCTACGCAGTATAGTCAGCCAGATGGACAACGTCCATATACGTCACCAGCTGCTTACCCTCATGCCGGGACATACAGATCCCATTTGAAGCCGTTGAAGCTACCGCAGTTTGACGGAGCGCCAGTGAACTATGTCCCTTGGAGACAGAAATTCATGAGTTTGGTGGGAACAGACCCCCACACAACTGAGCACTACAAGATGGCGAGACTGAGAGAGTCACTCGCCGGAGGGAGTGCCGAGGAACTCGTCCAGGACATTATGGACGGAACAGGCGCCTTTCAAGCAGCATTGGTGGAAATAGAAGCCTGGTATGGCGGTGAGGAGCGACAACTTGAGCGTCACGAGAAAGATATCCTGACGTGGCCCAAGATTGACAACGCTAAAGCCACCGACAAGCTAAAGAAGTTTGCTCTAAAGCTGCGGAGTACCCTGGTCAACATGAAGTCGTGTGGCATTGCTCCCGGCCGTGAACTGTACCTAGCAGCAACCCAGAAAATACCACCGACCCTCCTGCTGAGGTATTTTGAGCTGCACGAGGACCGGAACTGCGATGTTTGCAACTTTGCAGACTGGCTACTGAATCTGGTTCATATGCTGAGGAAGGTAGAGGAGAGGCAGGCAGAGACCCACAAGACACCCACATCAACGGCAGTGCTGCAGAAGTCACAGAGCCGACACGATCATCGACCACATAGAACGTTGGCAACTACAGCAGGAAATGAGACGCCAAAGGCCAGATGCAAGAAGTGCGGAGAGGGCCACGGCTTAGCTGACTGCCGGGCATTTGCCACCTTGTCAACAGCAGACAGGTGGAAATTCGTTAAGCCGTTGAATGTGTGTACCTGCTGCCTGCGCGTTGCTGGCCATCGTTCTGCTGAGTGCAGGAGCAACCCATGTGCTAAGTGCGGTGGAAAACACCATGACATGCTCCACATTGTGAGACAACAGCAGAGCTACAGCAGGAAGACGGACAAAGAGCCAGCCAGCATGAATCAAAGCAATCGACTGGACAGTCCACAGCGAGGCGGTGGATTACGTGAGAAGCCACAGCGTCCATCCGACACAGCAGCGACGGCCACAGCAACCACCTGCACCGCTAACACCGGGGTCCATGTTGCATTCATGACTGTGCCAGTCAAGCTGCAACACCAAGACCGGACATATGATGCAGTGGCACTGATTGACTCGGCATCATCGACCAGCTATATCAGGGCTGACGTTGCTGAGAGCTTGGGTGTCAGCGGGCCAGATGAGCAGCTCACCACCTCAGTCTTAGGCGGAACGACAGTAACAGGCCGCCGGCAGAGAGTCAACCTGACCATCCACAGTCATGATGGTGACTACAGCACGGCGTTCCAAGCATGGACCCAGCCCGACATCACAGCTCCGCTACCGGCCGTTGACTGGCATCAGATGAGCCAACAATTCCCCCACCTCCAGCAACTACCGCTACCACAGGTCGATTCGCGGCAGGTAGACATCCTGATTGGTATCGATGTCATTGACGTACACCGAGTGCTGGAGGAGGCCACTGGGCGCGCGGGAGAGCCCATTGCACGCCGTCTACCACTCGGCTGGGTTTGCTTTGGGCCGGTGGACATGCCGACGGGTGCCACATCCGAGTGCACGCTGCACACATCTGCAGTATGTGAGCCATTGCTCGATACACTGGTCGCTAAGTTCTGGGAGGATGACCAGGTGGGCATGCAACCACAATCTGACAAGACGATGGCTGAGATAGAAGCAGAGCACCTCGTGGCTGACAGGATGAAAATCGCTGATGGTCATGTCACGACAGGCATCCCTTGGATTCGGCCAGACCACCAGCCACAGCTGCCGCCAAACCGAGCCATGGCAGAGAAGCGGCTGATCAGCCTCGAGCGATCTCTTCTCAAGAAGCCGGACATCCAAGCAGAGTACGACAGAGTCTTCCAATCATACATCGACAAGGGATATGTGGTCCGCTGTGAGGATAGTGCCGCCAGAGACGGTGACCAATGGCTGCTACCGCACTTTCCTGTCGTGCGCCACGACAAGGCGACCACGAAAGTGAGGGTTGTCTTCGATGCAGCGGCTCGTCAGCGGGGTGTGTCTCTCAATGATGAGATGTACACTGGTCCGAAACTGCAACATGACCTGATTCACGTCCTACTCAGGTTCTGCCGTGAACCGGTTGCGATCGTAGGAGACATTGCAGAGATGTTCCTGCAGGTCCAGCTACAACAGCAAGATCGGCGGTACGTACGCTTCCTGTGGCGCAAGTCGACAGACAAGCAACCATCCATTTACGAGTTTACTCGACTCGTGTTCGGACTGAAGGCATCACCGTTCATCGCCTGCCGAGCTCTGAAGGAGGTAGCCGCACAGCATGGGGAACAGTACGACTCAGCAGCCCGAGCAGCGGTCGAGGAATCGTTCTACGTTGACGATTTCCTGAACTCACAACCATCAGTACCAGCCGGCATCTCAGTACGGCAGGGGGTGCAAGACCTGCTCCACATGGGCTCGTTTCACCTGCGGAAATGGCGCAGTAACAGCCGTGACGTGCTCCGTTCTATCCCGGAGGCCGACCGAGCAGCCGACGCACTGGTGAGCATCGATGATTGCAGCGACGCCGCATCAGCTGCAGTCGTGAAGACGCTTGGTGTCGTGTGGGACGCATTGTCTGACACGTTCAGCTATCGCTACAACACACCGGACGACCAGCGGCTGACGAAACGAAGCGTCCTATCCAAGATGGCCAGCATCTATGACCCAAGAGGGCATATTTCGCCGTTTACGATAAGGGCTCGACTGCTGTTCCAGGAGGCATGCATTCTCGGCTGTTCCTGGGACGACCGTCTCCCATCAGAGCTGGAGACCAAGTGGCAGAGGTGGTTTGCAGAACTACCAGATCTAGCTGGGATCAAAGTGCCACGATGCTTCAAAAGCATGGAGCGCCAGGCTGACACCGCGAAGCTCACAGTACATACCTTCACCGATGCCTCGGCGCACGCCACTTCAGCTGTCAGTTATGTCCGCGCGGCGTATCCGGATGGTTTTGTGAAGGTCAGCCTTGCATTCGCCAAGGCGCGGGCAACCCCAATCAAGAAAGTCACCATCCCTAAGTTGGAGTTGCGAGGTGCAGTACTTGGCCTGCGCACCAGCAAAGTTGTCAGCCAAGCCCTCGCTATTCCTGTTGCTGAACATGTGTTCTGGACCGATTCCCTCAACGTCGTGTACTGGGTGAGGAGCCATGCCAAGAACTTCACTTCAGATGTCGCCTGCCGGGTCGGTGAGATTCAAGCCGACACCAAAGCTAGCCAATGGAGACACGTACCAGGAGTCCTCAACCCAGCCGACTTCCCATCTCGAGGTATGAAAGTGCTGGACCTCGTTGGACGTCACACATGGTGGAGTGGTCCGGACTTCCTGACCAGACCGGAGGCAGAGTGGCCGCTTGTGGAGCTTGCTACCCCTCCGCAACTACCTGGTGAGCTGAAGAAGAAGCCATGTATGACATTCGCCAGCCAGGTGACGCCATCTCGACTAGATCCTGCCACATATTCGACGTGGGAGCGTCTTACCAGGGTGACTGCCTGGTGCTTACGGTTCGTACAAAATGCCCGACGGCAGACTGCGACAGTCACGAGGGGGGAAACCCACGTCGATACCGCCAACACCAGTGCCCCACTAGTCTATGTCCGTTTAGCAAGCGGTCATAAGCCAAGATCAGTAGTGACAGTACCGGTGCTGACGGCAGCAGAAGTAGCAGGAGCCGAACGACATTGGTTTGCACAAGCTCAGCTGTCAGCGTACCCAGCCACGCTTAAGCGCTTACGGGCAGGTGAGGAATTACCACCATCTGACCCTCTCTACCGGCTCAACGCGGTCCTGGATGCGACGTCACACCCTGCTCTCATGGTCGTCAACGGACGACTGAAGCATGCTGTCAACCTACCTGTTGGTGTTCGCCAGCCAGTGATCCTACCACAGCGTCACCGAGTCACTACGCTACTCATCCAGCGCGAAGACGACCTCTGTTGCCATGGTGTCGGAACCCAGCACCTGCTGTCCAACCTACGACAGAGATTCTGGATTGTACATGGTACATCAGCGATCAAAAGTGTACGTGCACAATGCGTTACATGCAGCCGACTGATGAGTAAGGCTGCGGAGCAGATCATGGGACCGCTACCCAACCATCGCACGTGTGGTTCTCTCAAACCATTTACCAGATGTGGAGTAGATTACGCAGGACCGTTCTACACAAAGCAAGGGCGTGGTCGAGCGCAGCAGAAGCGGTACATGTGCGTTTTCACCTGTTTGGAGACCAGAGCATGCCACTTGGAGATGGCCTTCTTTTTGGACACAGAAGAATTCCTGATGGCATTCTCCAGATTCATCAAGCGTCGCGGCACTCCGTCCATCATGGTGTCGGACAACGGCACGAACTTTACAGGTGCCGAGCGAGAGCTCCGAGAGGCGAGCGAAGCCATTGATCGCACGCAAGTCAGCAGGAAATTCGCTCATGAAGGAATAGAGTGGCGGTTTAATCCTCCGCGGGCACCCCACTTCGGAGGAGTATTCGAAATTGTTGTGAAAGCTGCTAAGCGTGCCATCACCACAGTACTCGCTAATGCTTCGCTTACCGACGAGGAGTTGCTGACCGCACTGATTGAAGCAGAGCATCTCATCAACACTCGTCCGCTGACTACAGTCTCAGATGATGCTCAGGATGATCAGCCCCTCACTCCCCAGCATTTCCTTGTGGGACGTATGGATGCGCCTCTGGCCAAGGAAGTGACGGTGCTTGGTGAGCATCAGCATCAGCGGAAGAGATGGGCGGCAGTACAGCGATTAGTAGACGACGTGTGGCAGCGATGGAAAAGAGAGTTTCTACAATCCTTGAACCTCCGGAAGTGCTGGCGCCAGGCCAAGAAGAGCTTGAAGGTGGGTGACGTGGTGATGTGGATGAGTCCCGGCACTCCGCGCGGAGAGTGGCCATTGGGTCGCATTATGGAGACCTTCCCAGGAAAGGACAACAAGGTGCGCGTCGTGGACGTCAAGATTGGAGGCAAGATCCTGCAACGTGCCATCCATCATCTCGTTCCTTTGCCAGTTGGAAATGAGTAACAGTGATGGACATGATTATGTAGTTGTGTCACACTAGGATTGTTTTGTTTTTTAGTGTGGTTTTCTCCTCGTGTGAGAGGGGGATATGTTCCAGTAGATCCCGTAGGTTACCGTTTGCTAGGTCGATGTATTGTGTGCTGACCCGGCACATGTGAGCATGATGCTAGTACTGACTACACACTGTTAGGACCTGTCTAGACATGCGATTGTCTGTACCGTAGCATTAATCTAGTACATGCATGGCATGCAATACCTGCCGGATCATATGACGGAACTGGTTTGCTGATTGGCTGTACGTCTGTTCGCTTTATCAGCTGTGCTTTTGTGATAGTACCAGTTTCACTTTGGAGAGAGGGAGTTTTTTGTCTCTTTGGAAAGCAGAGTTTTTTGGTCCTGGAGAGAGGACAATAGCAGAGTTGGTATGTCCGTGCCAAGGCACGATGATGTGTGCATACTATTAGTCTAGAGATTTTCGTTCAGTTACGAAGAACAGAAATAAATACAGTCTTCTTTGGAGTCCAGATTCCGTGACCGAACAACCGCTAAGGGTTAATTAAAGGGGAAGTTAAGGCAAAAATTAAAATTTCACCAGTTGTAGTCTTCGGGGTGCTGAGTCGAATGGTCTTGGTCCGAGAAAGCTGAGACGCTCCTTTCCTACTTGAATCCCAATCGAACTCGCGCACTTCCACCGAAACTGGGTGACTGCGCCCTACGAGATGGAGATTTGTATGCAAAATGTCACTAAAAGCGCCATTTCGTTCTTATAAAAGCACGGATGACCGCGATTGGCCCATATGTTGTAGTCTTTTGGACGCTGAGTCGACTGGTTTTGGTCCGAAAAGGCTGGATGCAGCGTTCCTCCTTTATTCCCAATCGAACATGGTTGAAGAAGCCCTTAGCGGTGCATCAGTCATTAACGACTGATATTGTGTACGTACCGTAAAACTGTCGTAACTCCATCGATTTTTGTCCTGTTGCAAATATCGAAATATGTAGATCAAAGAGGAAGCTCCAAGCTTTCCAATGGTGTAATCGCTTTTGCGATAGGAGAAACGATGATAAAGATATGGCGCTCGAAAGTTTGATCGCGGCACTAAATTGTTCAAACGTCTCAAAATCATTTTTTTGCCTCGTGCTTCGGGAATTTCCCGTGGATCACGTGGTGTGCAGCCAGCTGATGACGTGTGGGTGTAATGACGTCGAAACTACTGATTGAGATGCAAAAAAATCCAGAGCTGTGCAAGAAACGACAGCGAAATGGCATTGGGATGAAATTTAGAAGTATTTCTTTCAACACGAGGCCCGACCTATGGCGATTCCCTGCGCTCTGGAGCAGGCTTTGTGGCACCCACGGAGTTGAGCGTGGCCTCATTCTCTTGGCAGCGGAAAGAGCGTTTCAAAGAGCCCTAGACTGTCAGAATCAAGCAAACAGAACGTAAGTTATGATGGAAATGGTGGAGTGAACTGCAATTGCGCATTTTCACGCGTTCAGTGGCACCTCAAACTCAAAGGGAAGGGACCGTCACTAAATTTTTGCTGACTACCCGCCAAAAAAATCTTTTCGTTTCACGTGTCAGACACGTCCGCGATCGCGAGCGCGTACGATCCGACTCGCTACCTTTCACGTCATGTCATGTCAAGCAATCTGTTCACGCCACATGGCTGGATAGCGCGTAGATATATTTTCTACATGCAAACATGATTGAAGACTTGCAAAATTAATTTTTACAAATCCAGGCGCTAGTCGCTAGGCCTAGGCAGTAATCATGGTAATGCCTAATGGCAGCTGACTTTATTTTCAGAGAAACACTACTCATTGTAGCAAAAAGTAACAATGAATAGCGATATCATCTAGGAAGGATCGCTACCCTAACGCGAAGGAAAAGGCCTTGCGCGGCTGCTCTACGAAGTGTTGAAGAAAGACTCAAAGTTAGTTGGTGGACGAACAACTCGCTGGTGCCGGAAAACTTGGCCCCCAACGATGGTGTTTGGTGAATCATCAAGCATAATGTCTTGTAGCAGTGTTCACCGAGGAAGGAGAACGCTCTAGCCGCTGCTTTTGTCCGTTTCATCCACGTTGGGCGTTGGCTGCACCGCGCCTATTGTGTTTTAGTATTCCATGGACACACATTAGCATTCTGAGCGATTGTGGAGCCACAATTTACTTCACACAGCGTTGTATTGTCCACGAGCGCAAACTTCATTATCAGCAGTAACTGTTACTCTTCATCCTACGTGTAGATTTGGAGTATACACGGCCTTGTCACGACAGCGACAGCTCTACAGAGTGTTCAAGTGAGAAACATTAATTTCAATTGTTGGTGAACGAATAAATATCTGGTTCCGAAAAACGCGGCCTGCACCGATGGTGTTTGGTGGATCATCAAACAGGGTGACCAGCAGTGTTCACCGAGGAAGGAGAATGCACTCACCACCACTGTCGTTCGATTCATCCAAGTGGGCGTTAGCTGCGCCGCGCCTATTGTGTTTTTGTAATCCATGGACGCACACTAGCGTTCTCAGCGATTGTGGAGCCACAACTTATCTTTACGCAGCGTTGCACTGTCGCACTGTCCAAGAGCACAAACGTCAGCAGTGACCCATCATCATACATGTAGATTTGGAGTATACACACCATGCGCCAATGGGCCTTGGCACAACAGCGGCAGCTCTACGGAATGTTCAAGTGAGAAACATTTGTTTCGACTGTTGGTGGACGAACAAATCGTCAGTGCCGAAAAACTTGGCCTGCGCCGATGGTGTTTGAAACATCAAGGGCTCCGGAAGCAGCTGCTGAGCCAGATCAGCCAGTCTTGCCAACTCTCAGTTGACGGACTCCGTGCTGCACCTAGCAGCAATGGCACCAGCCGGAAATATTTTTCCGCCGATACCCGTTGTTACGTTTTCTTACTCTTAGTACTCCCTTGTGCCATTGTTCCAGCAGATGCTGCAGGTGTCGCTGACCTGCACAGAGTACTTGTAGATTTATGCAGTGCGTGTCTACAGCTGTATTTGAATGTGTGCGTAGTGCACAGTTTGTAGTTGTCCCCTAGGCCCTGTGCCTGTGATACGTGATTTGTAGTGCGTGTTAGCTTACACGTGGGAATGCTACGCACTTTCATGTGACCTGTTTTACTTCCTTCTCACTGTACTTCCTTTTATGCATGTATCGCTGGCATATGCGACACGGGCCGGCCGGGCCGGAGTGTGTATTGGTTTTGGAAGCATGTGCCTTTTGTCCTGTGAGTTGTTCGCATGCACATGTTGCTGGCCGCGTGGTAATGTTTTGGTTCTTGTTGTGTTGGACCTGAGTTCTACAAGGACAAGTAGTTTGTAGCTGTTGTGATTTTCCTATGTTCCATGGGTCTGAATAATTGTGTTCTCCGGAGTGGAGTAAAACTGAACTGTGATTCGATTGTGTGCGGAAACCCGGTGTTGACGAAAGTGTGTTGACCTGGGCGCTGAGGAAAAGTAACATAAACTGGCACCTCCGACGGGATCCTTTTGCCTTTCCGTGGTTGCTGAGAGTCGTCGCCATGAGTGAGGAGCGGCGTATCAGCCACCGTGTGGCAGATCGACGAAAGGAAAGGAACCCAGGCGATATGGATTTTCTGGAAGTGAGCGCTCGAGTACTCGTGCCAGTCCTGGTTGCACTGAACTCGTAGAATTGGAGAGAGCTCGAGTGGCCAGAAAAAGGGCAGAGGCCGAAGTGCGAGTGGCAGAAGAGATTGCTGCCCTGCAGGAACAAGTTCTGCAGAGTAAGTTAGCTGTCCTGCAGAAACGGCAAGCCTTGGAGCAAGCTCGTTCCGAAGAAGAATCTGCGCACGAGTCGGCGGCAGGAGCTAGCCCGTCGCCTCGTAGAGAAATTGCTTCGGACGGGGACGTGGTCTTCCAACGAAGTCGCGACGGCGCAAGTGCGACTCTGCGATCTTGTATGCCACCACGAGCGGAGTCGGACAGTGCAGTTACCGGTAGTAGGTTTACGACTGATCCTCCGTTACCACTCGCGCGCACCAGTGTTGAAAATGTGAATACACTGGTAGCAGGAACAGCAGCTGCTCAGCTATCGCAGAATGTCCCGGACGTCGTTGACGGTGTGTCTGAAGCAGGGAGTAGTAAAATACAGGGAGGTGACACGAGCATGTACGGCCAGTTTGACGATTGCCTCAGCACCGTTTTCACCCGGCGGGTGAGATTGGGGTACTATGGGTACCGAAGTGTGTAGACACGCGCGCGGATCAGGATTCTCTCGATCAGGGAGTAGTAAAATACCTACCGCCAAAGAGACTCCTACTGCAGCCCGTAGAAACTCAGCGCTGAGAATTTCCAACAATTGTCTGCCTTCACAAAGTTTGGTAGTCGACCAAACTACCACTATGTCAGGATAGAAGTCCAGCAAGAGTGGTATCACTTTGCGAGATATCCCTGCGTGCCGTAGATTTTTCCTGTGTCGATACAAGCTGTTTACGACGACGTAGCCCGCATTTCAATCCTTGACAAACTTGGGAACATTTCATTCCGAAAAGTGAACTCCCGAATCTCTAGCATACCATAATATGAAATGCTCATCATCACAAAGAAGGTAGAGAAGTACTGGTTGATCACAACTGAGGAGAAATTAGGGGCGATCGTGTGGTGTCCTAGAGATTTTTTCGACTTCAAAAATCTGTGCACTCGCTTTTCATCTCCAATCGTACACGTATTGTTCTCAAGGAAATCACCTTCCTTCTATTGCTCCATGCCGTCGATCGGGACGATTTTCGGAAGGGTGGTACCTTTCCATATGACGATGACACAGATGTATCACAAGAGCAAAACAAATGCTGTTCCATGAGATGGATAGACCTTTTCACGGAATTAGTTCTTCGACAAATACTCAAATTGATTCAGCAGATCATCTTTTTTTGCGAAAGAAAAAAAAACAAGCGCGAGGCACCCATCAAAAATCACGATTAGTGGCGTGTCACCTCCCTGTATTTTACTACTCCCTGGTCTGAAGAGTCAGACCACTATGTGTCATCCAGTAGCGCCTCAAGTAGTGACACTGCTGGTGACTCTACAACTACTGGAACTACAACTAACGCCGGCAGTAGTGGTGAAAGTGATAACAGCCACACTGATAGCAGTACTGTTAGTCACTATGGGCCTGCGTCCAGGCGTGTTGCTACACGTGCTCTGGCCAACGCAGGAGTTGCGTCCAGAGGCGGAGCTGCCTGCACTACCCAGCCAGTACATATGCAGCAGCAGCAGCCGCCGTCACAGCCGCCACGGCAGCAGCAGCTGCAGCAGCCGCCGTCACAGCAGCAGCTGCAGCAAGTCCATGTGCTTGGTAGCGCCGTGCGTCCAATGCTGCTGGAAGCAAGTGGACAGGCCCAGCCAAGCCCCGCTGCACCGAGAAGACTGATGACTCCGAAGAAGAAAAAATCGGAAAAACGACAGAAGAACAAGGACAAAGCGGAGCAAGCAGCTTCACTGTGCAGTGCCATGACTGAGACACTCTCACTCAACCCTGGAGCAGTGCCGTTCCAACCAGCGAAGCAAACACTGTTGCCTGGACGCCAGATGGCATCGCCTGGATTCATGCCATGGAACTCGCCTTATGCTGTTACCAGTCACCTGAAGGCGTTAGAGCTGCCCAAGTTTGATGGGAAGGTGAAAAGCTACCTGAAGTGGCGGCAGCGTTTCCTTCGGCTGATTGACGACAGTTACGCGATGTCGGAGAACCACAAGCTTGCGCATCTGAGGGAGGCCCTTGCTGATGGTTCTGCAGAGGAGCTGATTGCTGATGTCTTGGATGGACCTGGCGCATATAAAGCAATCATGGCCGAGTTGGAACGCTGGTACGGTGGCCAAGACCGAGAGCTGAACAACCAGGAAAGAGAGCTCATGGAGTGGCCAGTCTTGACCAATGAGCGTGACGTCAGCCAGCTGAAAAAGTTCGCCATTCGGCTCCGCAATACCCTGCTTAACATGGAAGCAGTCCAGGTGCAGCCAGGCAGAGAGTTATACCTGGCGCTAACCCGGAAGATTCCTCGACGGCTCCTGGCACGCTACTTCGATCGTTATGATGATTCCAGCTGTGACATACAGGCATTCTCGCAATTCCTAATAACACACGTCCAGAAGCAGATGCGTGTTGAGGAACGAATTGGCCTGGGAGACCGCCCACCAGTATCACTGCAGCCCAAGGAGCACCAACACAAGAGTAATCGGCCGTTGCCCAGCAGGCAATATGGAGTCAGGGAGCGCACGTTTATCTCCAGTCCTGGGACTCCACGATCAAGCGACTCGTCACAGCCTGGGCCGAAACGTAACTTGGTCGCTTCTAGCAGCCGCAGCAACTCCAGAAAAGAGCAAGCTGCCTCAGAGCAAAGACAGCATGCAGACAACAGCCATGCCTGTGGTAAGTGCGAGGGTGCACACCATATTGCAGATTGTGGCGAATTCAAGAGTCTGCCCGTGCAAAAGAGAAATGACACGATCCGGAACCTACGGCTATGCGTCAACTGCCTGGGAGATGGGCACTGGGCACGAGACTGCATGGCAGCGGTGTGCCGAGAGTGTCAAGGCAAGCATCATCATTTACTGCACCGTGAACGACAAGGCAGTTTTACACCATCACCACCAACGCGAAAAGAGGCTAGCCACCATGTGAACAGCGAATCCCAGCCAGCCAATGACGACGAGGCCGGCTTGACCTCATTCATGACGATACCGGTGAAGGTCGCTAATGGAACAGTGACTGCCACAGCCAACGTCCTTCTTGACTCTGGATCAACATGCAGCTTTGTAACAGAGAGGCTTGCACACCGACTACGGCTGCGAGGAGAGCGCAAGCCAGTGCATGTTGGTGTGCTAGGCGGTCAAGTTCTCTCAGGCGAGCGAGAGGTGGTGTCTCTGTCCCTTCATCAATATGACAGCCAGGAGATATCAGAAGTTGAGGCATATGTGCTGCCAAAGATCACAAGCGACGTGCACGTTGCTGATTGGAGCCGTCTGCGTCACCAGTGGCCACATCTAGCAGACATTGATTTCCCTGCTGCAAGCAATCAACGCGCCATCGACATCCTAATCGGGCTAAATTCAGCAGCACTGCACAGTGCACAGGAAGAACGGATTGGCAAGGCAGGTGAGCCCATTGCAAGGCGCACACCCTTGGGATGGGTCTGTTTCGGTTCAGCCATACAAGACAGCTCTGTCCAGCACACCCATCATGCCCTGGAACTAACACAGACAGGCCTCGACTCGCTTGTCCGTAACTTCTGGGACTTGGAAGCGGTCGGCATGCAACCGTCTGCTGAGAGCTACCTGTCACCTGACGAACGCCATGCTGAGGAAATGACTCGACAGCAGCTAGGGTACGCAGATGGTCGATTCGTTGTCGGTATTCCCTGGCAGAATGGAGCGCGTCCTCAGATCACGAGCAACCGAGTGCAGGCCGAGGATCGGCTGCGTTCGCTACTGAGGTCTCTAGAGAGAAGACCAACCGTTCAGATTCGCTATGCAAAGGTGCTGGAGGAGTACCTACAGAAGGCGTACATTCAGGAGCTGACATCTGATCAAGTCCAGCAATGTGGCCGTGAGCAATGGTTTCTGCCGCACTTCGCAGTAGTCCGCGAAGACAAGGCTACAACTAAGGTCCGTGTTGTGTTTGATGCTGCAGCTCGCTTCAACGGCACGTCCATCAATGAACACATGTACGCTGGGCCGCGACTGCAGAATGACCTCGTCACAGTACTGATCCGGTTTTGCATGCACCCCGTGGCACTGATTGCTGATGTGTCGGAGATGTTCCTTCAGGTATCACTACAGCCTGAGGATCGCAGATATCACCGATTTCTTTGGAAGACCGGGGATGGAGTCAAGGCCTACGAGTTCACCAGGTTGGCGTTTGGCATCCGTGCATCGCCATACCTAGCAGGCAGAGCTTTGCTGGAGACGGCCGAGCGTTTCGGAGCGAACTACGACCCAGCAGTCAGTGACACAGTTCGCAAGGCATTCTACGTCGACGACATGTTGAAGTCCTTGCCTGACGACCAGAAAGCAATGCGTCTTCGGTCTCAGCTGCAAGACCTCCTGAAGAAAGGCGGCTTCCATCTCCGGAAGTGGTTGAGCAACAGTGAAGCAGTGATGGAATCAATTCCACCGGAGCACCGCGCGCCGGCCACGTCTAAGTCCATAACGGCACAAGAGTCGTCTGGACAGCCCTCACAAAAGGCACTGGGCGTAACGTGGATGGTCAGCGAAGATTATTTCACGTTTCACTATCAGGAACCCACATCCGCTGCGTGCACGAAGCGCACCGTCCTCAGTCGCATGGCATCACTGTTTGACCCCAGAGGGCAACTAGCACCATTCACCATCAGGAGCAAGTTGTTGTTCCAGGAACTATGTCTTGCGGGGCTCGGCTGGGACGACCCACTGCCTGAAGAGACGGCGGTAGCTTGGCAAGAATGGTTTGCTGAGATGCCTAAGCTAACACAGCTACGCATTGATCGCTGTTTTCAAGATAGCACAACGTCGATGGGTCTGAGTGTGCACACGTTCACCGACGCATCAGAACGGGCCTACGCCGCTGCGTCATACGTCCGAGCAGAGCGACCAGATGGTACAGCGAAGGTTACCCTGGTGATGGCCAAGGCAAGACCAGCACCGATCAAGCGTCGATCCATTCCGATGCTAGAGCTGCAGGGAGCGGTCCTGGGTGTGCGTCTTGGGATGTACGTTAGCGAAGCTCTTGGTGTGAGAGCAGCCGACAGCCACTACTGGAGCGATTCCATGAATGTCCAGTATTGGATTCGATCACCCAGCCGAAAGTTCAAGCTGGAAGTCGGCAACCGGATATCGGAGATCCAACAGCAGTCTATGGCACGGAACTGGCGTCATGTTCCCGGAGTCAGAAATCCAGCTGATCTCCCCACCCGTGGGATGACAGTCACACAGCTGGCAGAGGAGAGCAGGTGGTGGCATGGACCAACGTTTCTGGCACAGCAACAGAGCGAATGGCCAGATCGCAGGATAGCTGTGCCGAAGGAGCTACCACAAATGCTCAAGACTCCTGAAATCACGATGACGGCAATGATGTCACCACCGTTGCGGCTAAGTCCAAACAACTATTCCTCGTGGAGCCGTCTTGTGCGGGTCACGGCTTGGTGCATGCGTGCCATACACAATCGCCGCAAGAGCCGACTGCCACAGCTAACGCTCAGCGACGCCCGTGTGAAGATTGCAATCAAGAACAGCAAGGAGGTTGCCGTGCCCGAGCTCTCACCAGCTGAGTTTGAAAGAGCGGAGCACTATTGGATCATGCGTGCGCAAGATGAGAGCTATGGTGAAGTGACGAGCACGCTGAGAAAAGGGAAGGAGTTGCCAAGCAGTGCCCCTCTTCTCAAGTTGCAACCGCGCATCGACGAACAGAGTGGATACCCCGTATTAAGAGTTAGTGGGAGACTGCGTACGGCTTACCACTTGGCATCTGAGTTTCGATCGCCAATTATTCTACCACCTCGACACCGAGTGACAGAGCTGATCATTCGGAGAGAGGATGAGCGATGCCGACACAGCATTGGCACGAATCACATCCTGTCCAATCTCGCCGATCACTACTGGCTTGTGAAAGGCAAGCAAATGGTGAAGTCACATCGGCACCACTGCGTGGGATGTCAGAAGGTGTGGCGCAAACCAGCCACTCCCAGGATGGGTCCTCTCCCAGATCTCCGCACGCAAGGACCACTTCTGGCATTCGCCCGCACCGCTGTGGACTTCGCCGGACCATTTCTAGTGAAGAGAGGTCGAGGACGTACACAAGAGAAGAGGTATGTGGCAGTGTTCACGTGTCTGCAATCTCGAGCGTGTCACTTGGAGCTGGTTACCTCTCTCGACACGACTGGCTTCAAGATGGCCCTGACGCGATTCTGCAAGCGTCGCGGCACACCCGAGATGTTGCTTACTGATAATGGAAGCAATTTTGTTGCGACAGAGCGAGAGCTGAGGGAGGCAGTCGCCCAGCTTGACCATGCCGACCTCACATCGGAGTATGCAGGCCAAGGGATTGAGTGGAAATTCAATCCGCCTCGTTCTCCTCATTTCGGCGGCGTGTTCGAACGGATCGTGCGCTCCATGAAGCAAGTTCTCCAGACTGTGCTGTACAAGGCTGATTTAACTGAAGAAGAGCTCCAGACAGTATTGGTGCAGGCCGAGGCTCTCATCAACTCGCGGCCATTGACAACGCTTTCGGAGGAAAGTGAAGACCTGGAGCCGCTAACGCCTTTGCATTTCTTGGTTGGCCATTCGAGAGTTGCAACAGCGTTGGAAGCAACCCCGGAGGGGGGTCTGCATCGTCGCTGGCAGTTGCTTCAGGATCTGATGAAGCGCATTTGGAAGAGGTGGCTCCGCGAGATTGTTGCTCGAGCCAATTTGGAGACGAAGTGGCACCGTGATAGTGCATCGGTTACAGTCGGCAAAATCCTGATGATGCTGGACGAATCGCTCCCAAGGACTCAGTGGCCGCTTGGTCGAGTGGTCGCTACGTATCCTGGAAAGGACGGGAAGGTGCGCGTAGTGGACGTGAAGGTCAAAGGGAAGGTGTACAAGCGCAGCGTCCACCGCTTGGTGCCCCTAGATGTGGAACCGTCAGCAGTCAAGGTGACTCTCCCAGCCTCTGCCGAAGTCCGGCTAAGTGATCTCAATGAGTGACATTAACTGGCATGCTCGCCGTTGTTAATGCCGTGTATCAAGTTACGGTTTTGCCCAATAGCGTATAGGCAGTAGATTCGCTCAGTTTTCCCACGTTCGCTCATGAGGGAGGGAATGTTACGTTTTCTTACTCTTAGTACTCCCTTGTGCCATTGTTCCAGCAGATGCTGCAGGTGTCGCTGACCTGCACAGTTTGTACGAGTACTTGTAGATTTATGCAGTGCGTGTCTACAGCTGTATTTGAATGTGTGCATAGTGCACAGTTTGTAGTTGTCCCCTAGGCCCTGTGCCTGTGATACGTGATTTGTAGTGCGTGTTAGCTTACACGTGGGAATGCTACGCACTTTCATGTGACCTGTTTTACTTCCTTCTCACTGTACTTCCTTTTATGCATGTATCGCTGGCATATGCGACACGGGCCGGCCGGGCCGGAGTGTGTATTGGTTTTGGAAGCATGTGCCTTTTGTCCTGTGAGTTGTTCGCATGCACATGTTGCTGGCCGCGTGGTAATGTTTTGGTTCTTGTTGTGTTGGACCTGAGTTCTACAAGGACAAGTAGTTTGTAGCTGTTGTGATTTTCCTATGTTCCATGGGTCTGAATAATTGTGTTCTCCGGAGTGGAGTAAAACTGAACTGTGATTCGATTGTGTGCGGAAACCCGGTGTTGACGAAAGTGTGTTGACCTGGGCGCTGAGGAAAAGTAACACCCGTTACTTCCACTTCTGTCAAGTGCATGCCTGCAATCCATTGCCAGGTGATGACTTTTTACTGTGTGTTATTTTGCTGCCGAGTTGTTCAGAACTTTTTAGCCCAGATCTGTCCATATCTACACTTGTCGGCCATCCGCAAACTTCATGTGGAAGTTGGCGTTACCTACCCGCCGGGCCCAATGACTCTCCTCGCAAGGCTCCTGTCGGGCATCGATAGGTCATCATCGACACAGCGTCATTGCCTGCTGATAACCACTCAACTTCTCAGGGAGATTAGCCGGCATATTGCCTTTCCACGTTTGTGGCACCCTCATAACAAGGCCATGCTAAGGGCAAACTGACTGCTTGATTTACATTACCGCAGTCAGTCCAGCACAATACAATGTACACCAATCGTATTTCACGATTACTCGCGTGTCATAATTGGGGATATGGGCTGCTCCAGCTGCTCCGCCCAATATCCCTGATATGCCAACTAGACGAAAAGTGTGTTCTGAGCCTATATCGCGGATAACAGACTCATAGTAAAGCAAATAATAAAAGTTTTAAAAATCAGGATTCACGTGACACTCGGCTTAAAGCCGAGTTTTCCACATCCGCAGGAACGCTACCCCCCTCTAGAATCATAGTATAGCGGACTCTGCAATGAACAGATTATGAAACTCCCTGCAGATTTAGTTATCTCTGGTGACTGGTCTGGGGCACCGTGGAAGCTGTGACTGGTTGCCAAGTTTAGTTTTGTGACTGCTTCCAAGCATAACTGCTCACAGAGCCCTGATTGATCACAGAGTCATACTGTTGCGAATATTAAAATCAAGTGCGAAGTCCAGCAGCCACGGGGCGCTGGCCTTGCAGCTGTGAGTATGCATACGGTACAAATTCACATGACTTTATTGCATGCTGCACACTGCTGGTCCATTGTTGTAGTGTGTGCTGCAGTACCTATTCCGTGATGGAACACCTACTCTTGAAAGACTGAATGTTTCAGCTATTAGGCTTTTACTTCATCACTCTCATGCTGCTCATATACTCGTACATACGCCAGAAGACCCTAAGTTAGTTCTAAGATATTATGGACCATGCGACCATGTGGTACTTTCACTCTACAGCCAAGTCAACCCACTTCGTCAACACACAGGGTTTTCCTCAGACACAAGCGAATGGTTTACTCCACTCTGGAGAAGAACACAGTTTGCTCTCTCAAACACCAACAGCAGATAACTACGGAACATATGAAGTGTAACAACTGCTAGAATATTGAACTGTCGTCCACACAAAACAAATAAAGACAACTGAAAACCAAAACACATGCAACTGCCAACATGCATGTAACAGCGACTGCAAGCCAGAACTACAGACTCCACGCAGGGAGGAACAGGGGAAACAGAGGTAACGCTTCCGACTTCGAGAGCTTCAAATAGCAGCGGACAAAACAATACCCATGCGTGTCGCCTTGCGCTACCGCAAACGGACACCTGTGGATGCATAGTACAGCACAGACTCAGTGCATGTACGGCGTAATAAATGGAGTACATGTAAACCGACAACGGTCACCTTGCACCCTATGCAGTAAGTTACAGAGGCGGTGCCAACAAAAGAGTAGGGTACGTGTATAGTGCACACTCCAATGGCACAGCAGAAAATGTTCTCACCACTAGCCATTGCTAGTTGTTTGTCATCTTGACTTTTGTGATAGTCTTCTGTGGTATTATGACTGGTTGATGAGGCAGATAGTGCACTCTGGCACCCACAGGTGTAGAAGGGCTCACTTGTTCGGCGGATGCCTTACCGTAGCTGCTGCTGGATCACGTTGTCGCATTTGACCTTGAGTTCCGGCTCGACTTCTAGGCGCTTGGATAGAGACTGGAAACGATCGAGTTGAGTGACAGTTGAGATGAATTGCCTAATGGCTAGGTCGTTGTTAGTAAGATTGGCTGAATCCTGGATGCCAATGCAGTCTAAGTCCCACAGATCTTGGATGGTGCAGGAGTCGGAAGTCGCATCAGGTAGAGAAACGATAGCTGGCATGGCTGCTCATCGGCGTAGCTGAGTGCTTGGAGTGACATGTTCGGCCAGTCGCCACAAAACCGACTGTGGTAGGCAGAAACTGTACGGTCCTGATGGAAGTCCTCTGGTGCTCCCCGTCATAAACTCCCAGAGGAAATCTGCACCGATCAAGACAACTGACTATCTTACGGTCGATGGCGATACTGGTTGATGCTGCACTAGCTGCTGTTGTGCTAGATGCTGGTACCTCGTCAGCCACAGGCTGATCAGCTACTATGTTGGTACTGCTGTCAGATTTCTGTTGAGATTCAGGGCAGATCGTGACATGATGGTGACCCATGCGAGAACACACATTACACTTGCGGGTGGCCTTGCACTGAGTTGACCAGTGCCTTGTGCGCAAACACGCAAAGCAACGCTTCTGTTCAATCAGTTATTCTTTCCGCTGTGCTACTGTTGTGTATTTCGTGCAGCTCTTGTCCAGGTGAGATCCACCGCAGAATGCACATCCTCTCATACTGCTGGCATTCCAGTTACCATCAGACCGCCTCCTTCTTGTGAACTTGCATGCGCCTGTCACCAGTGCACCTGCAGAATAGTGAGTGACATCTTCTGCTGTAGTACCGCCTGTGTTTGTGCGGCGCAGAAAGGCGTCTTGCATGATAACATAACGTTTCAGTGCCGTTCTGAAGTCGTTCGGTTTCCATTGTATCCCAGCATCTGAAAAGCCTCGCGATTCTTCGTCGTCAGGTTGCGATTCGTCCAGTTGAATCCGCGTTCGTCATAATCCGTAATCTGGTCACAGCGTCAGGTGACGATCTGGTGACATCGGACGGATATAATACACAAGACACAATTGTGATATTTCTACGTTGTGTTTACTTCAGATACATAATCTAAATATACGGGGGTTTGTCAACTGACAACCACTCTACTTAGCTGCTATTCACTCTTTAGATGAAAATTCTTTTATTAATAAATTATGCGGTTGTCAGTTGACAACCCCCCTTTTATTTACAGTGCAGTTGCGTGATGTCCACCACTTTCTGTACATAATCTAAGAGTCCTAAAACAGCCACTGACTTCCAACTACCAAGGGAAAGCAAGCCCTAGCGCAGGAGAACCGTGCGCGCGCGGGGGTACGTGACATATAATATCGTAGTAGAGCTGGCAGACAGGGCATGATCACGGGGGTTCAGGCCCTGCCTGTAAGCGCGCTGATTGGCTCAAACCCTGGCAACAATCACGTGGCACGTCTGAAATTACAAGTAGTTGCGATTTATGCTAAAGTTCAAACTGACGGAACGCATGCAGCGCTACACCGTGAACCATGTGGAAACAAAAAGAAGTAGAGGAGACACGGGATAGCAGACATGAACTCAGGGTCAAACTGATAAGTGTGTAACGTGAATGCATGCAGTATACGGAGACAAAACAAAGTCGCAGAACTCAGTACGTAACAAGACAGTACTACACACTAAACTCGAACATGTGAATGTCACGACACCATATGAATTAGCTCTTACACGCCACTTATGTAACAGTCAGTAAGAGTACACATGCGTACTTACGTTGACTCCATTTTATCTGACTTGTCCAACACCATTGTTGTGAGCCTTCGACACTTGGGAATACACAGGACAGATAAGATAGCGGCGAGAGCATCTCCTCGCTCTGTGAACACAGCTCAGACGCCATGCTTCATGATTGTGTGTCCATGGAATACAAGGACACAATAGACTTAGTGCAGCTAACGAAATGGATGAACGGACGACGGCCTGAGTGTTCTCCTTCCTCGATGAACACTGGCAGCCACCATATACCATGCTTGACGTTTCAAGCACCATCGACGCAGGCCACGTTTTTCGGCACCGACGATTGGTTCGTCCACCAACAGTCGAAACAAATGTTTCTCACTTGAATATTCCGTAGAGCTGCCGCTGTTGTGCCAAGGCCCATTGGCGCATGGTGTGTATACTCCAAATCTACATGTATGATGATTGGTCACTGCTGACGTTTGTGCTCTTGGACAGTGTACCGCTGCTTGAAGAGAAGTTGTGGCTCCACAATCACTGAGAACGCTAGTGTGCGTCCATGGATTACTAAAACACAATAGGCGCGGCGCTGCTAAAGCCCACTTGGATGAATCGGACGACAGTGGTGGCGACTGCATTCTCCGTCCTCATCATCGGTGCAGGCCGCGTTTTTCGGAACCAGCGATTTGTTCGTCCACCCACAATGGAAATTAATGTTTCTCACTTGAACACTCTGTAGAGCTGTCGCTGTCGTGACAAGGCCGTGTATACTCCAAATCTACATGTAGGATGAAGAGTAACAGTTAATACTGCTGATAATGAAGTTTGCGCTCGTGGACAATACACCGCTGTGTGAAGTAAATTGTGGCTCCACAATCGCTCAGAATGCTAATGTGTGTCCATGGAGTACCAAAACACAATAGGCGCGGTGCAGCTAACGCCCAACGTGGATGAAACGGACAACAGCAGCGGCTAGAGCGTTCTCCTTCCTCGGTGAACACTGCTACAAGACACTATGCTTTATGATTCACCAAACACCATCGTTGGGGGCCAATTCAGTAGTTTTCCGGCACCAGCGAGTTGTTCGTCCAGCACCTAACTTTGAGTCTTTCTTCAACACTTCGTAGAGCAGCCGCGCAAGGCCTTTCCTTCACGTTAGGGTAGCGATCCTTCCTAGATGCTATCGCCATTCATTGTTACGTTTTACTACAATGACACTCCAGTAGTGTTTCTCCGAAAATAAAGTCAGCTGCCATTACTAACAGTGTAGACCCAGGTGCTCGAAGTCCGTACACTTTTACAGTGTGTGTTTGCCGAGCTGAAACTCACACTAGCAATGATCACTTGCCAGAATCCTGCTCGTGGATGGAAGGTATCTTGTCCAAGTTTGTTCTGAGGCCAGGCTCGATTGAACCAGGCCATCTTTCGATCCAATCTGTTTCTCTGAAGTTCGCTGATTTTTCATATCAAATTTTGGTGTCGCAGAGGGTACTCTAAGTCCGTACTGATCAGAGGTGACTCGAAATACACACATATTTCTGCTAATTGCTAACTTGCAATCCCTCGGTTACGACGAAAGCACCGAAGGGATATGTTTGGCATGTGCTTCCACCAGTATTTCTTGCAAAAGCGTAGTTTGTTGCCGAAATGCAAGCTGTTTTTAGTCGGCTCAGAGAAGAAGCAGCTGCGCTGTGAAACCCGCGGGAAAACAGTGGTGGAGATGCCAGGAGTGTCAACCTTTCTGCAAGGATTGGTGGTTCTCTGTAAATTCTTCTCCTCTGGCCATTGTCAGCTCTAAGCTGGCTCTTGATGATTGAGTGAAGGTCTGTTTGACCCTGTGTCCGTTCGAAATCGGTCTTGGCAAAGTTGATTTTTGCATGAAATGTAACCCAATTTGTATTTCGTATGGACACTCGAAAACCCACTCGCGTGGTATGGGACTTCTGCTTATCGTAGATCCCTGAAAATTGCTACGCGAGGAGAACATACCACACTGTCCCCTCCATAAAATATTTGAGTCGAATACAATAACAGAACATGAAATTATGGGCGTACGAACTTAGGATACCATGTACGGACTTCGAGCACCTGGGTCTACTGAGTAAAGAGTCAGTACTCTCACAGTCACCATGGTCACAACACTCAGTAGCAGCTAGCTCGGGCTGCTGCATGCAGTGCATGCTGGGCCTAGCGCCTGGACTTGAAAAAATTATTATTTTGCAAGCCTTCAATCATGTTTGCTTGTAGTTCACGGCTGTTCATATGATCACGTCAGCGGACATCTAAGATGGCGTCGGCTTTGAGCATGAGTCATTTGAAAATTCTGCTCGAGATACGCATTTTTCCTAAACTTATCGTAGCAAACGACGATATCTTCGGCTTCCTCCGAGCCTGTTGACCAGTAACTCGCGATTTTCCAGAAGAGAAAGGAAAGACGAATCGTTTGATACCTCGCTCGACGACGAGCGTCGTTTTGGTCCCGATCGTCGAAGAGAATTGGGCCATTTTTTGTTCGTCGTAACTATTGTTGTATGTTATTGTGTAGCCGTATTTCCTGCTCCCAGAGAAGCGTTGCTGGAGTTTTCCCGTGCTTTCAGGAAGTTTTCCTGGTTGGCCCAAGGCTTCGGCCATCCGACAAACATAAATTCGTGAGCGGAAGCTGGTACATTTTTTTGGAAGCTGGTGGAGATGTTCTTGCACTTTGTGTGATTTTTAGGGCTCGATGGATGGTCTTGCATCTGTATGCTGGATCGGTGGCCAGAAATTCGCTGATTAGCCTTCCAGTACTACGTACTTTGCATCTGAGCATGAAAAATGGCCTCAAGGGCATGGGAGTTGATATTTCGGAGGACTTACTTGAACAACATCATGCTACTGCGATCATGATAATTGTGCACAATTGTGTCACATGACAGTCGCACTACTAAGCAGTGATAGCTGTGCCTTGTGTTGAATTGAGTACAAACATTATACATCATGACTAGAAACTACCACGCGATCAAAGGTATGCACAGCACGAGTACGCAGCAGCCGCCGTCCTGGAAGACGCTCGCACCGTGATTTGGTGGTAGCGGCATAGCACAGTAGAATGCATGCAGCATACTCCTGTGTTGAGCCACAACTGACAAACGTTACGTGCCTACAACAAGTCATCTACAACAATGTACATGCCATCAATTATATATTCACAGCGTAACGGCACAACTTCCGAAGGCAGATGTCACAATTGGAAGAGAACATATTTACCAGGCAGACAAACTGGGTGTAACTCCAGTCAGACTGCACCGGCATAAGTCACAGCAAAAGCACACTCATACTATAGTCATAGTCTTGGCTACACACAACACACACACGATCGCATACGTGCGCGCGCACACGCACCCACCCAGACGCACACACAACATGAATACCGATGTGCGGCACTGAAAAATTTACACTGCAATAAGAACAGGAAAATGAGCACATACGTCAGTGGTGTATGACTACCACTCAATAATGGAAAAAAGACACTAGATTTAAAGTTCAGCTGAGGACGGTGTTATGTCCTGGGTCAGACTCTTCGTGGAAACAACCATGCACGGAGATAACAATAACTATGGACTGTCGGGATTAAGTGGAGTGCAGCCATGCTTACACACTGCCACTGTCCAAAGAGGATGATGGATCCATCGCCTGCTGACGTGTCAGATGAGGGCAAACAGTCACACACCTTGCGGACACTCAAGGCTGATCGTCGCTCACAACGATGTGTAGTAGCGTTGTTATCCGGTCCCGAATTCTGCTGGTCGAGATCAGCCATACCGTTGTGCCAGTTTTGCATCTTGACCTGGGGATCCATCCCTGGATCTACGCTGCATCAATGCTGGCAGAGGTCGGCCAGCTCGATAAGCACAACGCCAGCCGCATCCAATGGCAACAGCAACGAGCAGTACACAGCATTGGTCACACTACATGCCAAGCTGCAGCAATGCATAGCCGACGCGGAAGCAGCCTAGCAGAAAGCCCTACGCATTTAAGGCTGGCCCAGCTACTTAGCTCTGCAAGGCCATTAGCAGTGTGAGACCGGCAGCATTTTGGAGGTTGTGCCGGCAACTAAATCCAGCAGGAGTCGCAGGCAGCATTGCATGATCAGACTGACAATTTCGGGCGACAGTTTGTTGCTGAATCTCCTGCTCACTCCCATCATATCACTACAAGGTAGCTCATCCATACTGCTAATACTGTGCGGTGCTCTTACGCCGTTGCGCGGAATAATACTACAGTAATACCAACTGTAAGAAGCCGTGTTGGATCAGTTTTACACTGGTTGCTGTATTCCGAGCTCCAATAGATATTCCTGGGACAAAACCACGGACTAAAAATTCAGTCTTGCACTGTTTCTTCGCTTCCATTGTCTTCTGCAGGTTAATGATGATGGCTTAGCACTGAGCAACATCGAACATTTCATGAGCTCGTTCAAGACGAGATCGTGAAGAGAAACAAATGCCATGTTACCCCTAATCTGCACCTTTTAGAGATGCACGCCGTGCCAGCTGTAACCCGACTCCATGTGGCCTTGGCTTGCTAGTTGAGCAAGGCTCAGAGAGCATCCATGCGGAATTCAACTCCCACTCTTATTAGAGTGAAGCGTTCCTGCGCCCATGAAACGGCTCGAAGCAATCGCAACGCCTATCAAGAACGCTGCCCATGTCCAGGCCACTCCGTGGCCGTAGCTAAGGCATGGAGGAAAACAGCATCCACTATAATCCTTCTCTTTCGGCTAGCTTACTCCATAGTGACTAAGTCCTGCTCTTCTTCGTCCTCCTTCTGCTACAATTTTTATTTTGTTGCTTTGATCTTCGCGTTTGCAATTATTTGGTCAGGTCTAACAAACCCAATTTACATAGGGTTACCTAGTTGATTCTACTTGATTCGAAAAGGATCCACCTGAAAACACACCAAGTTCATAAATCGAACGTGCAATGTGCAAATTTGCGATTTTCCAGTGAATTCGACGCCATTTTGATAGATGGCCGCAGCTGAACAGCCGTGAGTTGTACGCCATGTCACGTCACTGGCGTGAACAGATTGCTTGACGTCATGACGTGACGTGAAAGGTAGCGAGTCGTACGCGCACGCGGACGTGTCTGACACGTGAACCGAAAAGATTTTTTTGGCGGGTAGTCGGCAAAAATTAAGTGACGGTCAGTTAGTCCTTCGCTGGTATGGTGTTAGTGTCTTCCATTGACGCCGATGACGGGTATACAGTAGGGGTGAAACGAAGGTCTCAAATTCCCATTCGAACCTTCTTTATTAAAGCGAACGAAGGTGTCGAAGGATTCTTTTTTAATTATAACATGATCACGGAAACGCTCAAAAATCTTGAAAATATAAAGGGGGCAAAAATCAGATCCCAATACTTACATTGTATGTGCAATTTGTTTCTGATCTGGTGGTATCAATGTATCCATTCCAGGTAAGAAAATACTTTGGCCCAGCTCACAACTATAGATAGAGGCAAGGTTTTAACATACTCTTGATAGAGGCCATACCTAATACCTGTTTGTGAGTCAATTGTCCATATTTCTGACAATTTACATGTAGATCAGTGTACTTGGGATCGTGTACAGACTTGCTAGCCTTGGCCTTTTTGACACAAAGCGACAAGAGATCACTGCTCTAGTGTACAGCCAGTTGCGTGCTTCAACAATACCAAAATGGACGGAAAAGAGCCATATTGCGTAGTAAATATCAGATGCCCAACTTCATCAAAAAATTGTCAAATCTGGACATGTACTTTACTAGTATCTGCTCGCATCGAGCGGGTGCATTGGTGATTGAGAGTAGAGTGAATAGTCACTAGGTGAGGAACTTCACCTGCCTCGAGGATTTCAGGCCATCGCTGCGCTCCCTCTCGCTGCTGCTGGGAGAGTGAATACTGCAATGGCTTCAGCGATGCAAACTTTTATTTTCGATTCAAATTATGAGACTACACTCTTATCGCTGCTACAACGTTCTCCAGACACCATCACTGGCAGATATCAACGGCAGCTACAGCAAGCTATATTCCTGGTACAAGCAGCATAACTGAGCGAAAACACGATCGAAATCGCAAAACTACACTCCTACTAGTATCGCAGAGCGCCAAACACTCGACGAATACAATCAAAAAAGTCATCCATGACTGGTAGATCTACACACCAACGCAAAACGGGAACACACTGGCGCCCACGGCTGTTAGCTGCACTTGGATCGCGGCAACTAAGTTTTCTGCACGTGAACCATGAAAAATCAATGCATGCTCATGCATAACCAGTCAGCTGGCCTGCTGGCCTACGCATTTGACAGGTAACAATTCCATCAAATTTGAGATATCGCTTCGTTCTAAGTCACCAAACCACGCTGGTAATCGATGGCTATTCAATGTGTACATCTTCAGGAAGACTTCAGCCGTTTCCCGAGAGTTTGGGCATCGTTGCCGTTATTTTTCACGGTGTTCTTCTTCCTCCTGTCTGGAGCTGCAATTGCATCCTGGAATTATTTGAAAGGTATTTCGTGCGGGCTGTGGGGGGTTCCAACAGGCATAAACTGACATCGCTATAGGATAACTGGTAACTTTCACCCTTCAAGAAGGTAGAGCAATGAGAATTTTTTTGTGGCGGTCGTGGCTGTATTTGTGCACTTCCAAGGCTTTCATTCTGCCTGATACTACTCTCTACTGTATGGGAATTGTTGTTTAGGCACATGTAGCTGTCTTATTTGGTAGATCTGCTGGTTTCAATCACTTGGGACACTTTGTCTAGCCTATTTGTCTTTCGTTCATGCCATCTATCAGTTGTGTGGGGTGCCTTGGCCTGTATTTGTGAAGTTCTTGAGTAAAGACCCTAATTCTTAGTAGTAGTAGTAGTTTGAACAAACGGCGAGGAGACAACAATTTGATAACCGCAATCAGTAATACAAGCTGGATCGACATTTGTGTACACTGTATTCATGTATTGTAAAACTGTGGAGACAATGTGCAATAAAACGATGAAAAATGTGAAGAAATTGTGTAGAGAAAGAAAGGGATTCAAACAAGTTTTCGTACAACACTCATCAGGAATCGTCGTTGTACTAAAGGACACTGAAACAAAAATTGAACTATTATAGAAAATCTAAGTTAGAGAAATAACACTAAGAGCAACAACAGTGAAATTTACAAGTGTGAATTTTAACAATCAAAGCGAGAAATGAACAAAGGAGAAAGGAAGGAAAGACAACGTGATAACACATAACAGCAGTACATTAAACCTAGAACATTAACGGCCAAGCTTGGCCGCACTAAACACGACACGTTACTTGAACAATTTCAACCCAATTATACTATCTTTCTGTACACACAAATTAGGCTTGTACAGACGCTGATAGATAGCTTCCAACACTTTTAACTGTAGTCCATAACCATGACGACCACGGCACAATACAGTGAACGAAGAGTCGGAATACGCACCGCAACAATCAGGACTAGCCAGCAGATGATTGTACACTGAAGACTTGCTACCACGAAACCTACGCACAACACTAACACTCTCACCGGCACTCTCACCACCACTCCCATCACCGCTCTCCGACTCACTGCTCCCTCCGCCGTCCGTTCCATCCTCCGCTTCCTCTGTACTCTCTCTGTCTCGTCCATCCCGCCTGACCGGGTCCATTGAACTCAACTCGGCCGTCCCCCTGCTATCACGTCCCTCCTTTCGCCCTCGTCCGCTGAGTGCGTAGCTTCTGTTGTAGTTGGCTGTTGATCGTCTTGGTCTTTCAATTATGGGCTTGGATGGTGGATTAGTTGTAGTTGCTGTAGATTGCGTTGTTGGTGTTGGTGTGGGAGTTACTGATATGCAAGGTGGGTCTTTTTGAGTCGGCATTTGTAGTGTTAATGCAGCTGTCAGTGTTGCTCGCGGTCTGCCACTGGCAAGCTCCACCGCCCCAAGAACCGATGGCGGAGGATCAGGAGGAGGCAGTGGGACCGGGACCTTTTAATGTACTGCTGTTATGTGTTATCACGTTGTCTTTCCTTCCTTTCTCCTTTGTTCATTTCTCGCTTTGATTGTTAAAATTCACACTTGTAAATTTCACTGTTGTTGCTCTTAGTGTTATTTCTCTAACTTAGATTTTCTATAATAGTTCAATTTTTGTTTCAATGTCCTTTAGTACAACGACGATTCCTGATGAGTGTTGTACGAAAACTTGTTTGAATCCCTTTCTTTCTCTACACAATTTCTTCACATTTTTCATCGTTTTATTGCACATTGTCTCCACAGTTTTACAATACATGAATACAGTGTACACAAATGTCGATCCAGCTTGTATTACTGATTGCGGTTATCAAGTAGTAGTAGTAGTAGTATCTATTATTTGACTTGGGGAGTCCCAACAGGCATGGCCTTGTTACAGGGAACCCTAGGTGAATCTTTGTGAGGTGAGCAAAAGTACCAGCAGATTGTGCCTGACGACAGTTTGGAGGAAGAGTGTTCCACCGACCTGCCGCCAGAAAAGAAACTGAGCGCAGTCCATACCCAATATGTACAGTAGGTAATACTAAGCCAGCTGTATCCTGGCCACGAGTACGAGCATTTGTGTGCGGGCCAACTGAACGCAGGAGAAACAGTGACTGAAGGAGGGGGCTAGTAATTGATGACAAGCAGCGATAGACCAAAACGTATAGTTTCAAATTAACTCGTTGCTCAAACGAATACAGATGACACCGTTGTAAAACTAATGCAGTTGGGGTCATTCTATCTAAACCAAATGCCTTCTTCATCGCAATATGGCTGACCGTTACAAGCCTGTTATATAGGGTAGTTTTCAAACAGTGCACATACGCATTACTTGCATATTCTAGAGTAGACTGTATAATTGACAAGAAGAAAGTTCTCCGAGCTGTAGCTGATAAATTGCGACGGCCATGAGCAAAACAGGCTAGTTTAGCGAAGACCACTGAACACACCTTTTCTACTTGTGGGCGGAACGTTAGATGCTCATCGATTAGTATACCGAGGTATTTCACAGTAGAGACAGGGGAAATGACAATACCTTTACAGGTCAGGTACAGGGCTGGGCTCAGTGCAGGCAGGGCAGGACGCCGTATCAACATGAACTGTGTTTTAGTGGGGTTGAGCAGAAGGCCTTTCTCATCAAGGTATTGCTCTAGCAACCGCATACTATCCTGCAAGCGTAGCATAATTGTAGCCACATCAGAGCCGAATACGTAGAACGCAATATCATCAGCGTACAGCTGCACGACACTCAGGTGAAATATATCGGGTACCCGGCGAATGTAGACGCAGAAAAGCAAAGGCCCAAGAACAGACCCCTGGGGGACCCCTCTTGTACAGGGTTTGGTGTCACCCTTCTCACCATTGACAGTAACCTACTGGCTGCGGTTCGTGAGATAGTCTGAGAACCACTTGAGGACAGTGCCGCCTAAGCCAGTGGTGGCTAGCTCTCCCAGCAGACCTGTGTGCTGCACACGGTCAAACGCCTTGCTCATATCCGCAAAGACTACTCCGCATTGGTCACCGTTGTCAAGTGCTCTGTCCCATCTGTCTATATATAATGCAAAGTGTCAGGGCATCCTCACAGCTATGGTGTGAGCGGTACGCAAATTGTTCAGCTGGTATGGCTGACAGGTCTGGATTCTGGGTGAAATACGAAGTGACTTGCTTGTGGACAACCTTCTCTAGGATCTTGGCCGCGATAGGCAACAGTGAGATTGGCCTGTAGTTGGTGGCTGAGGTCTTATCACCAGATTTGGAAACAGGGCAGACATGGGCATGTTTGTAGGCAGCAGGAAAGATGCCAGAGCGAAGAGACTGGTTGACGATAACAGTTAACGGATACGAGACTGAATCTGTGCAGGATTTCAGGATGCAGGACGGAATATCATCGGAGCCGGTGGCTTTGTTGGATACCAGAGATTCAAGCAACTTGGAGATGGTATCGACGCTGACGGTATCAAACTCCAAAAGAGTAGTGCTATTGGGGTCTGCAACGGGTAGGGGCAGCTCGACTGGTCTGGCAGGGTCATGGACGATCTCGGCGAAGGTAGTTGTCAGATCGGCGAGTGTGGCTGCTGGGGCAGCCCTCACTGCTGTTCTACCAGACAAGCTATTGATAATGGCCCATTGGCCTCGTGGGTCATGGCGACGATTTTTGAACTCTCTGATGTAATACTGTGACTTCAGCTGCCTGTTGAGGAGAGTGCCTTCTCGCCGTATTGCACGATACCTCTGCAGAAGCTGTTGATCTGACGGGTGAGTGCGTACTTTTCTATGTAGGTGGATTCGTTGCTGGAGGAGGTGTTTCAACTGAGGTGTCACCCATGGCTGAGGCTTCGGTTTACTGAAAGCTGGTGAGACCACGGGGCAGATCGGTGAATGTTTGTCTAAAACTCGAGTAATACAGTGTGAAAGCTGGGTGACTTGTGCATTGACATCAGCTGACTTGGGGAGAGGCTCCAGAGTGCTGTCGATATCATCACAGAGTGTAGCGGGGTCAATTGCATGTGGGAGCGGTTTGCGCACGAATTTGAGGCGGGAGTTAGCTTGCTGCGTGGCTTTGTAGGAGAAGTTAGTCAGAACGAGATCATGGTCGCTCACGCCGTCTACAGATACTACAGTTGTCCTAACATGTGGTGCGGCAGCATAAACGAGTAATAGATCCAGACATGTCTTGGCAAGTCGCGTTGGTGAAGTCACGACATTGCGGAGGTGAAACTCCTCACACAGATTGGACAGGTGCTTGTAATGGTGGTTATTTGATGATTGCTGTAGCACATCAGTGTTAAAGTCCCCTAGTACAATAATCCTGCTAAATTTACGGCTGATGACGTCAAGATGCTGACTGCACAGGTTCCAGAAGTCGACAGTTGCACTCGGTGGACGATATACTGCACACAGCCAGCTCAATAGCCTTAGGTTTGGTACACAGGCGAAGACGAACAGAGACACACTCCACTCCTAGCTCAGTGATGGGAATTCTGATAGAGTGAATATCAGAATGGACATAAATGCATACCCCTCCACCATGTAGATCTCTATCCTTGCGATATAGATCGTAGCCTGGTATATGAACACTAGAATCGGGTATGCTGCTGTTTAGGTGGGTTTCATTCACTGATAGCACGTGGATCTTATGGTGGTGCAGGAGATGGTGAATGTGATGGACCTTGTTTCTGAGACTACATAATGTGAGATATGGTGAGTTGGCTTACTGGAATGATGACTTCTTGCTCTTCGGGTAGCAGCACAGGTACGCATATTGGTTTAGGTGTTCTGGTTTGTTTCACGAAAGTCCCACGGGCGAATGTGTATTGGTGCTGGCCAGAACCCATCCTTCTCGATCAGTGCACATTGGTCCTCTCGGATCGTAAGCCGTGCAGCCTTTGTACCAATATGCTTACGAGAGGGAAAGGTGCGGCATGCTGTTGGTGTGATACCATTGTGCTTGCAGTGGGCTATTATGGTATCCGCGGTGCAGCTGCTGTCAATGTTACCAACAAAGTATACTTTTCGGAGTGAGCCAAGTGATCCTTTCAAATTCCGGTTAGTAACCTCAGTCCATTCCTCATCGTTTGGCTGCTGCTGCTGCTGCTGTTGTTGCTGTTGTTGTTGTTGCTGCTTCTGGCGCTGTTGTTGTTGTTGTTGTTGTCGCTGTTGGGGTCGTTGGTGCTGGTTAGTTTGCTGGCGGTGCTCCTGTGGGAGAGGTGGCTGCGCAGTGACCGATGGCTTGGAGGAGGGCGGAAGTGCTATTGAGCACTGATGCCCATACGCGCTGCTGGGTCATGGATCTGCAAGTGCTACAACTTGTAGTCGTATCCATGTGGTTGGCTTGCTGCATTTGCAGCCCATGTGCACCCGGCTTGGATACGGTATCGCCCGCCTTTTTGAATGGGGTCGGTGCAGTGTGTTGTACATGCTCTACTGACTTGAGGCGCCCTTGGTTGGCTTGCTGCATTTGCAGCCCACGTGCACCCGGCTTGGATACGGTATCGCCAGCCTTTTTGAGTGGGGTCGGTTCAGTGTACATGTGTTGCATATTATGCTCTACTGACTTGAGGCGCGCTTCCTGTTCCTTAGGGTTGGTTCACATATCGCCGGTACGCGCCGGGAGTCACCGGCGGTGGGCTTCTTGCAACCTCTCCCGGCGCATTGCGATTGTGTGAACCAGTGCAGTCGTAACAAAATCATACGGTAAAATATCGCAAGGGACCGCTGGCAAAGTTGGACAGTGCCCAACTCTTGCGATCTGCCCCGGCGCCGATCCCGTACGATTTTGACCAAAAGTGGTTTGTGAACCGTTCGCGCCGGTGATCGCCGGCTGCCGGGAGCCAGACTTTGTCAAAATATCAAACCAATACTTGTCCTAAATTTTCCTGAATTGAAGCTAGAGAGGAGGTCCGTTCGCCATTCTTGTAGTCGCTTCAAGGCGGCAAATAAGTCAGGATACCAGCCCGTCCTTCTCGGATGATCTGCTAGACCATTGTGCAACTTATGAGACAAATACAATTGAAACAAATATAAAATTATAATGGATACATTGGCAAGTTCTTGTGACTTCATCACCGTTTGCAAGCATAATTTCGACACAATCGCTTACTAGACTGTAATAAAATGTGTAGAAGTAGTTTCATGATCTGCAGTAAAAGGTAGCACCGAGTGGCCATCACCGAAAGACCTTGAACTACTGAAGAAACAAAGAATTCAAGCTTCAATTGGCAAACCTGTCGTAGCATTTTGGCACATTCTGTACTACTTTGCAGTAGATTTGGTACTCGAACCGTAGGCGCAACGGATCGGGAGCTGGCTCACCGCCGATGTCTTGCGGCGCCGATTTTGCTTATGTGAACCAACCCTTAGCTCACCGCCGATGTCTTGCGGCGCCGATTTTGCTTATGTGGTTCAACCCTTAGGGTTGGTTCACATAAGCAAAATCGGCGCCGCAAGACATCGGCGGTGAGCCAGCTCCCGATCCGTTGCGCCTACGGTTCGAGTACCAAATCTACTGCAAAGTAGTACAGAATGTGCCAAAATGCTACGACAGGTTTGCCAATTGAAGCTTGAATTCTTTGTTTCTTCAGTAGTTCAAGGTCTTTCGGTGATGGCCACTCGGTGCTACCTTTTACTGCAGATCATGAAACTACTTCTACACATTTTATTGCAGTCTAGTAAGCGATTGTGTCGAAATTATGCTTGCAAACGGTGATGAAGTCACAAGAACTTGCCAATGTATCCATTATAATTTTATATTTGTTTCAATTGTATTTGTCTCATAAGTTGCACAATGGTCTAGCAGATCATCCGAGAAGGACGGGCTGGTATCCTGACTTATTTGCCGCCTTGAAGCGACTACAAGAATGGCGAACGGACCTCCTCTCTAGCTTCAATTCAGGAAAATTTAGGACAAGTATTGGTTTGATATTTTGACAAAGTCTGGCTCCCGGCAGCCGGCGATCACCGGCGCGAACGGTTCACAAACCACTTTTGGTCAAAATCGTACGGGATCGGCGCCGGGGCAGATCGCAAGAGTTGGGCACTGTCCAACTTTGCCAGCGGTCCCTTGCGATATTTTACCGTATGATTTTGTTACGACTGCACTGGTTCACACAATCGCAATGCGCCGGGAGAGGTTGCAAGAAGCCCACCGCCGGTGACTCCCGGCGCGTACCGGCGATATGTGAACCAGGGAGTAGTACAATATATATAGTATATATGGTATTGTACTACTCCCTGATGTGAACCAACACTTGTCCTCCAGCGCAGATATACGGGAATCTGATTGCACCGTACTAATAGGCGTATGCGTGTGTGCAAGGTCAGCTTGCTCTTTTCTAATCATGGAGAGTTCCCCTTGCATGTTGATGATTGCGGAGGAGATCCCTGAAAAAACTTCCTGAAGGACGGCCAATTCAGCCTTGACTGTCCCAACTATTTCGGTCTTGATGCTTTCGATCAGGCCATTGACATCTAATATGGAGTCTTCGGGAGGCGAGATAACCTCTAAGTCACTTACCGGCGACTTGCTGCCTGCATCTCGACCGCATTCCGTAGGGTGTGTGGTTCTGCCCGCAGAACACACGTTCGCCTCTCCAGTAGAGTCACCAGCAGACCGAGAGTCTGTGTCGTCCTCCTCAACGTAGAGATCAAAGCATGGCTTCCCAAAGGCCTGCTTTGGGGTTACCGATCCTTGCTTGTAGCTATCGTTTGGATATGAATAGTCGATCAACGGCATGTTCACAGCTCAAAAAAATGCAACCGCACTCTACCATGTACAATCGCACTGGTCGGTGGGAAGATGCATTGAACTCCCGACACAACAAGAGCACAGTAATTTTAGTTATAATTCATACATTTACATTTTAATGGATACCTGACCGGTTTCTGCAATTCGAATGCTTCATCAGAGGATGAAGAATGAGGTAGAAAACACTAGCTTATATACACGGTAGGCATGAATTGGCATACTAGTAGTGTAAAGTGGAGAAGGTTGCTAGTCATGTTGCGCTATGCACCAGTAGCTGAGCGTGTAGCAATGCAGTACTTGAAAATAATTGTCTTGGCGCAAATGTGGCTAATACACATGGGTAGCGTCAACCTTAGGAAATAGCTAGGTGAAAAGTTGTAAAGCTGTACAAAAGTAAATGAACCATAGGGTTGAACTAGGTGAAAGTTGTAGGTTTGTACAGATGTTTTTGGTTGGTTCCAGAAATTTCTGGAACCAACCAAAATTCTTGACTGGAGTCACGACTTGAATTGTATTTGCTGGGCGAGCCCTCGTTCACGCAGTTGTCCTTATCGTAATAGTCAATATCTGCTTGCTGGACGGACTAGCGGCTAGAATAGGGATGACCAAATGGTCCAAGTGTGTACTAGTACACGATTATTGTTTCCATCATCGTGAAATGAGCGTTGTGGAATTGCAGTCGTCTGCCTTTGGCACTGAGGACATAAGGAGAGTTGATTGTTACTTCTGCTCAGCAATGAAGCGATCATCAGCTCTCTTTGTTCTAATTATTGAGAGGACATACCGGCATCGCAATCAAGTAAAGATTAGGCAAACCTCGCCAACCTCCAAAGAGAGTCGAAGATATTTTCTCCAAATGCAAAGACGATCTTTGTGAGTTTGTGACTTGCATTTGCGTGCATACATGAGCAAGTAACGGACCACGGCACGTGCGCGGTTACCATGCATGCCATCTCGAACCCACGCCATCTTTCTAAGTAAGTAATGCATGCCGCTTCTTGACAGCCATGGTGACAAGGCCAGTTCTCCACTGACTTGTCAATTCTTCAGTTCCGGTGCGCACGCGGACCGTGCCCCTACTTGTAAGTTGTAGTACAGCATGATGTACAGTGCTAGTGCATGCAGTATGAGTACATCGCACAAGATCAATGCATTGATGCATGCGGTAAACCCGTGTCGACCTACCTTCGTTGGAATCAAAAACGAAGGTTCGTTTCAAAGGAAAACGAAGGTCGTTCGAACCTTCGACTACTTCGTTTCACCCCTAATTTTGATGCTATAAATTCATGCTTGCTTATTCCGTCTCGGTGCCAAAGCGACCGGCCACACTTGGTTGGCGCTGAGGTGGCATAGCATGGAATCAGCTTACACCAGGGAGCTAGAGCGATGTTGTGCTTCATGACCAAAATCTGGTGATCTGGTCCAAACGATTGTCCGAGCGGTCATTGACCAGTGGCTACGAGACCCTGAGTGACTGTGCTGGAGACTTCTGGTAGCGGGTCCCAACTGCGCTTGCAGCTCGACGAAGTACGGTGAAGACTGCGATTGCGAACGTTGATGTTGTGGCTGCTGTTCCACAATGATGTTGCATGCCGGCTGTTTCAATCGCAGTATTCTGCGTCGTCTTCGCAGATGGTGGATAGCAATCGTCAGCTGCCTGGTGATGTTGGTCATGTTCGTATGGTTCCCCATGTTGGGCAGCGTACATCAGCAGTATGCCGTAGTGCCAGCTTTGCCGTCAGTACAGGGAGAACAGATAAGAAGAGAGGGAAGATGGAGCGATCTGTTCGCACCACCCGTCCCATCAGAAGAGAGGTTTACCGCCGCTTGGCTGTTTTCCACACCCAGTTTTACAAGTAGGGAAGTGTTGCGTACACTGCCACCGATCCAGAATGTTGCTGCAAAGATAAAGCCAGGACGATTTGTGTACATGGTCACTGGCAAGGGTGAGCCCAGTTTGCGCTGGAAAAGACGTTCCACGTGGGAACATGTTACAGTTATTTACTTGGCATGGGGTGATGATTTCACCAAGTCAGTCAAGCACATTCCAGGACAGAAGCTCATACCATTGTTCCTGCCCAATTCTACCTGGACGACAGGCAGGAATAAGCTGCTGAAGTCAGCATACCAACTGGAAAAAGATCAAGGCTGGTGTTTCGAGTTCTTGCTGTATTTCGATGAGGATGTGTATTTCTCACAACGTCTGGCATCACACCCAGAAACAGTGATAACAGATAAGTCCAGTGATGATGCTCAATTGCTCTGGCTGCACAATCTTCTATTGCGTGATCGGCCTATGCGCGCCAGCGTGTCCTATAAGGACGTAGCAAGCCGTAAGTATCCATGGAACACAGCAGCGAGTCTAGAATGCATGCAGCAGTGCCACGTCGACCATTTGTTCATGGCATACCATCGTACTGCCACCCCGTTTCTACTTCCCTACGACTCACGATTTGATGCTGAAGACTGGTGGTCATCTGCGTACATATCTAATCTCTTTATGGCTGCTGTATTGCCAATGCATTGTGCGTATTACCGAGAGATACTAATCCTCAATGATGACAAACAGCAACATGGATACTACAGAATTGGAGCGTATAGTGAGCTGTTCAAATCTGCTAAGCGCCATGTACAGAACTGTTTGGGCAGAGTGCATTACAATGGTTATAGGGTCAATGGCAGTCTGGAGAAGTTTTTCGTGTCCCTATTAGGTGCAATGGTACCGCATGAGGTCAACATCCCTGATGACAAAGCTTGTCTTAGGGGCCATCCGGGAATAGATTACTTAACACGTTTAGGTGTCGGGGCTCATCTATTTACATGTCCTGTGGTCTCTGCCAGCCCCACATACATGTAATGGTTTATCATGCTTCAAGCTCCAACGTAAATCACATTTAAAACGCTCGTGTTTTTTCACTCCAAGTGTATAAATCCTATTGTAGTTTCATCATTCTCTTTAGTCACGGATTCCATTGATAATTTTCACAAGAAAACCACAGTACGGAGGACGCTCTTGTGCTAGCTGTCAATCGATGGCTGAAAGCGAAGTATGAGCGCAAACTCACAGGTGTGATATTCGTGGATATGTCGAAGGCTTTCGACTGTGTCAAACACACCATCTTGGCACAGGAGCTATCCGACATTGGGGTCGGCGGTACTGTCCAGCTATGGTTCACTAGTTACCTGAGTGAGCGGCTTCAACGCGTAGTTGTGGGCGGAAATTGCTCGGAACACGTCGCATGCAGTCGAGGGGTGCCGCAAGGATCCGTCCTCAGCCCCCTCCTGTTCACACTATACATCCGTAACCTTCGATGCTGCTTGCCCCAGCAGGTCACAAACCAGGAATTTGCAGACGACATTGCAATTGAAGCCTCGGACAGTTGCGAACAAGTGTGCTCTTCTCTAAGCACAGCCATCACTGGCCTGTCGCAGTGGTTGGAGGACCGTGGATTAATGCTGAACCAAAAGAAAACGCAAGCCCTGTTGATTACCCCAAGAGGCCCAGCCCCTGACACAGATAACGTTCGAATTCGCTGTGGGAATGCAGCCCTTGCAGTTGTGGAACAAGCGCGGTACCTGGGCGTAATGGTAGATGGGCAGCTCTCCTGGGAGCCTCACGTCAATCACACAATCCAGCAGGTGCGGAAGTCAGTAGGTGCGCTGTGGCGGAGCCGCCGAAGCCTCACCCTGGCGTCAAAGATCCTGTTTTACAGGTCGATGATCCAGGGTAGGTTGTCGTACGCTTCCAACGCCTTTTATCCGTCACTTCAAATTGGCAACATGGAGCCCCTCACACGTCTAACGAAGTGCGCTATCCGCGGCTTCTTCGGTCTGCCACCGTGGTCGCGCACGAGCCCGATCTTTGAACAGCTCCGCCTCACCACCCTGGAGGACATGTTTAACATTAAGCTCCTAATCTTTGTCCGTGGTTGTCTGTTCTCCCGAGCTAGCTCCCTCTTCACCAGCTTCTTCGTGAGAGTTACTGGTGACCGCACTCGGGGAGCAGCACATCACCTCGTTCGAGTACCATTTTGGCCCGGTCCTGCGGGTCGAGCGACCATGCAGTTCATCGGCGCAGTCCTGTGGAACCAGCTCCCGCCTGATCTCCGTTCCGAGCACAGCCACCTTCAGTTCTGTGCCCTGCTAAAAGCGCATCATGGCTCCGCTTAAATGCTTTTCGGCTAGTGTGTTTCTGTGGTATAGCGGACTGAAGAATAGTAAACGTGTTTTGCAATATATGTATGAACCTATTTTGTATATAGTATGTTCCCATTCCGTTTTTGCTTTGGTGTAGCCCTGAGGTTGATTGCTTATTTATTTCTACCCTTCCTCTCCTGTCCCCCCCCCCCCTCTCTCATTCCTTCTGTCGTCCACATGTATCAAAGGAGGCGAAATCGCCTGTTTGTGGTGCGACGTTAAATAAACTTCTACAACAACAACCTAGACCTGCTCCAAATCCTGTTTGGTGGTACCCCTGTACCGGAGGAAAACAGCATATCACTGCTTGGTGTTCGATTTGACTCCAAATTGTCCTTCGCTAGTCACCTCAGGACCGTGACCATCCGCGCCCAGCAGCGCCTCGGCTTTCTCCGACGAGCGGCCCACATTTTAACGCCAGCTGGCCGAACGACTGCCTACAAGGCATTCGTGAGGCCCGTGATGGAGTATGCCCGGCTTGTGTGGATGGGCGCGCCAGCCAGCCACATCCAACGTCTGGATAATGTTCAACGCCGCGCACTGCGCATCATTGGCCCTGGTGCAATTCTCCCCAGTCTGGCTGTCCGCCGGACTGTTGCTGCTCTCTCGTGCATGTACAAATTGCATTTCATTACTGGTCCTCCTCAGCTACATGCTGTATTGCCACCGCATCGCCACCGCATCGCGTTTCTCCAGCCAACCCCAGAACCAGGAACCAGCACAATAATGCCACCAGCCACGCCTATCAACTGTCAGACACGCTCCCTGTCTCAGCTCCATCCGTCGTGAAGCGGTCGTTCCCGTACTGCTGTATTGGCACATGGAACTCCCTTCCTGACAGGCTGCTGTCGCAGCGCCCACACAAAACACGTTTTCAGTCATTCAAGGCAAAGGTCTACCGACACCTGAGACACCTGGTACTGGGCAACAGATTCCCTGTAATATTTCGAGCTCGTCGGTTGCCGGACCCGCTAATCCGCGTACCTGGCCTTGCTCAGAGTGCTCAGCTGTGTTTTGCATACATGGAAAAACTTGTTATGATTCTTTTCTTTTCTCTGCTTATTCTTTTACCAGGCGTGGGCCATCCCCTGGATTATCAAAATGGGTGCCTTATTATTTTTCTGTTTTTTAGCTTGTTTTCTTTACACTTCTTTGTGCGAGTTTCGTTTCAGATCTATTAAAAAAGTTCATAAGTTTTGGTTGATGAAGTTGACATGTACATTGTACATCAGTCCAAACACTGATAATAAACAATCTCTTTTCATCTTGTTTTTATTTTTCTAAGCACCTACCGGTACTTTTACCTATTCTACTTCCCCATAGCTAGATCTAGCTTTGCTTTACATTTCTGTTTCTTTTTCCTGGTGCGTGCTTGTGGCATTGAAGCCGAGACCTTTGGTCGGTGGAGCCCCTGGTACCTCATCATCACTGCTGCCCAGTGCAGCACCTGCTCAGTAGCTGTTTGTTTTTGTCCACATAATTATTTATTTTACGAGTTGGGTTTGTAGTAGTAGTAGTAGTAGTATTCTTTTATTTTCCATCGGAAGCATCAACAGTGATGAACACAACTCTTAAGAGGGCCGATAACAGAGTAGAGGGGTGTGGGGTGAGAAAAAATAATAATAATAAGAGATATTTAAACTAAACTAAACTGATACTTGGAACAATAAAGCAGCAGCAGTAAGCAGTAAGCAGTAAACACAGGTATACAATACAAGCGATGCAGATCAATGAGGCCGTTTGCTGAAAAGAAGATCAAAATACTTCTGAAAAGACGCTGTCTTTAAGCATGGTCATAATGGGATAATGCAAGAATTAAAGAGATGTTTTTAAAAACGAATTTAAACTAGGAACGCAGTAAACACAGTTATACAATACAGGCGGTGCAGATCAATGAGGGAGTTTGCTGAAAAGAAGATCAAAATACTTCTGCAAAGACGCTGCGTCTTTTAGCATGGTCTAAAGGTGCTTAGCAAATGTAGCGCGGTGCTGGGTGCGCCACTCCACAGGCAAAGAATTAAAGAACAGGGCAGCACGATTTGAAAAGGAATTGACACCGTCAGTCGTCCGGAATTTAGATATTGCAATAGCAGCATTAAAAGAGCTTCTTGTTGTCCTAGGGCCGGTTGAAACTTGAGGGAAAGGTCCGTCAGATTTGGGAGAGGGAAAACGACATGATTAACATGGATAAATTTAGCAATGCTACGAATAAGGTAATGTTCAAACGGATCAATCGACAATCTAGCTAACAGCGGCATGACGTCGTCTTGTAGTTTCGAGCCACAAGCAGCGCGTACAGAACGACGATAAACGGACGAGAGTCGCTGTCTGTCCTTGGCGGATAGCTTCATTGCAAAGCAAGAGCAGCAGTATAATAAGTCAGGCAGGATAACAGAGAGGATAAACTGCCGTGTTGCCTTCAAACTTAGTTGCCGAAAACACCGTCGAAGAGCGCCAATTTTTGTGCAAGTCTTCTTAACGATAAAGTCTATGTGACCAGACCAAGAAACATCACTGTCTACAATGACTCCCAGAATTCTCGTGCTAGACACTTGAGTCAGAGGCTGTTGGTTAAAATGATTGGAGTTGAGAGGGGTTGAGAAGACTTAGAAATCATCAAAGTTACAGTCTTTGTTGTATTAATGCGCAGCCCAAGCTCGTCTAGATCCACAGAAATTGCAGATAACGAATCAGTAACGGTAGCGACGGCCTCAGCTTGTGTACGTCTGCTGGCATACAACGTCATGTCGTCAGCGAACATCAGGAGCTTGCAAGAAAAGGCCTCTGCTGTCAATGGGAGCTTCCGTACATAGATGTTAAATAGAACCGGACCCAGAATGGTGCCCTGTGGCACGCCACTAGTGATTGCCACCAACGGAGATGTTCCAGTGTGGGTAACCACCCGCTGTTGTCTGGCACAAAGGTATGATCGGAACCAGGCCAGGGCTGCTCCCGAAATACCGACAGCTGCGAGAGCAAGAAGAAGCTGCTGATGCTTCACCATATCGAATGCTTTTTTCAAATCAATACAGACAACCGCCGTATGCAGTCCAGCGTCGCGCGAGACAAGCCAGTCGTTCGTAACCTTGGTGAGAAGCTGTCCGGTAGAACGGTGCTTCCGAAAGCCAAACTGGTCCACATGGAATGGGCAACGATCATTAAAAAAAAGATGTATACGAGAAAACACAAGCCCCTCCAGGAGCTTGGCTAGGATAGATGTTAAAGATACTGGGCGGTAGTTAGAAGGGCAGTCGCGGGGGCCTTGAGTTGACTTCAGAATTGGTGTAATGTTTGCAATTTTGAACAAGGATGGGAATTGACCAGACGAGAGGGAAGTGTTGAATAAGATAGCAAGTGACAGAGCAATTACGTCTTTTGATATTTTAAGTAGACACGGAAGAATGCCGTCCGGTCCAGGGGCTTTATTACTTTGGAGGTCACCGATCCGAAGCTTCACCTCTGCTACTGTAACGGCTGAAAACGTAGTAAGGTCGTCGGATTTAGCAGGTCCCATTGGGAGCTTGTAATTCGCTTCCTTATGTGTGACAATCGAGTGAAAATAGTCGTTCAATCGCTCAGGTGGGATGGTAACCGTTTGCTTCGGAGAGGAACGCTTTGTGATCATATTCAAGGCTTTCCAGAACTGCCGAGGCTCCCGTTCATACCGCTGGCACTGGTCTGAAAAGTATAGATTCTGTAGGTGTCGATACAAGTTGCACTGGTTGCGCAGCCGCTTGAATTGTACAGATAGGCTCTCGTCTCGAAAGTTAGTAGCTTTTAGTTTCTTGAAGACCGATTTGCGCTTTCTAATCAAGGCAAGGAGGGGCGAGGTCATGAACGGGCAATTTTTCCGACGGGACTTCCCGTGTTTCCTGGTTACGTACGGTAGTAGTAGTAGTAGTATTTATTATTTGACTAGGGGAGTCCCAATAGGCATGGCCTTGTTACAGGGAACCCTAGGTGAATCTTTGTGAGGTGAGCAAAAGTACCAGCAGATTGTGCCTGACGACAGTTTGGAGGAAGAGTGTTCCACCGACCTGCCGCCAGAAAAGAAACTGAGCGCAGTCCATACCCAATATGTACAGTAGGTAATACTAAGGCAGCTGTATCCTGGCCACTAGTACGAGCATTTGTGTGCGGGCCAACTGAACGCAGGAGAAACAGTGAATGAAGGAGGGGGCTAGTAATTGATGACAAGCAGCGATAGACCAAAACGTATAGTTTCAAATTAACTCGTTGCTCAACGGTGCGATGATATCAAGCACAACATTGACTTTCCCTGTCCACTCGTCCAACATCAGGTCTGGGGTACGGGATGTAAAGATATGAAGATCGGAGGACAGCAGCATATCGCAGAAACGCTGAGCGTTGAAGTTCCGGTAGTCTCTGCGTGTTTGATGGGTAGTAGTATTGCTCCGCGCATCCATGATGGTTTGTGAATAATAGTAAAAAATAAATAAATAAATAAAAAATAAACCTATGCCCGCGACAGAAAAAATGGAGTAACATCTGCTCAGCCATTTAGTCTAGTACTGCTCTTCTTACATTTGACCTTCATTACAATTTATTGCAAGACTCTTCTTTTTCTTTTTCATTTCGTTCTCCCATTCTCACACACACATGCTCACAGTTAATTCTGCCGTCGTGAGTCACATTCGGGGCGGATACGAGAATAATAATAATAATCCGTCAAGGCCTACCCGAAACACTGTGTATTGAGCAGGGAGTGGTGCTTTCTTGCAGGTTTGCCGAGTGGGCGGTTCGATGGACTCCTCGTGTGCTCTGGATGACTGTCGTGAGTCAGTCAAGTGAGAATTCAAGTCGGCAGGAAAATCGCGAGCTCCCATGTCGTAGCCCTTTCCCAAAGATGCTCGCCCTTTTTTCGCCCTTTTAGCCCTTTTTGGAAAAGCCCGTTTCTTTCGCCCTTTGTTGCGTTTTTGGTGAATATCGCCATTTTTGAGCTTATTAGCTGAAAGTGCTAAAATTTGTTTGCTCATGCATGCGCTCACAGTTTCCGAGTGCTCGATGTGGATAGGCCTTGGCACGCCACATTTTCGGGGGGGGGGGGCAACAAGTTGGTGAAGCTTGTACCCGGTGTACAGAATGCTGTAAAAAGTGGGTTTTTGAACTTTACTTCTTGTTTTGCCTTTCGTGCGCTTATTCTTTTCTCAGCCTGGGTTCATATCTGAACATGTATCATGGCTATCCTTCACAGAAAAAAGAGCACTTTTTCCTGTTTTCACTGAAAAAAGAGCACTTTTTCAGCATATTTTGAGGGAAGCGAAAAGCACTAAGTGCGAATTAAAAGAGCACCTTTGGTAAAGGGCTACCATGTAGGGAGCAACACACTCTTCCCCTAAGGAAATCTAGTGGTTCCTAATACAGTATAGTGGAAATCAAAGCTGGCATAGTAACATGGAAAGTGGGGGCACAAGGTTCTTGGATATTAGTGCTAATTCCAAAGAGGGGAAAGCGAGCGCCATCGAGCCGAGCACAAGCTACATTCCATGGCTTCATGAAATGCTGGCCTGGTATGATGACGGGACGGCAAGACCAGACAGAACGGTCAAACCACAATTCGACAACGCAAAGCAACAACCACCCAGGTTGGGAGGCTCAATATTATCAGAGATGAAAATGCCGTGAAATGTCTCAGTCCAGTTTTGTTCTAGATTGTGCACGTCTGACTGTTCAAAATCTGGTTTAGTTGGTGGACTCGATCGCATGACTTGTGCCCACAATTTCCATGTTATAATTATTGTTTTCCTTGGCTCACCATCTGAGTTCTTTATGCACACCTGAAGAGCCGTCATGAACAATACGGCGAAACAATTGTCGTCTGATGCTATACAGTTATGTTATGGTGTACTAGCTGTGCTAGTACTTGTTAATGTTAGCGACAACCGAGCTAGCGCACACACTGCACTGCATTGCTTTGTACTGCATTCAAGACTGACGTTATGCGCTTTGTTTTGCTGCGTAATCACAAATGGCACCAGCCCAATTTGCTGAAAAGAAAAAAAAATCTTGCTTGCCCTGTTGTGCTCTTCCAGACAACGGATCGTGCTTCAGCAGTGTTTCTTTTCCCACCATCCATCCCTATCCAACTTATTCACACCATCATTATAATTATCGTACCCACTAATCGGGTCCACTCTCACAACTGGTGTTACCTAGCTATTTGCTGTGGCTCTGCCTTGCGCTATAATTATTACATCCATTTAGCATTGCAGCTCTACGTTGAGCTAACAGTAGCTCTACTTTGAGCTAACAGCAGCTCTACTTTGAGATAACCGCAGCTCTACTTTGAGCTAACAGCAGCTCTCCTATGAGCTAAAAGCAGCTCTGCTATGAGCTAACTGCAGCTCTGCTCTGAGCTAACACCAGCTCTACTTTGAGCTTCAAACTAGTTTTTTTCGAAACCAGCACTCCTCAATCCAAAGATGCCTCTTTGTTGACTTGTTTGTGTGAGGGATGGGGCTAATTGCAACTGCAAGTAGTTAGTCCATCGTAGGGTTTATCGGGTGTTAGCGGCCGTCTAAGTTGCCTTCGGGAACGGACACAGTAACATTTTTTTTTAGTCCATCGTTGTCATCAACTAAGTATATTACCGTAGGATACTGGCGTTCGGTTTGTTACAATTCGTCCTCGCGAACCTTCCCCTTCATATTTTCATCTCTGATAATATTGAGTCTCCCAAGCTGGATGGTTGTTGCGTTGCGTTGTCAAATTGTGGTTTGACCGTTCTGTCTGGTCTTGCCGTCCCGTCATCATACTAGGCAAGCATTCCATGAAGCCTTGGAATGTAGCTTGTGCTCGGTTCGATGGCGCTCGCCATTCCCTCTTTGGAATTAGCACTAATATCCAAGAACCTTCCAAGTTGGAAGGCCGTTGGTTAGCGCTATCGAGCAGTGCTCAAGCTGACTGTCATGCCGTGAAATGCCTCAGTACTCCTTGTCAGTTTTGTGCTAGATTGTGCACGTCTGACTGTTCAAAATCTGGTTTAGTTGGTGGACTTGATCGCATAACTTGTGCCCACAATTTCCATGTTACAAAAAGGATATTGTGGAAAAGTAGAGATGGGAAGAAGAAAGAAAAGAAAACAGAAGGTTGATTGTAACGAACCATATCAATTCAGTGAGCTATGGAAAACCGAGTGGTCTCAGTGTTGGTTTCTTGCAGGTTTTTCAGAGCGGAAGGCTGGACGGATGTCTCGTGTACTCTGGACGGCACAGCATCTGACGATGTGGAGGTGCCGGCTCGCCCTCAGAAGTTCAGTGTGATGGCGGTAAACTTTAGGTGGCCGGCCGGGCCATATTGCGCAACTCATCGAAGCGAATTTCGAAGAAGGCGCTAGTTTCCATGGAAACGAGGGTCACTGGGTGGTGATAGTGTCTTCCATTGACGGGTATACAGTCATTGCTTGATTTCCTGTTGTCCATGTTGGCTAGCTTAGGATGTGGCCATGTAGATGCCATTATTATTATTATTTTTTTATAATAGCTATAAAGAGAACAAATTCTGCTGTCATCGCCACACTACAACAAAGTCATGAAGGTTTACCAAAATCGATTTTCTTGTCACAATCATCAGTGGAAAGCCGTGACTGAAGAATAACCATGCCAAATCAATAATTTATATACATTCAATAATGTGTTACGAGAACAAAACAAAGTGCTAAAAATAGAATGAGGGAAGGTGAGACAATAGAAATAAAGTGAGAGCTAAGTGCAACAGGGGTGAGGAACTAATTGCAACGCTAGAACTGTGTAGTGAGACAAACAATCATGCTGTGCACCTACGAAAACAATCTTAACGCAACTACATGTTTCTTCTGCTTACTAGGCCTTGACAGATTATGCTAGCATAATTTTTCGCATAATTCCTACCAAAATCGAATCATCGCATAATTGGAGGCAAACTGCATACGAATCGCATAAAATTGGAATAATCCGCCTGTTCGCATCAAATTCCATACAGTAAAAATGCTGTACATGTTCTACAAGTACAAGTACAAGTAGATGCACCAGGAAGTCGTAGGTTTACGACTTCCTTGAGAACATGTCCAGTCCACTACAATCAGTGACGGTCGCGCGGTCGTAGCTGTAGGTCGAACGGTGCGTTGACCCCGTTGAACTTTTGCTACTACAGTACAACGCCCTCTACAAAAAAATTCCCCTGTTATTTTGCACAGAACCATTATACATCAGCAGCATATGTGAGCACAATGCGGCACAATATGATAACTTTTAGCAAAAAAATAGCATAATTCTGCAATTTTTTCAGCAATGCGAAAAGCATAATTTCACGAAAATATTAGCATAATCTGTCAAGGCCTACTGCTTACAAAGATCAGGCTTATGCAAACGAATACAAACAGCCTCAAGTACTTTCAACTGACTAGCGTACCGTGCACGACAAAGAACAGAAAAACTAAAATCATCATACACCTGCAGACACTTAGGGTGAGACAACAGATGAAGAAAAACGGCAGACTTCTTACGATCACAATCACCATCCGATTCCTCGTCTCCACCAACCGCAACCTCGTCCCCCGTCTCATCTTCCAACTCGTCCTCAGTGTCGTCCTCCGTGTCATTCTCCTCATCACCACCGATCGGTCCCAGGCTCGCTTCACGTTGCTGAACCTCTGTTCGTTGACTCCTCCTTTTTTTAGCACTTTGTTTTGTTCTCGTAACACATTATTGAATGTATATAAATTATTGATTTGGCATGGTTATTCTTCAGTCACGGCTTTCCACTGATGATTGTGACAAGAAAATCGATTTTGGTAAACCTTCATGACTTTGTTGTAGTGTGGCGATGACAGCAGAATTTGTTCTCTTTATAGCTATTATAAAATTGTTGTCTCCGCGTCGATTATTATTATTATTATTATTTAGGGGTGAAAGTTGGCACTGAGATCCCGAATACGAGTACTCTGATTTTCTCCGATCGATCATTCGAGTATTCTTCATCTTCTAAAAATTGCACACCAAGGGCCTTAAAATCACATGATACAACCCTGATTGAACCGAGTAGCAGCCATTGTTTTCGGGTAAATTGGTTGGTAGGTCATTTGCGCTCTCTCTCTACTCGTGAACAAATGTTCACCACACAGTCTGCACATCAATATCTGCCGACTGCTGCTCTGAAACTGCAGATTTCTATGGTAGATGCATGTGCCATGTATGAACGAGTACTCTGATTTATTCCGAGTACGATTGTTTTTGAAAAAAAACGAGCGAGTACTCGAGTACTCGGTATAATTGTTTCACCCCTATTATTATTATTTAAAAATTCGACTAGGTGACAATAATTTTAATATGGCAACAAGTAGGACGAACTGAAGCGACATGTGGACTACTATAATATTATTAACAATGTAAGCGATGGAGACGATGCAAGAAACAACCTAAAGGGTAAGGAAAAATACATGTAAGAAGAAAAAGGCAGAATGAAGTTGAAGACACCACTGCAGCTGTACTTATGGTTGATAAATATGGTGGTAAAGACACACCTGGCAATATGGCGGTAAACACACTGCTATGCCGGATACTGCCAGCCATGCATCGACCAGGCGCCAGGCGCGAACTGATGGTGGTGGTGGTGAGAAGGAGAGCTCTGTGCCAGAACTTCGCAGCCTAGAGAGCGTGTGTGGGCAGGCGTGTGTTTACCGCCATATTGCCAGGTGTGTCTTTACCACCATATTTATCCACATAAGTACAGCTGCAGTGGTGTCTTCAACTTCATTGTCCCGAGTCAAGCTCCGTATGAAGACATCCAAGAAGAAGATTGCCTGATGAGTCCAGCGGGGACGAAACGTACGTCGCAATCGAGCTATGTCGTTGCTGTGTCATCATCTATGTGCCATGCGCTACTTGATGTACCAGCCTGCTATGCCGGATACTGCCAGCCATGCATCGACCAGGCGCCAGGCGCGAACTGATGGTGGTGGTGGTGAGAAGGAGAGCTCTGTGCCAGAACTTTGCAGCCTAGAGAGCGTGTGTGGGCAGGCGTGTGTTTACCGCCATATTGCCAGGTGTGTCTTTACCACCATATTTATCAAGAAAAAGGCAATGGAAAAAAAAGATGATTCGAACAAGTTTTCGTACAAAACTCTTCAGGAATCACCGTTGTACTAAAGAACAAAATGAGAACAAAGGAAATAATATAGCAATCAAGGTAGGGTGACACGATACAATGACAGCACTGGAATATCGAGGTGCGATTCCTCACAAAAGTGTGCAGAAAACAAGGGTATACAAGTAAGAACTAAGCGTGACAAGTGTGTATCAGCAACAAAAACAAAAAAGTGAGAACGAATGATAATAATAACAATAATAAACAAGAAGGTGACAAAACACATTTAGGCACAAGTGGCAACAACGTTGCCACGCTACACAAAAGAACATTATTTGAACAATTTTAGGGCAATAACACTATCTTTCTGGACACACAAATTCGGCTTATGAATGCACTGACAAACAGCTTCCAAAACTTGTAACTGCAAAAGATAACCATGACGAGCACGGCACAAAACAGAAAAACAGGAATCAGAATAAGTACGACAACAGTCAGTACTAGAAACCAAATGAAAATCTAAAATGATAATCCTAGCACTAAGGGACCATCGCAAAAGTTCGCAGAAGCCCCTGAAACGAAGAGCATACGTTTGGGGGGGAGGGAGTCGGTGCGAAAATCGCAAACCGGGCTTCAATTCAAAAAAGTATTGACGACATAATTATAGGAGCTGTAGGATTAGCATGCCATCACAGCCTAGCCGGTGTAGATCGCTTGTCAGGATGCGTAGTCCATTCATGCAACTGCGCGTGTCGCGTAGCTGGCTGCCTGTACACTGTGTGTAGTCTAGTACCAAGAGTCCAAACCGCGTGGTTTATATATGGACTCTTGCTAGTAGTACTAGTACTAGCTGGGGTTCATAGGGTTTATGAACCCCTGCTAGTACTAGTACCGTGTAGGGTTACTCGTACGCTTATTATGTGTGAGCATCCAAGTGAAAAAATGAAGCCCACATTGTGACTGTCGTTTCGTTTGAGGGGGGAGGGAGGGGGGTCAGGCCCGAAACTCACGGTCTTCGTTTCGGGGGCTTCTGCGAACTTTTGCGATGGTCCCTAAGGTAATAACAGGAAAAACTGCGAAAGCACTTAACGAACTTGTAAAGACTACTAGTATACTGTGACACAAGATATGACACCATGGCCAACCAGGGCCAAACAGACAGAACAAGCTGCTACTAGAACAATTTCAAACGAATAATGCTGACCTTCTGGACACACAGATTAGGCTTATGAATACGTTGACAAACAGCTTCTAACACACTCAACTGCAACTTATAACCATGACGAGCACGGCACAAAACAGAAAAAGAATAATCAGAATACACCTTGCAGCAATCAGGACGAGATACAAGATGCTTATACACTGATGACTTCCTACTAGAAAACACACGCTCGCACCCACTCTTACTCACACAATCATTCTCGCTCTCACACTCACCGGACTCACTGGACTCACTGGCCGAATCCTCCTCAACGACGTCCTGCCTTGGAGCAATCAGGTCCCGTCTCCTCCCATCCCTTGTCTCACGCTCCTGTTGTGCATTCCGTTGGCTCTGTACTTCCGTACTGAAATAGGTCATGGTGTAATTCGCAGTTGTTCTTCTGGGTCTCGTTGATATTGAGGTAGGTATTGTTGTCGTCTCTGCCGGTGATGCAGCAAGCGATGATGACGCAAACGTGTCTGCATGCAACACACGTGGCGTCGCCAAAGCCACATCCACCTCCGCTGGTGGAGGGAGTGACTTGGTCATGGCCACGGGAGCCAATGGTGGACTTGCCAAGTGGGACGCTAGGTCCTGTGTTGGCGGAGGTAGTGGTTGTTTACGGGGTCTTCCCCGCGTGGGACGCTCCAGTTGTGCGCTACGTGGGATAATGTGTAAAGGAGTGTGTTGCTTGATGCGTTCGCTCAGGTGCTGAACAGTCCTACCAACATACCGGCTAGCACAATTCCGGCATTCAAAGTTGTAGATTACATGACTTAAATGATGGGTTGGTAGGACGTCCTTCAACACCGTGAACGAACGCATCGTTGTGTAGACGGGTATGAAGTGTACCGCATAGTAGGTTTGTTTGATGATCGCACGAACTTCACGACTCACATTGTCAGACTTCTTGCCCTTCCATGGTAAGCACAAAAAGACAGGACAACGAGCAGGCCCTGTCAATTCATGTTTCGGCGTGGGGGCTGTAGACAACAGTTTATTATTATTATTATCTCCTTTATTCACTTCTTTCGAAGGCGATAAGCCAGACCCACCGGGAAATATTTCCATGGGTGGGACAGCAAAAAGAAGGTGAAAAAAACAAAAACAAAAATAAATAAATAAATAAAACCTAAAAACCAAAGGGACAAGAAATAGTTGAAGGAAGAGGAAGAAAGGAAAGAAACTCAATCCGAACTCCAGCATCAAAACAATAATAAAGAATTTGCAGCGACAGGCAAAATACATCAACCAATGAAGGGAGTATTACCAAAGGAAATATCAGTCTTTATCAGTCGTTATTCAAGTCTCTTAGCTATTGAACATGCAAACGCAGCAGAGGTGCATCTACATGTTAAGGATAGTTCTTAGTATTTTAATCGAACCTTGTATAGCCTCCTGTTGCACAATAGCCAGGTCTCCTCCCTGCACAGTCCGAAGGCATTGAGGAGTCTCCCCCACCAAGCCTCCCAGGGCACCGACAACCACAGGGACCACGTCAACCTGGGTGAGGGACCAAATCCTCGAAATCTCCCGCTTCAAATCATAATATTTCGAGCGCTTTTCAGCCATTTTCTTATTGATGTTGTTCTCACCAGGAACGCTGATGTCTATAATGTAGGCGATGCGCTCCTTGTCATCAACAAGATTCGTATCGGCTATAGCGTTGGTCTTTGCAACATTTATTTGTCATCAACAAGGAGCAGATCGGGCCTGTTTGCTGATAGTTTCAGGTCAGTTGGGACCGAATACTCCCAATAGAGGCGATACCGATCACTCTTGACCAATGCCTTGAGCTGGTGGTCGAATCGTGAAGCACCAGTAGGTAGATCTCGTGCTCTACACATTTCGAAGTGCACATACTTTACTATCCGGTTATGTCGTTCAATGTAACTGGTCCGAGCAAGAACTGGGCAGGCACTGACAATGTGGTCAATTGTTTCTAAGCTGCCCTTGCAAAGCCTGCAATTGGCATCAGTTCGAGCAATTGACTTAATTATGGCGTATTGGTAATTTTTCGTTTTGAGGGATTGGTCTTGTGCTGCCATAATCATGCCTTCAGTTGAAGGTTTCATTATTATTATTTTTTTTTTTAAAAGAGGTCGGAGGCGGATAATACTTTAAAACGAAGGTAAGTTATGGGTCGCAAATATCCACGCAAACACACATCCAGTCATAATAAGGCACTTGTCGTAAGTATCCGAACGTTTTCGGTCCCTTCTCATCAAGGATTATACAGGGAATGGCTCAAGCTGGAAAGACTAAAACTTATATAGCGTAAAGATAATTAGATAACAACACTCGTGACAAGGTGGAAAATTATCAAGTTTAGCACGACACAAAACTCGAAGGAAAATAATAATAGTTACAACAACATAGTGAGCAAATTAAGTTACATTGTTACCACCTCGACGAGGAGTAACACCAAACAATTGTAGCGACAACACATTTTCTTTCCGTACGCAAAGTTCAGGATCTAACTTACGGATATACAAAGCTTCTAACACAGCCAAATGTAACGCACATCTTCCACGTGACAATATTGAGAAAACATTATCACTGTACAACTCACGACAATTGGTACGGGCTGACAGATGTTGCTTGATTGACGAGGTGCGATTCTTAGCTCCATTGGGTGTTGTCTCCTCCAATGTCCCGTCATCTCGCCTCTTCGTGGCATCACCACTATCTGTCTCTTCGCGTTTCCGCGGCCTTCCACGTTAACTTAATTTGCTCACTATGTTGTTGTAACTACTATTATTTTCCTTCGAGTTTTGTGTCGTGCTAAACTTGATAATTTTCCACCTTGTCACGAGTGTTGTTATCTAATTATCTTTACGCTATATAAGTTTTAGTCTTTCCAGCTTGAGCCATTCCCTGTATAATCCTTGATGAGAAGGGACCAAAAACGTTCGGATACTTATGACAAGTGCCTTGTTGTGACTGGATGTGTGTTTGCGTGGATATTATTATTATTATTATTATTTTTTTTTTTTTAAAGAGGTCGGAGGCGGATAATACTTTAAAACGAAGGTAAGTTATGGGTCGCAAATATCCACGCAAACACACATCCAGTCCTAATAAGGCACTTGTCATAAGTATCCGAACGTTTTCGGTCCCTTCTCATCAAGGATTATACAGGGAATGGCTCAAGCTGGAAAGACTAAAACTTATATAGCGTAAAGATAATTAGATAACAACACTCGTGACAAGGTGGAAAATTATCAAGTTTAGCACGACACAAAACTCGAAGGAAAATAATAATAGTGACAACAACATAGTTGTGCAACAAGGAGTATCGCAGCTCGAGACGACGCCTATCCAGGAAGTTGGACTGGCTAAGGCAGCAAGCTGATTTGACGAGATTAAACTTCTGGGCATAGCATTCGACTCGCAACTGTCCTACGCAGCACACCTCCGGGCCGTGTCCTCAAAGGCTGCCCAACGCCTACACTTCCTGAGAAAGGTTGCGCCCCTGTTGGACTCCAGCGGCCGCACGGCAGTCTACAAAGGCTTCGTGCGGCCAACAATGGAATACTGCTGCCTGGTGTGGATGGGGTCAGGTACATCCAGACTGGACAAAATCCAGCACAAGGCACTGAAGGTGATTGGCCCAGGCGCCTGGCTCCCCAGCCTGAAACACCGCCGACTGGTTGCTGCGCTTTCGTTCACGTTCAAGCTGTCTTACCTTCCAACAACAAGCCCCCTGAAGCCCATCCTCCCACCTCCAGCCAATCCCCGCCCAGTGGGTGGTCGATCCACTAGGTTAGCCACGGAGACTGCCCACTGCCACCCGCTCCAGCTCAAGTCGACGCTGCCCGTGCGCATTCGTAGCAGCCTCCAGGGTTCCTACCCAGACTGCATTATTCCCTTGTGGAACAGCCTACCAGCGACCATTCTACCAGCACGGCCGCAACCCAGCCAGCTCCAATTATTCAAAGAAAAATGCAACAAGTATCTGCTGCACCTGAACTGGCAAGCAGCCACCGATGCCCTATGAAACGGTTTAGACCAGTGCCTCACTAGCATCCTCCCCCCCCCCCCCTTACCACAATGTGACGTTATCTTTCACTCTGCTTCTCTCACGACCATCTACCCATTGTCCTTGTTTCTCACTATTATTCATTTCCCCTCTTCCTCCTCTCTACATGGTTTTACTGCATTATGGCGCGCTTTGTCTGCGTAGACGCCGAGACCTTTGAGGTCGGCAGAGCAGCCTGGCCCCGCCACCACTTCTCGCACATATTCGGGAATATAGTGGACTTTCGTATAAAAAAAAAAAATAAAAAAAAAACGAGAACTCGTGCAGGGAGAGTTAGGGCGGAGACAGCAGCGGGTGACGCTGGCCAGGACCGGTCAGCGTGCGTTCTCGACTTAGATCACTGCGTACCCAATGAGACAGTAGCTGTGCTGCAGAACGGCCCTGGCTTTGTGCCATCCACTGGCCGAGTGGGGAAGAGAGACTTGGAGGATGTGGAGGTTGGAGTCGAGAGAATGGCCTATTCGCTACGGTGGTGGGCGAACGCAAATGTGGAGCAGCAGAACCAGGCCAATGCAGAACCGGACACATTCGACAGCAAAATTTGGCATATCAAAGCCCACGGTTTTGAACAGGGTCCAAAGCTGCCAAGGGAAGAAGAATTCGGCTTGGCCAGTTTCAAGCGCGAGGTCATGAATATCTACCGAACAGCGTCAGCTCCCCGGCCTAACATGTCTCGAAAAGACCGCGAGCGGCTTACCGACCTCCGCGACGATGATTCTGTGGTCGTCAAGAGGTCCGACAAGAGCAATAAGTTTGTGGCGATGAAGATGGCAACGTACCTTGATAAGGCCGAGACTATCCTGTCAGATGAGACAAAGTTCACACCCGTCAATGTCACCATCGATGATTGGGAGAAGCAAACGCGCACCATCCTTCAACGCGTCTGTGGTGGTACACTAGAGAAGGACCTGTACCAAGCCATACTCCCTGGCGACAACAGGTTTCCGGAGATGTATGGCCTACCTAAAGACCACAAAGCCACGGTACCGCTTCGGCCAGTTGTGTCAGCTGTTGATAGCCCGGTGACCAATATTTCTATTGTCCTGGAGCGTATACTCAACCAATGCCTGAAGTATGTCCCAGCACATCTGAAAAACACGCTGGAAGCATTGGAGGATATCCGGCAAGTGTATCCCGACCTACAAGCCCCAGCGGGGACCATCATCGTTACGATGGACGTGGTTGTTGTTGTTGTTGTTGTTGAAATTTTATTTTGTATCGCAGACCAAACGGGCAAGGGTGCCCTATATTATGATGGCGATAAAGTAATGGCCGAGAGCCAAGGATACAACAAGCAAGCCTCCACGAAAGAGAGAAAAACACAGAAAACACAGACTGCAAATACTCAAAAAGAAAAAAGAGAAAGGGAAAAAAAGAAAAATAAAGAAGAAGAAAGCACAGTTGAGTCACAGTTGAGTCACGACTCCAAGTCCAAGCCTAGATGCTGGCTAACCATAAAAATAAACCTTTAAAAGTCTCTTGAATGATCTATGGCAGGCGAGGGACTTGAACTCTTGGGGCAGGGCGTTCCATAATTTAACAGCAGAAACGAGCGGCCGACAGTCACCAGAGACTCGCCTGTTGGCAGGGACAACATACGCATTTGGATCGTTGATCCGAGTGACGCCTTCAGTCTGGCGACGTAGGCGCTTGGACAGGAGATTACTAATTCTGGCGGTGTGGATACGAAGCATGAGGAGGCGGAGTTTACAGTGGGCGTTTTGGATGATGGGGATGAGGCCTAGACGGGTGTAGATGGGATCTGTGTGGGAGGGGAATGGCTGGTTGGCAACGCAGCGGATACATCGCTTGTCGAGGACCGAAAGCTGATGCCGTTGGTGCGCAGAGAGAACCGAGAAGAAGGCATTAGATCCATACAACATGTCCGGTAGTATTAACGATCTGTAAAATAGCAGGGCTTGTTGCTCAGTTAAGCGGGAGCGAATGGCTCGCAGCGCCGTCAGTTTCTGGGAGGTCTTCCGTGTAATAGTTGCAACTTGAGTCTCCCACCGAAGCTGGGTGTCGAGATGTAGACCTAGATATCGAGCATTTGTGGTCTGAGCTAGGGGATTTCCATTGCATTCTATGTTAAGTAACAAGGGCTGCCTGCGAGACGCATGAAGGGCTAGAACGTGGGTTTTGGAGGGATTTAGTATTAAGCCTCTTTCTTCCAGAAAGTTGGCCAGGTTGGAGACTGAACGGGAGAGGGTTAAATTCAAGAATTCGACGGATTGACTGATGGCGTCTAGCAGGATATCATCAGCAAACAGCTGTGAGTGGGCTGGAGCTGTGATCTGTTCTATTTCCATTGTGTAGATGGAGAACAAAAGAGGACCCAGCACACTTCCCTGAGGAACACCACACTCACAGGGAGAGAGGGCGGACGACTGGCCATTGCTCAGGACGACTCGCTGACGGCGGTCAGTTAGGTAGCTCATGAACCAACTGAGAGCCGTTGAGGTAATACCAAGCTGAAATAGATCTGTAACCAAAATTTGGTGTTTGACCTTATCGAAGGCCTTGCTCATATCGACAAGTACAAGACCTGTATGGCGCTGCTGATCCGCTGCCTCCAAGTATCTGTCTACAGCCAATGTCAGGGCATCTTCTGTGGAGTGAAGTGGGCGATATGCGAACTGGTTTGCGGGGAACAAGGAATTTCCGGAGAGGAACTTACAGAGTCTCGTGTGGACTACCCGTTCTAGGACTTTGGAAACTATTGGTAATAACGATATTGGTCTATAGTTCTTAGCGACAGCTTTGTCGCCTGACTTGAAGAGGGGACGAACATCCGCAATCTTCAGAGATGCAGGAACAACACCAGAAGCCAGAGATGCATTGATTAGTATGGTGAGGGACGGTGCAAGGACAGGAGAACAGTGTTTGAGGATTGCAGCTGGAACCTGGTCGCTGCCTGCAGCTTTGCGCACGTCGATGTTGGAGAGCAGCTTAGCGATCTCTTGCACACTTGCTGGAGCAAATTCTTCGAGGCATTCCTTCTTCGTGGGACCCAATGGGGCTGAGAGACGTAGTGGTCTAGTTGGGTCTGACACAACACCGCTGAATTGGTCACTGAGCTGTGAGACACTGTAGGCTGGTGGAACTGAGGACTTGTTACGACCGCTGAGGTAGTTGATGGTCTGCCAGGTTTTTCGTGCGTTGGCCTGACTAGCAGCAAGAAGGTCCCTAAAGTAGATGGCTCGGAGATGTCGTGACATACGCTTGGCTTCGTCTCGGGCAGAAGTGAAGACATTGCGTAGTGCCGGGTCTGCAGGTGATGCTTTCCACCGTCGATGGGCCGCGTCACGTCGCTGGACTAGGTCATGTAGAGCTGGCGTCTTCCAGGGGAAGGATTTCCGGGTAGGAGCTCTTGGGCGGTGTAGACGGATAGGAGCATGAGTGTTCAAGGCCGCGACAAGTTTCTCCAGCCACATATCCCACATTTCATCTTCTGTCCGCGCAAAGCAGAAGTTCTCTAGATCGCTATTTAGAAGGTGGTATGCAAATTGACCCATATCAATTCTTGCAATGTTACGGCCACGTCGCACGGTCGGTGTGCAGGACGTTGCGAGTCGCAAATCAAGTGCCAGAGCGAAGTGGTCACTGATTGTACAAGGTACTACGACACAAGAGTTCACATGATCGTCTCCGACCAGAGCGAGATCCAGGGTTGTTTGGCTGCCTTGGGGTCCAATTCTGGTAGGACTGTCCACTTGGTTTTTGATGTCGAAGGAATTACACAGGTGCAGCAAGCTGTTTAGCTGGGGGCTGTCGCGGGAGCTTACATCGACATTGAAGTCTCCAACAAGGACCAGAGGTGATGTGGGAAGTGTGGAGATGACAGTGTCTAGTGCATTCGTCAAGTCTTGCCAGAATTGCACAGGAGTGCCTGGAGGACGGTACACACCACCAAGGAGAACCTTGGAACGCTGCCCACTGACCTCTAACATGAGCATTTCCACCTGGGTGTCAGCCTTCACAATTCGGGCTCGGAGATGATCTCTTACATATGCTGCTAAGCCTCCGCCATGAGTTGGCCTGTCGCGTCTGACCAGGGTGTAATTCTGTATGCGTAGGATGTCATCGGAAACGGAGGTTGTTAAGAAAGTCTCTGCCAGCATCATTATATCAACTTTATGGGAAAGAATATAATCTTCAATGTCATGCTTTTTGTTGAGAAGATGGCAAACATTTAGGAATCCTATTTTGAGGTTACTTTTAATTAATTCATGCTATAGGGGATTTACAGTGGGGCAACTATTTCGTGGCTGAAAGATAGGTGCATGAGGGTTCAAGGGTTGAAAGGGGGCTGCGTGAGGATTTAAACAGAACATTTAGTGCTCCTCTGCAGCTCGACCAGTTGCTACACTGTCAGCCTTGAAGCGCCATTCTCGAACTCTGACGTTTGAAGGCCAGAATTCCGGTTCCAGAACAGTAGCTTTGTGTTGTATTGGCAGAATTACGTGAGCAAAGGCCAACCCGAAGTACTTTGTCTCAGACACGGAGCACTTGATGACAGGTATATTTCGGCGTTCACACCATTTGGCGATCGATTCTGATGTGCACCCACTATTGACATTGCCTACATACAAAGCGCAACATTTTGTGCGGGATCCTCCCTGTACTAGTTGATCAGAGCGCTTGGGCCGGTTTTCATAGTACGACGTGACCTGAGTGCCTGGGTGACTTGTTTGGGGTCGTGTAGTACTGGCCTGCTGGCTGGGGCCTCCCCATGTGTTATCCCGTGCTCGCACCTGTGACGACTGTGCACGTGCCGCCGCGCTGTACAACCTGACGCTGTCAGCAGGCGGTTGTACACGTAGATCTACGGGTTGAGGTTCAGGTGTGCTAGTTTGTACAGGGTCATGATCAGAGTTCCTTTCTTTGAGAGCCGCCAATTCTCCTCGAAGGGACGACACCTCCAACTGCAAGGCAGAAATTAGGGCTACCTTGGCGGCCAATTCTTTAACATTTTTTGCAATATCGGCCAATGCCTGCTGAACAACATCGCGCACCTTGTCAGACTGACCTGCTGAGTTTGTCGACGAACCAATACCGTTGTCGCGAAGAAGCTTGACTATCTGGGTACGGGAAAGTCCCGAGTGTTCCAGTCTGTGACTCTTGGCGAGATGCCGGATCTCCTGATTGTCCATCACAGCAAGGTCTACATTACAAACCAGAACACCTAAACCAATATGCGTACCTGTGCTGCTACCCGAAGAGCAAGAAGTCATCAATCCAGTAAGCCAACTCACCATATCTCACATTAATATATGTAGTCTCAGAAACAAGGTCCATCACATTCACCATCTCCTGCACCACCATAAGATCCACGTGCTATCAGTGAATGAAACCCACCTAAACAGCAGCATACCCGATTCTAGTGTTCATATACCAGGCTACGATCTATATCGCAAGGATAGAGATCTACATGGTGGAGGGGTATGCATTTATGTCCATTCTGATATTCACTCTATCAGAATTCCCATCACTGAGCTAGGAGTGGAGTGTGTCTCTGTTCGTCTTCGCCTGTGTACCAAACCTAAGGCTATTGAGCTGGCTGTGTGCAGTATATATCGTCCACCGAGTGCAACTGTCGACTTCTGGAACCTGTGCAGTCAGCATCTTGACATCATCAGCCGTACATTTAGCAGAATTATTGTACTAGGGGACTTTAACACTGATGTGCTACAGCAATCATCAAATAACCACCATTACAAGCACCTGTCCAATCTGTGTGAGGAGTTTCACCTCCGCAATGTCGTGACTTCACCAACGCGACTTGCCAAGACATGTCTGGATATAATACTCGTTTATGCTGCCGCACCACATGTTAAGACAACTGTAGTATCTGTAGACGGCGTGAGCGACCATGATCTCGTTCTGACTAACTTCTCCTACAAAGCCACGCAGCAAGCTAACTCCCGCCTCAAATTCGTGCGCAAACCGCTCCCACATGCAATTGACCCCGCTACACTCTGCGATGATATCGACAGCACTCTGGAGCCTCTCCCCAAGTCAGCTGATGTCAATGCACAAGTCACCCAGCTTTCACACTGTATTACTCGAGTTTTAGACAAACATTCACCGATCTGCCCCGTGGTCTCACCAGCTTTCAGTAAACCGAAGCCTCAGCCATGGGTGACACCTCAGTTGAAACACCTCCTCCAGCAACGAATCCACCTACATAGAAAAGTACGCACTCACCCGTCAGATCAACAGCTTCTGCAGAGGTATCGTGCAATACGGCGAGAAGGCACTCTCCTCAACAGGCAGCTGAAGTCACAGTATTACATCAGAGAGTTCAAAAATCGTCGCCACGACCCACGAGGCCAATGGGCCATTATCAATAGCTTGTCTGGTAGAACAGCAGTGAGGGCTGCCCCAGCAGCCACACTCGCCGATCTGACAACTACCTTCGCCGAGATCGTCCATGACCCTGCCAGACCAGTCGAGCTGCCCCTACCCGTTGCAGACCCCAATAACACTACTCTTTTGGAGTTTGATACCGTCAGCGTCGATACCATCACCAAGTTGCTTGAATCTCTGGTATCCAACAAAGCCACCGGCTCCGATGATATTCCGTCCTGCATCCTGAAATCCTGCAGAGATTCAGTCTCGTATCCGTTAACTGTTATCGTCAACCAGTCTCTTCGCTCTGGCATCTTTCCTGCTGCCTACAAACATGCCCATGTCTGCCCTGTTTACAAATCTGGTGATAAGACCTCAGCCACCAACTACAGGCCAATCTCACTGTTGCCTATCGCGGCCAAGATCCTAGAGAAGGTTGTCCACAAGCAAGTCACTTCGTATTTCACCCAGAATCCAGACCTGTCAGCCATACCAGCTGAACAATTTGCGTACCGCTCACACCATAGCTGTGAGGATGCCCTGACACTTTGCATAGACAGATGGAACAGAGCACTTGACAACGGTGACCAATGCGGAGTAGTCTTTGCGGATATGAGCAAGGCGTTTGACCGTGTGCAGCACACAGGTCTGCTGGGAGAGCTAGCCACCACTGGCTTAGGCGGCACTGTCCTCAAGTGGTTCTCAGACTATCTCACGAACCGCAGCCAGCAGGTTACTGTCAATGGTGAGAAGGGTGACACCAAACCCTGTACAAGAGGGGTCCCCCAGGGGTCTGTTCTTGGGCCTTTGCTTTTCTGCGTCTACATTCGCCGGGTACCCGATATATTTCACCAGAGTGTCGTGCAGCTGTACGCTGATGATATTGCGTTCTACGTATTCGGCTCTGATGTGGCTACAATTATGCTACGCTTGCAGGATAGTATGCGGTTGCTAGAGCAATACCTTGATGAGAAAGGCCTTCTGCTCAACCCCACTAAAACACAGTTCATGTTGATACGGCGTCCTGCCCTGCCTGCACTGAGCCCAGCCCTGTACCTGACCTGTAAAGGTATTGTCATTTCCCCTGTCTCTACTGTGAAATACCTCGGTATACTAATCGATGAGCATCTAACGTTCCGCCCACAAGTAGAAAAGGTGTGTTCAGTGGTCTTCGCTAAACTAGCCTGTTTTGCTCATGGCCGTCGCAATTTATCAGCTACAGCTCGGAGAACTTTCTTCTTGTCAATTATACAGTCTACTCTAGAATATGCAAGTAATGCGTATGTGCACTGTTTGAAAACTACCCTATATAACAGGCTTGTAACGGTCAGCCATATTGCGATGAAGAAGGCATTTGGTTTAGATAGAATGACCCCAACTGCATTAGTTTTACAACGGTGTCATCTGTATTCGTTTGAGCAACGAGTTAATTTGAAACTATACGTTTTGGTCTATCGCTGCTTGTCATCAATTACTAGCCCCCTCCTTCAGTCACTGTTTCTCCTGCGTTCAGTTGGCCCGCACACAAATGCTCGTACTCGTGGCCAGGATACAGCTGCCTTAGTATTACCTACTGTACATATTGGGTATGGACTGCGCTCAGTTTCTTTTCTGGCGGCAGGTCGGTGGAACACTCTTCCTCCAAACTGTCGTCAGGCACAATCTGCTGGTACTTTTGCTCACCTCACAAAGATTCACCTAGGGTTCCCTGTAACAAGGCCATGCCTGTTGGGACTCCCCTAGTCAAATAATAAATACTACTACTACTACTACTACTATCTGCTGGTGCGGTGGGTGACTCCTCAGACGACATTGTCACATCAAGGGGCCTGTTATGCCTACCTCCAGACCGGCCTAGTGCCGGTTGGGCTTGAAAATTTGCAGAGCTCAAAAAGTCACAACTGCCCCGTACTCTGCATTCAAAAGAGTCGGTCGCTCTTTACCCAAGTATCCCTATCGCTGAAGGGGTGCAGGCGGTTGCTAGAGTCCTGCAGCAGCACATCGAGTCTGTTGACACATTTGGTTTAAGCGTGGAGCAGATCGAAGAGCTGTTAACCTTCGTTCTAAGATCCAATTATTTCAGATTTGGTGAGAAGGTCTACCACCAGAGGGAAGGCATCGCCATGGGTAACAACCTAGCGCCCCCGTTTGCGATTATCTTCATGCATGACCTCGAAACCTCGCTGTTGCTAAACTCGCCTGGTGCTCCCGTACTCTACAAGCGTTATATTGATGACATCATTATGCTGTGGACACTGGGGGCCGCGCTTCTCCGCCAGCTGATTGCATTCTTCAATACCGCCAATGCGAGCATCAAGTTCACGTATCAATCTTCGGAGGAAACTGGGTCGGTTGACTTTATGGACACGACTATTCATGTCTCCTCCGAGGGCGCAATATCATTCGAGCTGTTCCGCAAAGCTTGCCACAGTGGCCTCGTCTCAGACTTCAACTCGTGCGTTCCGCAACAGCAAAAACTCGCCATCGCGTCTTCGGAATTCCTCCGCCTTTCCTCTGATCCTGCAGCCCGCCAGCGAAGTGAGCAAAAGGTTATTGACACATTAAAATTCAACAACTTTCCTGACAAAGTGATCGCGACTGCTCATGAACGAGCCAGACGACCTGCTAAACAAAAGAAAGACTATCGATCCACGTTGAAGTTACCATTCAAAACGGATGCCATCCACTACAGGGTCCACCGTCTTCTAAACAAATACAATCTAAATGTACAGATAATCTACAAGAATGCAAGGCTTTCCAACAGCGTCACTAAGTCCAGCCTCACTGGACCTTGCTGCCGTAAGTGGGTGGATCCCGCTGCCCCGAGGCGACGAGGAAGGCCTAAAGCCGCCTGCGTTGCATGCCAATCGAGCGAGGTAGAATGCACAAGACGCAACGTGGTTTATCGTCTGACCTGCAAGTGCTCGGAGAAGTATGTTGGAGAGACTGGCCGCAGTGTAGCAACGCGAACAAAAGAACACAATGATAACTCACGCAACAAGACGTCTGGAAAAGCCCTGGGCGAGCACTACCGACTTCACCATGGCGACGAGGTACTGCCGCTTGGCGAGTCGGCATTCACAGAGGTTCGCGTCCTTGCCACTGAGTCGGATCGGGCCAGGAGGAGAATACGCGAAGCAATACAAATTCGCGACACGAGCCCCAGCATAAACAATAACGCAGGGTGGGACCTCCTGTGAATTCTCTGGTGAAGCCTTGTACATATTTCTGGCCCTGATACTCGCTCTTCCTGGATGGTGGTGGTTTAGCACCCCTTGAACTAGTGCACTGTTACTACTACTGTTGTTGCTAGCGCCTGCAATTACATGTCTGCACGCACCTAGTGCACATGTACATTCTGTTTGTTGCTTGTACCTGTGCCATTTTTAGAGTTGTCGCGTATTGCGTTATTTCTATACCTGGGGTTTTTTGGTGATGTTTTGTCCTTTTGTTCTCTCTCTCGTCATAGTGCATGCAGGTGTGATTTGTTATCAGTTTGCAGCGCTCCTCGTATATTAATCCATCCTAACCGGTGTGCCCACTTCATTCCTGATGATGGTTATTTCATGACCGAAACGTTGAAATATAATATTTTTCTGGTGAAAAGCAGTTATTTGAGTGTGAGCCAGTGTTGCTCACAACCAATTTTTTAACAACATAGTGAGCAAATTAAGTTACATTGTTACCACCTCGACGAGGAGTAACACCAAACAATTGTAGCGACAACACATTTTCTTTCTGTATGCAAAGTTCAGGATCTAACTTACGGATATACAAAGCTTCTAACATTTGCCACCTTTTCATTGGACAGATGTGCCCGTTTGGTTTGCGAACTAAAATAAACACAACAACAACAACAACAACAACAACAACTTCACCGTTTGGTTTGCGAACTAAAATAAACACAACAACAACAACAACAACAACAACAACAACAACTTCACACTTGACTGACTCACGACTGCCATCCAGAGCACACGAGAAGTCCATCGAACCGTCCACTCGGCAAACCTACAAGAAAGCACCACTCCCGGCTCAATACACAGTGTTTCGGGAAATTCACCCCTCATCAGTTGAGCTTGAGTAGGCTGAGGAAGATTGTGCCTGAAGAGCACCACTTATAATGCTCTCCAGGCACAAACATCACCAGGGATACAAACTCACAGAGACGCTCAGTTTCCAGCGCGACAAAGACCTCGTGAACACCAGACACCAGCGTGAGTCAGTGTTGCTCCTGGACGGTGAGAACAGACGTCGAGGACCCTCCGTCATTTACAACGCTATCATCTCCAAACCAGCTAGTCGCAAGCCCACGCTGGGCACACCAATACGAAATAGTGGTTCCGACTTCAGCGATGATTTGTCAGAAAGGGTTCGCTCTCCACACCGGAGCCCGCGCTATTCCACCGACTTGAGTTGACATTTGACTAACTCACGACTGCCATCCAGAGAACACGAGAAGTCCATCGAACCTTCTACTCGGCAAACCTGCAAGAAAGCACCACTACAAATCATCGCCGAAGTCGCAACCACTATTTCGTACTGTTGTTTTCACGATATTTTATTTTATTTATTTCTGCACCTCGTGGCATGTCAAGACAGCCAATTGAATTGAGGAGAGGGTGAGACCAACCACGGAAGAAGAGAAAAAAGAAGATGAAGAGCACGTACACAAAGTGGGAAGGGATTATCAACTTACAAAGCAATGGGATGCCCAGCGAGCTATACAGCGGAAGTGGTCACTGTGATTTTGTTTACTGGGAGATCTACAACTATGTGCGGCAGACACCAAAAAGTTAGAGTGCCGGTTTCTAATGAATGAGCTGTAGTAGTGGTGTAGCGCTGCTCAAATATTTTATGGGGCTGACATACCGCCAGCTGAACACATGTATGTGTCGACCTAGACAACCGCATTGAAAAGCATTGTTTTCGTGTTTTGTGCAAGAAGCTTTGTTGACACGATTTTGACACCAGTGATGTCATCCTGTCGCAAAAGCATTGTACTCTGACGCCGGAGTGTCCAGGGAACGGGTATCATGTGTGTGTGTGTGTGTGTGTGTGTGTGTGTGTGTGTGTGTGTGTGTGTGTGTGTGTGTGTGTGTGTGTTTGCAGCATAGTTGCGCACCATAGTACGTGACCAGTCAAATGCACTGTTTCCCAAACCGAATGCCTACTACTAGATACTCCAATCACACTACCTAACGATAATCCCATCCCAGTCCCGAGTTCAGTGAAATCAGTCCATGTTTTCGTGACCTGGACCCCGCCGCGTTTGCGATAACATCTTGACGTCCGGCCGCTAGTGGGTTGAACTAACGTGTTACTCAGTTCGAATTCTCTGACGTCGTAGCTACTGCATCCACGACTATTGTGACTAGTGTGATATCAGTCGACGGAGGAGGAGCTGCACATCCGTGCACAGCAACATCACGCACCGAGCAAAAGCTGGTCTTAACATTCCAGGACCGGAGCCATATCAATGCCAGGAGAGATCAACGTAAAGACTAGTAAAGTAGTAAAACCAGGCCGTTTACGGTTGGCCACAACGGTATCCACGGACCACTTCGAAACACATGTCTATGCACATAATCATAGTACATGCCTCGAGCAACACGGAATAGGAGCTGAGCTCATCCTATCTATCCAGGTCAGTTCGGTAGGCCAATGCAGATTAACGTTCACAGATATCCAGCTTGCCCAGTTAGTCGTGAAGAATGGCTTCCATATCAATGGACAACATATCCTTCCAAAATCCTTGACAGAAAACACTCATGTTCAGTTGCACATTCACGATGTTCCTGTGTGGGTGTCGGATGGCGCCATTACAGCCGCACTTGCTCCATACGGTACCGTGCAGGGCGCCATCCGCCACGGTAAACTTAAGGTACGGGACAACGTTGTTATTGCAACCGGAGTCCGTTTTGCAACCTTTGTACTGGGGTCGAATAAAGCCGTACCTTCGTACGTGAAATCCAGAGACGGGAAAGGCACTTTCCGCGTACATTATAGTGGCCAAAAGCCCACGTGTCGGATTTGCAGCAAGCCAGAGCACCTTGCCAAGGACTGCCCTGAGGCCCGCAGTACCACTGCCAGTACCGGTAGTACACAGCAGTCACAGCATTCAACGTCACCTACATGTACAGACACTGAACGCACACGTCGACTCCTGTCTGATGTGGTCGCAAACCCAGCCCAGACAGAGCAGCAAAGTAAAGCCCAATCACAATGCCCAACATCCAAGTCTAAGCAGGCTGATCTCCCAGCAGCTGACAAGAGCGACTCCAGCTCCTCTGAGTCTGAAGAGTTGCCTCTTTCTGCTGATACTGAATCATTGGTCGACAACGAAAGCTTATCCAAGCCAGAGAACCAGCAGCTGTCTAACTTGCCCTGCGACTCCGACAGGGAGGCCAAGAAGGCAGACAGCGATGCATGTACAGCCCTAGGCCCACAGCTGGGAGGCCATAGCGACGATGATCCTGATTCTGGCGGGTGGGAAGTCAACCGATCCAAGCGTTCACGCCATAGCGTCACACCTGATCGGGACCAGAGTGCCACCACCACTGGATCCAAGCAACGGAAAAAACGGAAACGAAAATCTCCTGAGAGTGGCCAACAAGTCCTGCAGTAAGTCACTTCAGAAACTTACCGCTTTGATACACATTTAACTTTCATTTTTACACCCATGCCTAGTTCTGTCATTCATCACAATACCGTTAAATGTTCACTCAGACTCCTTTGCACTAATGCATTTAGCTTAGGAAACAAGCTAGCTGAGTTCCAGCACACACTGCACCAGCATAATCCCGACATAGCAGTAGTGACGGAAACAAAGTTTTCCCCTGAAACCGTTCCACCATCCGACTCCACATTCCCTGGCTACACCACCTTCCGGCTGGATCGAACAGCACGCGGTGGCGGAGTGGCGGTATGGATCAGATCTACACTCCCAGCCATGGTAATTGATGAGTTATTTTCTCCACATCACGAACTCATTTGGCTATCCATTCAATTGTCCCCTGGACAAAAGATAGTCTTGGGCGCTGCTTACAGGCCAGGTTCGACGGGGCCCAGTGACCTTACGCTCATTAACCATCTCGATGACATCCTTCCCTCTGCTCGTGCACTTGGTGCCAACCTCATACTCGCCGGTGATTTTAACGTGCATAACCGCAATTGGCTCCATAGCTCGAAGACCACACCTGCGGGGGAAGCCCTCGAAGACACATGCACAGCCCACTTTCTCACGCAGCACGTTCAGAGTCCTACTCGCGGGGATAACACACTCGACCTGGTGATGTCCACGTTCAACTCTCCAGTGACCACGCAGATAATGTCCCCTATTGGTCGATCTGACCACGCTGTAATTCTTTCGGACTTCACAGGTGTTCTTCCTACCCATGAAGCGGCGGTGCAACGAACTGTCTGGCGCTATGAAAAGGCAGACTGGAACCGCCTCCGATCCTTTTTCCGCCAGGTTGATTGGTCAACCGTCATTACTCCCAACCCAGAAACTTCGTGTGAGCACGTTACTGCCACAATCATGAAAGCCGTTTCCCAGTTCGTTCCGTCCAAGACACTGACAGTGAAGTCAACGGATCCGAAATGGTGGACACCTGAGTGTGCAGCCGCCATGAAGGAGAAGGACAAACGCTGGCGCACTTGGAGGAAGCACCCTCACGATTTTGCACTGAAACATGAGTTTACCCGTTCTGTAAACAATGCTATCGCAGTCCTCGCTAGATCTAGAGTTTCCAAAGAGAACAGCCTCAGACATAGCTTGTCGAATGGGTCCCTGAAGGAGAAGGAATGGTGGACAAAGCTAAAGTGTGCTTGTGGCGAGGGTCGGAACACTGACATTCCCCTGCTCGTTGATAGTGAAGGTTGCGAGAGGGCCACAAGCTATGAGAAAGCGGAGGCTTTCGCACGTTTCTTTTCCCACAAGTGCAGTGTGCAAGGCCGCGACCTTACCACGATGGACTTACCGGACACGGCATTCGCTGACGCACCTGCACTAACGACAGTCCACTTTCGCCCGGATGCAGTCCACCGGCTTTTAGCTCGCCTGGATGCCTCAAAGGCGACTGGACCCGACGGTATTTCCGCTCGTGTCTTGAAGGAATGCGCCAGAGAACTTGCCAAGCCACTGTGTCAGCTCTTTGCTCTTTGCTTCCAGCACGGAGTCCAGCCACAAATGTGGAAGACTGCCAACGTGGTTCCAATCCACAAGCGATCTTCACGATCCGCCCTAAGGAATTATCGTCCAGTTTCACTGCTGAGCATAATCTCTAAGATCATGGAGAGCGTTATCAATCGTCAGCTCATGAATCACCTTGAGCGTTACAAACTCCTGACACCCCACCAGTTCGGGTTTCGTCGCCGCCTCGGGACCTCAGATGCGCTACAGGCTCTACACCACGCCTGGATCACAGCCGTCGGCCGAGGCGGTGCAGCACGTATTCTAGCCGTGGATATTGCCGGAGCATTCGACCGTGTGTCCCATGCTGGCCTCCTCCACAAAGTCCGCCATCTTGGCATTGGCGGTCCCCTGCATACCTGGCTCTCTTCCTACCTAGGTGGACGGTCCATTCAATGCTTGGTGGGCGGCCAAACCTCATCGCTGTATACCATATCAGCAGGAGTTCCCCAAGGGAGCATACTCGGCCCTACACTCTTCCTGATTTACGTGAACGACGCCTCAGAGACCCTGTCACCCGGAGCCCACCTGGAGGCGTACGCCGACGATACTACCTTGTACAGCCTGATATCCCTCGACACATCCCCAGCCGACGCAGCATTGAGCCTCCAGACTTCTGTTGATCGCTTGCATCAGTGGGGCCGCAGATGGCGCATCTCCTTCGAACCGTCGAAGTCCCAAGCCATGACCGCCACTCTCCGCAGAACCCCCATCAATTTGCCTCGTATTGTCTTCGGCGGCACTCCTGTCCTTGAGGAGAAGGCGCTCTCTTTACTTGGAGTGACCTTTGACTCGAAGCTGTCATTCAGCACTCATCTCCGGAAGGTTGCCACTCGAGCCAAACAACGCCTGGGCTTCCTGCGCCGTGCAGCGCACATTCTCTCTCCAGCCGGCCGCACCACAGTATACAAGGCATTTGTTCGACCAGTTATGGAGTATGCCCCCCTCATCTGGATAGGTGCTCCGCCCAGCTACCTGCAACGCCTGGATCATATCCAACGCTGTGCTCTGCGAATCATCGGTCCAGGTGCACTATTACCTAGCCTGGCCATCCGTCGTACTGTTGCCTCGCTTGCCTGCCTATACAAGCTGCATTACCTGCCTGGCCCTCCGCAGCTGCTCTCTGTTTTGCCACCGCGCCATTTCCCCTCATCCAGCCCCAGAACTCGCAGCGAGCATGGTAGCGTCATTGGCCATGACCACCAGCTCCAACACCAGCTGCTTGCATCTGTCCCGCTGGCATTAAAGCGCTCGTTCCCGCACTGCAGTATTAGTGACTGGAACTCCCTCCCCGCCGCTCTTCTGTCCCAGCCTCCCCACAGCAAGGGAATGCAAGCATTCAAAACTAATGTTTATCGCCATCTGCGAAGCACAAACTGGCTCTGGGCAGTCGACTCGCTATGATGATGCTCTCGTCGTTCTCCTCTATCCCTATCTATGCACCACAACTGGCTCAGACAACCGACTCGCCATGATCAGCCATGATGATGCTCCTCTCAGTAACAGCCCTTGTAATTTGTTAATAGTCTCACAGTTTCTCCCGCACACTCGCTGATGTTAACCCTTCCTTTCTTTTCATTTTGCTGACTCGTACAGCTCTATCCTTTGTTTTTGGTGCGTGTTTTTGGCCGTGATGCCGAGACCTCAGGTCGGCAGAGCCATCAATGCCCCACCATCACTGCTGCGTCTCGGTGCAGCCCCTGCTCAATAGTTGTCACGTTCGTCCTAGTCTCAGTATCATTGTCTTTCTTTATTATTTTCGAGCTGGGAGTGTGAACATAGTAAAAAAAAAAAAAAAAAAAAAAAAAAAAAAAAAACATGTAGATGGAGAGTGATCTCCTGACTGCTGACATACTTCGAAGTACTGTAGTTATTTCATTGGAGAGGATTGCTAACATGGCCAACACATGAGTAATGTGGAGCTTAGCAATGAGTTCTGTCGTCCTTTCTCCTCGTCCACGATCACTTCTCGCGTGCTTGTATTGCCGCTACTAGCATCCCGATCCCAGATGTAGTGTCCACTAACAAAATGCGACTTCAGCTCTGTCAGCTGCCTAGAGGCATGACACAGTACGGCTGGCATTGCTACATGCAAACGTGAAACCTGCAAGAAAGCACCACTCCCTGCTGAATACACAGTGTTTCGGGGAATTCACCCCTCATCAGTTGAGCTTGAGTAGGCTGAGGAAGATTGTGCCTGAAGACTCGTGAAGAGCACCACTTATATTGCTCTCCGGGCACAACCATCACCAGGGATACAAACTTACAGAGACGCTCCGTTTCCACCCGCAACCACTATTTCGTACAGGATTGCACATACAGCAATATTACAATGCCAGCCGTACTGTGTCATGCCTCGAGGCAGCTGACAGAGCACCCCAGATGGGAGTGAAAATGACACTTGCCTGTCTGCTCATCGCCTGGGTCGCTCATCCCCCTGTCATTGTGTCAGTGCACGAAATTTGCGCGCCTTTTTTACCATACTCATCGAAACGCAAGTACAGTGTACATCAATGACTATGTATATGGACATGGTCACGAGTTCTCTGCTTCGGGGCCACAGTCAGTAGCATCGTCTTCTTATCTCTGGTCATCTGTTAGTGTGTTGCTTGCTGAAGACGCATTTCGTCCACCCATCAAGAAGACAAAGGGCCGCAACATGTATGGACGTGTTGGTGAATACAATCATGCACAATCCGTCATGTACATGTACGTGTAGGTCACAATGGCGAGCTACATGCAGGTGCAGGTAATGAATCCCCCAGCCCCCGCCCCCGCCCCCTACGGCAGCTCTCCTGTGTACATGTATATTGCACTATCATGCACCTTCTTGCTATACCATTACCAGGACATACAGGTGACTTCCCACTTCAGCGCCTGATCTCACCGTACTGTATAATGCACGTGTAATATGTACTTGAAGTACATGTAACGCTAATATGGATGGGCCAGTACATGTAACGCTAATATGGATGGGCCAGTACATTGTTAATTTGTTACGTAAACGATCTGCCGGAGCAGGGGTTTTTCTTAGCAATCGAACCAGAAATAATTAGTCATCAATCGACTCCGAGTTGAAACGAGTCAGCTCCTTGCCATCTCAAGTCACTGCGTGAATACACAGCGGATCTTTGTGAAAAGGGAGTTCCCTCTGAAACAAGTCTGGTGCGAAGGAACTACAACGATCATGTACATCATGTATTATGACCGTCTTTTCCATTCACATTACAATCAGTCATGATCCTCGCTCTCCACAGTGGTTGCATCATCTAGTCCTCTCGGAAAACGACCCGCACACGTGAATATCCGCATCCACCAGCACAGTTACACAATGTGGATCGGGCGCTGGCAGTGGTCCAAGCCGTCGGCTGCCAAGGGTAATAACCCGCACGCAGTGAGAACCATGTGAACATCTCTCATTGCTGCCGCCAATGTGTCGCTTCCACTGCCACACTGAAGCATACATGCTGCATGACGATATCATTAGTGATACGTTCGTGAGGCAATTGCGCGACACGGTGCGTTCACATACGGGTATGATGTCTTGCAAGCAAGCGGGGGCGACGGGAATATTATCCCGACGACGCATGGCGACTCACGTGCTTTCGAACGCAGCAACGCACAAACGAGTCCTTAAAACATCGGTAAACACGAATGCTGTGCTCAGTACTAGTAGCTGTGAAAGACGAGCGGAGGCGCGGGTGTATATAATCGCCAGATGATAACAGCCACACAAAGGAAAGTAGGGTTTGTCGTCGTAACTAAGAGTTGCATGGTAATACCCAGTCATCAGCGAACAGTCAAGGAGTTTGGAAGCAGCGAAAGTATAAAGCCAACGCCAGATCATTACTTGCCAAGGACTTAGGTCAGAGTTACTAGTACGTTTAAAGGTGAAGTCAAGCGCACCACGGGTAACATCTAAGTTGCTGATGTGAAGTTTCGCTATCTCACCTACACCTAGCTAAGGAGATCGAGAGGAGCGTGCATGTTCTCAGAGAGGTAGAAGCTACCCCACACTAAGCCAGCATTGCGCCGACATCGCGAACTTCCGGCTTCTGATCTCCAGTTCGGCTCCATCGTATGAAAGGTGAGTGTCGTTATAATGCTAGTGCTAGATCGCTTGCTTTTCAGTCCACCAAACTGTCCAACCGTCCTGCTTTGAGCAGGACAGTCCTGCTTTGGACCAAAACATTCGTATACATTTACATGGGACACGATTGCCTTTGTATACATTGTAATTGGGTGTCCTGCTTTGGAATGGTGGCAAGGTTGGACAGACTGGTCCACTGTCCTTTCAACTTCAATGTCTTGTGTGAAAATCAGAACTGGTAACAGTACTGGAGGATGATCAAGTGTCCCAGTTTGGCCCAATTCCGTTCCCTGTATTGTGAATGTCCGCCATAGGCTGGAGCAGCGGATGAATTGGCGCTGTGGAGGTAGTTAGCTACATGTATAGTGATAGATGCGATAGCGTAGATGTGTTTGCCTGTATGTACCAGTAGGTGATTGGTGGTGATGCTGAGTGATGCTGGGGAATAGGTACATCTCAAAGCCAGTGAGTGGCACAAGCGCCAAAACTGGAAAAAAGCCACATGCCGCTTCATATCATACATGTCGATAGGCGTCAGCCTTTGGACAATCCTGAAATAAAGATTATTATAATAGTGTCTCATGCAGATCATGAGCTGCTGAATCGTAATGATTGTATCTCTCTCTCTCTCTCTCTCGCTCTCTCTCGCTCTCTCTCTCTCTCTCTCTCGCTCTCTCTCTCTCTCTCTCTCTCTCTCTCTCGCTCTCTCTCTCTCGCTCTCTCTCTCTCTCGCTCTCTCTCGCTCTCTCTCTCTCTCTCTCTCTCTCTCTCTCTCTCTCTCTCTCTCTCTCTCTCTCTCTCTCTCTCTCTCTCTCTCTCTCTCTCTCTCTCTCTCTCTCTCTCTCTCTCTCTCTCTCTCTCTCTCTCTCTAGCTCTCTCTCTCTCTCGCTCTCTCTCTCGCTCTCTCTCTCTCTCTCTCTCTCTCTCTCTCTCTCTCTCTCTCTCTCTCTCTCTCTCTCACACACACACACACACACACACACACACACACACTCTCTCTCTCTCTCTCTCTCTCTCTCTCTCTCTGTCTCTCTCTCTCTCTCTCCGTTATCTATCTATCTATCTATCTCTCAAAGTATCAAAGTCGGAGAAGTCTACTTATAAGTGTGACAAACACGCAAGCACAGTCAGCTTCGCATGAAACCAGAACCTTGGCCACGAACTGTAGAGAGTGCTGCTCAAGCGATAAAAGACTAGGGATGGCAATACGTTCAAGCATTACGCAGCTTAAAAACCTCTAGACAATTACCGGTACACTCCTGTAGGCTTCCTCCTAATGTATCCCCGCGTGCCAAAGCATAATGCAGTGCTGGATGAGGATTTTGCGAGCATAATGCAAGAATTCATGTTAGTATAAACTATAATTCCATGATTTCGCGAGCATAATCCGCCGGAGCCTACAGCTGGAGCAGTCAGGTTTTGATGCTTTCAGTGGATTTGAAAATTTCTTTGTTGGTCACTAGACCTCAGTACGGTCGGCTGGCGCAGTCACTCTGAACGCCGCTAATAATATGCAGTAATGTCTAATGTCTAATGTGACAGCTCGAAATGCGCGAAGCAGGTCCAGCTTGGCCCTAGGAGAGTAGAGGCTAGGTGTGACCTGAACCATTGAACCCAGGGCAAACCGCAACGTTGAACCATAATGTATCAACTCACAAAGTCAGCTGCAGGGGAAACCCCTCAATATTCCCCCAGCACCCTTTGAACTGGATACGGGTACATGTCTTTGAAAGACGCTAAAGTGCCCTGATTGGCTGGCGATGACAGGCGGGCAGATTTGACATGTATGTCCTGTACATGTCCATGCCACGGTCCTTAGAAAGTTCTAGAAGGACTGCATCAGCTCTAACCATGAGTATCCACACCAATAGGAGTTACTACTAGTACTGACTACTGTAGTCGCGACCCCGGGATGTAGGCAATACTCACTGCTCAACTAACCGGATACTAGTGTTATTTAGGTTTAGGCCTGTTTTGGAACTCCACTCTAACTAGAGCCAAACAACAACAACATTAATAAAGCATATTGAGTGATGTTCACATCTTTAACATTATTATGACTAAATTTGTGCAGTACGTACACGTGATCATGGCTTGTGGACAGTGGAATCAACAGGGCCAAAATCATGTGACCCATAGTTGCAGGGCTGGAACAGTGGAGTTGTAACAAACAATTACACGGCTGCCCTGTGATGCTGTACTGCTGCATGGTCGTGTGATGGAGAACACATCTATCAGTCCTTGTGCTAGTTAGTGGCTCATGCAAGGCCGGGTTCAAACTGTGCAGACAGTGTTGGACATCACTAGTACTTGAATTTGCAACACATGGCCCAGACATGCAGACATGCATATCCATGAGCACATGCGGATATGATCTTCAACGTACACAAAAACGTATGATTATGAAGGTGTTTGCAAGTACATTGTACATAAAACTGCTATTGCGAAATTCTAGAAATTCTAGGCGTTTCACAGGGACGCAATCCAATCCACTGTCACAGCTAGCCAGAGCTGTCCCAATCTGATAAGCAAGCGAAAGCGTGTTGCTGATCACGAGTCGTAGCAAGCATTCCCTCCGCGTCGATCTACCACACGGCAGCATACTGGCCTTGGCGTTGCGGAACGGGGACGCGTCGACGGGAGTCAGGATAGCTCAGCGGAGTTGTTTTCGAGAGTAGAGTGATTGTGGACAACACCTTACTTCATAGGGGAATAATCCAAAACACCACGACTTGCGTCATTGCAGGTGTTGGCATGTGTGCGTGATGTAGCTTCATCACAACATCGCTCTGGATTGTGTAGCAGGGAGTGGTTTGGGTACGACTGCCCTGGCCCCAGCATGCAGGGAATGCAAGGACGGTTACGTCTCCGATTAGGCACGGAAAAGTGGCGTCCTGTCATAACACCCTGACAGCGGAAGCATGATCTATGTATCACGGAGAACCCGGAATAACACCAGTGCGAGGGCGGAGGGTGTAGCTGGGGAGAGCTAACATATTGTACCGGTATACCAACACCGAGAACACAAACAGTATAGGACGTCATGGGTGCATAGAGGGTCTCGAGGATAAATAGACCTTGCAGCGCCTCGCACCTCTCAAAACTAGAACATCCAATCGTGTGAACACAATTAGACTAAAGTCGTGACCCAAGGCAGACGAAGAAAGGGTTCCTATGTCCTCCTGTTGTATTTCAGCTGCGAAGATCTTCAACAACAACGGAGCAGAGTCACCTGCTATTACTAGTGGCAACAGGCTGACGTCGGGCTCCACAAGCACAGCCCGGGTGCCTTCTCATCCTCGTCTCTATCGCGTTGGTCTCAGCCAGAGTCGTGAGCCGAGCAGACAGGAAGAAAGATGATGCAACCGGTAAGTGTACTATGCCAGCATTGTCTGCGCTCGTGTGTGTGTGTGTGTGTGCGCGCGCGCGCGCGTGTGTGTTCGTGGTGTCTGTGATTGCCTGTACATGTATGTGTGCAAGAGGAAGAAGAGGAAGGTGTTCTCGAAGTACAGTATTGCCAATTGTATGAAATATTGGTCGCGACTTTGGCGATAATTATAAGAAAGTTGGTTGCTTCCAACAGAAGTCGGACTTGTGCGGCCAACATGAGTAGCAGTGGACGTAAAGTCACTCACCTGTCTTGGAAAGACGCGAATTACCGATACTCGACGCAAACTGCACTGCATGAAGCTAGAGAGGAACTGCGACAGATATAGGAAAGGGTGGCCGGGCCTCGCTCACGTCAACGCTTCCCTATCCACTTGAGAGTTGAGACCGTTTTGAGTGAGATCTCGAGAGCAAGAATCTCACTGCCCCACTATTCTCGAACTCGTGATCATGATGATGATGATGCTGACGTGAGGGACAGATCTTGGTTTTCCCCACACCGACACAAAACGTGCCGTGCTCTGTAGATGTGGGGATAAGGTTATCATAAGCAGCCACTGCACTGCATTCCCGTCTTGCAGATCACACAGGGTTGTACTAGGCGGTGGATTAGACTTTAGAGCCCCGAATGCTGGCACGCGGTGACTGTCTCGATTTTGCTAAGTGAAAGCTGTTCAAAGATCATTGGTATCCATAGCGGTAACGCCTGCTTTGAAGTGCTACTGCCAATACTGGGAGATCAGGCAGGATCCACGTACCTCCTGCGGAGATCACGACGTTTTGCTCGATCCCGGCGGAGTTAGCAGCCTGATGTTCGCACTTACCGGTATCCACTAAAATGTAATGTACGTTGTACTGTGGACCCGTGGCCTACATTGTATACCTAAGACTAGAAAAATGGTATTACAGTGTAGTTGAAGCAGGGTAGGGGAACAGCCTTTCGACCATCTGTCCCTGCTATTCTGGGGAACAACATGTCATGCAGGACGGCGACATGACATGTCAGTGAAATGAAGACTCTTTGGCTCCTCCCCCTTTGATACTCACTTAGCCCCAGGCTGACCCGCCCGGTCTAGTGAGTACACACACACACGCGCGCGCGCGCGCGCAGTGTGAGGCAGTCAGTCAACATAACAACTACTTCAGAAGTTCAAAAGACAATAGTTTACATGATGTAGAGCTACGTCGCTGGTCTGCACACGCAAAACCTACAACGTACAAGTATGCCAGTACTAGTACATGACTGTACAGCCATGTACAGTCATGTACTAGTACTACACTACACTACAGTACTAGCAAGAGTACATAACTCTCGGTACTAGTACATACTGTCTGTACAGTCATGTACTAGTAGTACAAGCTTAGCCTCAGCTTGGTTGCTTGTCTTCTGAGGGTCATTTAGTTTTACTGTGGCAACAACCCAAGCCTCTTCTACGGCAAAATAAACACATTGAGTGGATGATTATGTTCCAGAGGGTCTGGAACATGCGCGCATCGCACTAGTACATGTAGCTTAGAGTAAGCTAAGTAAACTGTCCGTCGTGCAGCATCCAGATTCCAGAACATCCGCTACGTGACAATTATCTGCCTTCCAATGAGTTTTGTGTCACTTTTGACAAGGCGCCAACTCCCTGTCCCTGGCCGCAGCACACTGAGCACAGCTGTTGACAGACTCAGTGGTGTACTGCCTGCATGCTAAGTAACACATGGCATCATACAGGCTACAGCCTGTATGATGCCATTGGCTTAGGGCAGGCTACACTGATCAACAAAGATCTGGCGCAGACTAGTGTCTGTACTGTATACCATGGTAATATACTACTAGTACTAGTGACCATGGTGATGATGATTGGCACCAGGGTGTAGTAAAATACCGATATTTTACTACTCCCTGATTGGCAGAGATGGGCTCGCGTGCACAAGTCAGTGGTGTGGGCGAAAGTCTCCGTCTGCGGCTTGAGGCTGACAACAGGATAAGCGGGATCAAGTAATTAGTTTGTGCGGGTGTAAAACTGTTACGGCTTTCATCTTGTAATTGTACGGACAAAAATAACGCAGAACATTAATCAACGTGATAGCAGTAACAAGAATAGTGCATTAAGCATGTACGACAGTCATGTCCAGTGCACAGTCACGTGGATATTCATCCTGGCATTCTATTCTGCTCATGTGCGATACAGGATGAGAGGGAGCTGTTGATTGGCGATGTGGAAAGGCCAGAGACACAAGCGGAGAAGACAAGCTTTCTCGACAAATGGAAAGAAGGTAGGTGGAACAGATGCAATGAAGAAGCAGATGTGCTCAGTCCAACAGGGAACACATCAACTCACACCGTCACGCATGTACACACACATGCACGCGCACATGCACGCGCACACACACACACACACACACACACGCGCGCGCGCGCGCACACCCACACACCTCAGACCTCAGACCTGCTCATCGCGGAAGCGATGATAGCGAACAGCTATGTTAGACATAGCAACTTGTGCTGGGATTACACCATTCAACAGCTTGCAAGGCTGATGAATTGACCGCCACTATTTTTAGCCTGGTATCCACCACACAGCTGATTGAAGTGACTTTTTCTGGCCAGTGAATCCCTATTTTTCATTTTTCAATTTTTCACACACACACACACACATATACACACACACATACACATATACACACACACACACACACACACACACACGCGCCTCGAAGTATAACGCTGGAGAGACACATCTCCAGGAAGTCGTACCCAAACCAAATAAAGGCATTATGGTTTGGGTAGGACTTCCTGATGCTGACTTTAGCGTAGTGACATGCAGGCTGATGATCGACCCAATTGCTTTGAAACTGAGAGCCACGAAGTTCATATGTTAGCTGCTCTTGCTAAACAGTTCTTTCCTAATGCACAGTCATAGGATAGTCTTGTAGTTTCATGAGTAAAATTACATAATTACATGTATAGGAGAAGAATAATAATAATAACAACAATAATAATAAGAAGAAGAAAGGGTTTGCTCCCCACACCGGAGCTCGCGCTATTTCGCCGACTTTACTTGACACTTGACTGACTCACGACTCTCCGGTGTGGGGAGCAAACCCTTTCTTACAAATCATAGCCGAAGTCGCAACCACTACTTAATAATAATAATAATAATAAAACAGGTCGCGTAATGAAGCAGCATAACGATAGATGTGCAAAGTCATGATGCCTGGTCCGCTTCTGTCCTGGGTTCACTACCCCGTGCGTTGCAGCCGCGAGCAAAACCAGCTCAGGCTGAGAGTTCCTGTATAGGAGAGAGTATATGAAATCTATCTTTTCACTTTGTTTCACGATTGTATAAACATACTATGGAATGCGTACTTTATCATTGTGTTTTGCTTCACACGGCTTGCCTTCAGTCACTATATTCCACTAATGAAAGTGGTTCTGCTGTCTTTCGTTTTGCGCAGCTGCCACCCAGAAAGCATTCGAGTGGTCAAGCAACATCCTAAGCCACATGGTCCACCACGATACGGTGAAAGTGAAGCTTGTCGACGAGTCCTGCCTGGAGCATGGCTGTCACATTGCCATGCCCAAAACTCTTAGCATGATGGTCGGCTGCTCGGTGCCTCCCAGCTTACAGGACAGGATCATGCTATTCCATCATGGTAAGAAGCCACGCAAACACAGCAGCCACTAGGCTCTAGGCTAGCTTGCAGACGGCCTTCACTCCGCTCGGCATCGGGTACAAAAACTGGACCTTAAACGGTGGACAGTGTGGCCAATAGGGGTGAGCGCAGCACTCAGTGCAACAGCTACTGGTGTTACGAAATGGCCAGATGAGGCTTGTATTACCAGTACCCATATCTGCAGAAGATCAACATGTTCATCAGAACACACGTCATCATCATCATCATCTGCGTTGCCGAAAAAATAATAATAGTAAAATACCCAATGCTGTAGACAGCAAGCTGTTTCGGCCATAAAGGCCTCATCAGTACAGCTACGAGCTAAATAGGCCGAGCTAATAGTAAAATAAAATAATTAAAATAATAAACGGCATTATGCAGCTGTGTAAGCAGTAGATGCACAGTGTGACTGCCAGGCATCTCTGTCAGATGCCAACTGGCAATTCTCATGCAGAGACATACCAGTCCACGAAACGATATTGTCAGCGAAGGAAATCTTCGGACGACCACGCTTTCTCTTACCATCCACCACACCAAACATCACGTCACGTACAAGCTCGCAGCCAGATGGGCGGCATGTGTGCCCGAAATAGGTCAGTTTGCGTATCTTGACCCTGCTCGTACATGTATATGCTAGCGTTTTGTGCTTGGTCTATCCACTACCTACTGCACACGTAATGCATAATATCAGTGTCTGCTCCAGCGCCGGGTGAGCCGGGTAATCCACCCGGTTGGGCGGCGCTTGGACCCGGTTGAAAATATAGTACCGGGTCACCTGTGACCCGGTTGGTACTTTACACTTTCCGGAACTTTGAAAGGACTGACTACATGGCTTGTATGTGTCAGGTTATCCGACTCAGATACTTCTTCTTCTTTCGTAATTAATTTTTCTAATTCCTGTCCTCTCTTTTCTAAATGCGGCTTATCCATTCGCCTTTATATCATTGGGCCTAGTTCCCGTTTATTGTCCGAATTAAAATAAACCAACCAACCAGTTAAAGCATGTGACTCGGCTGGTGAGACAGCGCCAGGTACATGTGTGCCCGGCTCCGACCCGGTTGAAATGGTTGCGCCAGGTACACGTGTACCCGGCTGTCCTACAATCCTAGAGCAGACACTGAATATGCAAGCCTTGCTCGATAGTTTCAAACATGTCCTCCGCCCTGTTACCTGTTGTTATCCTCAAACATGTACAGGTATCGTAATACGCAATGGTAGCAGTGTCTACGTCATCTCCTACACAGACCCAGGCGATGATTATGAACCGGATCACCAACTACTGGGCACAGGTAGTGAGCAGGGCGGCATCGAAGAGACCGACGGCGACATATTCGGCGACTGGAGGCGGCAGCTGACGTACAAGAAGCGCGAGGGCCTCATCAAGCTGCTGAACCGCTCGGTGGTGCGGCCCGAGAGGTACTGCATCATCGTGCAGCCGCTGAGCGAGTTTTCGTACCAGGGTAAGTATATCCAGTACAACTACGGTGGCGGGGATGCGGAGTACCCGGACGGCGCAACGCTCAGCTTGGTCAACCCGTGCCGACCGGAGATGGAACGAAAAAATGCAGCCGCCGTGGCCCGGTTCTTCCTGAAGCACCCGCAGGCATTCGGTCACTACAGCATGTGCGACTGGAACTGCGAGAATTTCGCGACATTCGCACGCACCACCACACTGACGGCAGCGGAATTGGAGGCGAAGTTCGCCGAACTGCAGCGCAGCGGACGCACAGCGTTCAGCCAGGCGTACCTGGAGGAGAATAGCGAAACATCATCACGAGGCATTACCCGCTACCTGGAGCAAGGACTCAAAGTGATCTTCACCATTGTCGAGATTGACCTGCAGCACGACTGCAGTCCGCCGTCGTCACACCCGTCGTCATCGTCTGAAGAGGAGGACAGCGAGGGCAGTGAGAGCAGCCAGGGAAGTACCCCATTGCCCAGCGACACGGACGACAGCTGCGACGAAACACCCCTGTGATTGAATGCACCGGGCTGGGCAGCCTGAGAGGATCATACAAAGGTTCAACCGACTGCACTGCCGTTGTTACGCTGCTGCTGTTTGGTGTAAGCAGGTGCACACACCACAGGGGTAGCTACACACGCATGCAAACATTGGACTTCAAGTTCCAAGGCAGTATCGTATTGAGCCAATCGAACGCACTACATGTCTCTGATCTCATCACTGTGCCCATCTATGCACAAGGAGCACGCAAAATAACTGATTCTTACAGTATCAGCAGCACCGACAGGAGATGTAGCCATTCCTGCGACTTGACAAGGAGCCTAATATATAACCTCACCCTCTGCAGGACCCCCCCTGCCCTGCAGGACATGTTTATTACCCGAGCTTCTGCAGTACACCCCCCCCCCCCCCTCCCCTTGCCCCACAGGATATGTTACCCTAGCCTCTGCAGTACCCCGCCCCCCCCCCCCTTCCCCTGCACTTGAAGTATGGCTTTGAACAGCGAGCAGGGGCACTGACGCATGAGCTCATGGCTGTACTCAGTGTACTGACCACTGTCTACATGTGCGTTTACTAGTACCCATACGACCAGCATAACATTGAGCAAGAACTGGTACTACAACTTTAATGCACTGCCGCTCTTTGATCCCCAATCTTCACAACAACTCATACTGCATCATGCCAACTAGGATCACCGTTTTAGTTTTTTAGTTTTTTTTTTAGTTTTTTTTTAGTTTTTTTTACTTCTCATACCAATATTGTCTGTCGACTGAGCAGCATGCAGTCCACCAATGTGACCATGTGTCATTACTAGCCGCAGATAGAACACTGTGCTCGTACATGCAAGCATAGTATTGCATACAGTGCACTCACAGCATACTTGAGTATAATTATTATGATATTGACTCTCAAGAGTCAACTCTCCTTTGTGTTTTCATCGATTCACCGTGGCTGCTCTACAGAGCTTCAAAGGACTTCTAGTCATGTCAAATTATCCTGCATATTTCAACATAGTGATGTTTGACAAGATAATTTTTTTAATTGATTACGAAAGTGAGGTTCGAGTTCATTATTCATTTTAATTTCAAACTACAAGTAAAAATTCTTATTCTCTAGCAATTCCAACATCAATATCCACTCATTATATTGGATACCTATGAGCAGATGGAAGTTGTAAAAACAAGTTCAGTATTAACAGAACATGATCAGAAGTGGACAGTATTGAAATCCATTGTCGTGGGAAAGTTTGTCTGAACCGTATAATATCCACAACCAACAGGAAAGAAACCAGACTTTAGCTGCAAAGCTCGCAGTCCGATGCTGATTCCAAAACTATATTTAAAAAAGGACAAAAACAGCAAGAGTGCAGTTACCGGTAGCCAGGCCATTGTGATGAGACCGACAAACAAATCGGCGGCTGTAGGTGCTAGGACAGACTGACACAGTAGGTGAAACTTACGCCACACTACACGTGTTGCTATACAGGCCCTGAGCAGCAGCGGTACAGGCCCTGAGCAGCAGCGGTACAGGCCCTGAGCAGCAGCGGTACAGGCCCTGAGCAGCAGCGGTACAGGCCCTGAGCAGCAGCGGTACAGGCCCTGAGCAGCAGCGGTACAGGCCCTGAGCAGCAGCCGTACAGGCCCTGAGCAGCAGCGGTACAGGCCCTGAGCAGCAGCGGTGTGCCGATATCGTTAGGATCCCGCGCTGCTCGCCTGAAGTGAAAACTGGGCACACAGCAAACACAGGAAAGAGAGAACCCACATCAAGAACCAGTACAGTAAACCCTGGTGTAAGTGACCTCCGGGTTGCTCTTAAGCTGTGTTCACAACTGGCGCGTGTACGCGTGAAACCACGCGTTTGTGCGTACTTTTGCTGGCTTTTGGGGCGCCATGCGTACGGAAACGCGCCGAAATGGAACTTCCAACATGTTGGAATTTTCAGCGCGTATCAGGCACGTACCAGCGTACATGCCAGTCACATTGACCGGCGGGGTCAACAAATTAGTACTCGAAGGTGTCGCACGCGCTAAATACGACTCGGATTGCTGTTTTTTTGTGAAAGCCTGAGCGCGCGTTTGGGCACGCATGAACCGCAAGCGTACCGCGTACACGCGCCAGTTGTGAACACAGCTTTAACGACCGTTTTTTCATGCACAGACAGTTTTTTTTTTTGAACTTTGTTTTACTTCGCAAAATCCAAACGGGAATTTCTTCCCAATGACAAGGTAGCGAAGATCTTAAGAGGGAAGAAAAAAGAGAGAGAGAGAGAAAAAAGGAAAGAAAAAAGTGTGTATGCACTGGAAATGATAGTCAGCTGGAAATCGGATCCATTGTCAAACATGGCATTTGCTACTGTTGCATGTAGTCAACGAGCAATTGCGTAGGGTACTGCTGCAGCTTTGAAGGTCTCCAGCGTTGTGCTGGAGCGGACGTCTCCAGGTAATCTGTTCCATTTACATGTAGTTGTACACAGAAACTGCGGGACCTGGTTCTAAAGACCACCTGGCATTAACGACCGCTTTTGCTTGCACCGTGGGGTGGTCGCTTAAACCAGGTTTCACTGTAACTGCAGCTGTCACAGCTACTCGTAATAGTATCTTAGCCACACGTGCACTTGATAGTGGCTGGTAAGGTCATGCCCTGCCCCAAAATGGGATATTATTCATAATACCCCATTTTACGGGTTTCCCCTGCACCCTGGCTTCTATCGGGGAGTCGTACTACTCCCTGGCTTCTACGGGATAATGATTACTAAAAAAATCATGTTATGGGCTCGTTTGAGCTGTGTGTGCAACTATTTCTAAACACTAAACTGAACAGTCGTCGGTAATGTATTCGCGAGGTGAGCCTCCGCAACAGGCTTCAGCCGCGATAGCTCCGATGGAATGGAGGGGTACATGAGCAGTAGGCAATTGTACTCTGCGTGACGGGACCCAGTCCCCTGTTCGGCAAGGAGACCCAGTCTAACACGAACGCACATCATGCTGGGGGGCGACATGTTCCTCCAGCAAGTGCAGCGTTGGAGTGATGTGGACCATGTTGCATGCGACCAGGTCAGATCTGGCAAGGGTAGTGAGCAGTCCCTTGTGAACAACACAGTTGCCAATAATGGCACCGTCGTGGTATGCCCGCCGTTGGAAATACATGTAGCGCTCTTACAAGTACAGGATTGGCTCAATGTTTGTCTCGCATGGTCCACTCGGGTCCTTCCCCTGTCTTTGGATGCGGCTTGCCTTGGATACCTCGTTGCCTTGGATACCTCGTTGTCTTGGATACCTCATTGTCTTTGTGGCTTGCACCTGTTGCAAGGGGTTATCAGCGCCTGCAATAACCCTACGTTCATCATCTGTCGGAGCTTTCCACCGTACTCGGATGTTGGAGCACAAATCAACAAGACCGTGACCGGCAACGCCTTGCTAAGTACCATGCAATGCAACAAAGTGCAAGTGTTGCTGGAGAGAGTGGCGGCCCGCTGCGACCTCTCTCTCTCTCTCTCCCTCCCTCCCTCCCTCCCTCTCTCTCTCTCTCTCTCTCTCTCTCTCTCTCTCTCTCTCTCGCTCTCTCTCTCTCTCTCTCTCTCTCTCTCTCTCTCTCTCTCTCTCTCCTCCTCCTCCTTGTAAAAATTAAGGACCACGGAGCAGGCACTATTTCCTTTAGAATCTTACCTGAGAACTTGAACCGGATGCCGGTCTAATCTGCTCCTTCATCATCATCATACTGGCTATGCTTCCACACAACCATTGCCAGCTGGAAAACTAGTACTCTGCGACCTGATTGTGCAAAACAAACGACACGCACACACACACACACACACACACACACACACACACACACACACACACACACACACACAAACACACACGCACACATGCACACACGCACGCACGCACGCACGCACACACACACACAAGCACACACACACACACACACACACACACACACACACACACACACACCAGAACCTTGCTCAAGTGTTCCATAATGCTAGACACTTGAAATCTAGAGCACCATAAGCAACAAATGGGCAACTGGAAAAAAAACTGTGTTCACTGCATTGAGCTCTTGGTGCAACCAATCCTCACAAATCCCAAAACAAACTTTACAGGTTACATAGAATACCCCAACATCTCAGTACTGCCTTTACTGCACAAATCAGTAAGGTCGCTGGTTTCACCACACTGAAAAGCCAGCATCTAAGCCTGCACTGTGTGCGTGCATCCTTACCGGTTGATGACATTGTGCTGTGTGCAAGCCAAAGACGAGCGAATGGCCATGGAGAGTTGTCAACGCTGTCAAGAAACTGGAGCACTATCGCAACGTTACCCAATACAGCCCATTTGAAGCCAGCTACCTACACAGCTAAATCAAACATGAGTGGCACGGCGTATTAGTAGTTCGCCGCCGCATCATGACAGCCGCACCATGCGGCCCTCCACGGCAAACCGGCTGGAGTGGGGCTTCTGCGACAGCGCGGTGTGCACTTTGTCCGAGCGCTCGCTCATGTAGCCGACGAAGAACGATTCGGTGGTGTGGCCCCACGCCACCTCCACGCTCTTGCCGTTGTGCCCGATAGCCAATACCCCACCAAGCGGAGCGGACACGGTTGATAACCGTGGACAGTCTAAGAACGCCTGCATGCATTGCCGAATACCATCAAGGGCCTGGCCATCAGCATCGTAGATCTTGCTAGCACAGGTTTGTGACATCTGAGCTTTGATCAGGTGCTCGCCAGTACCTGACGTACTCACGGCAACTTTCACGGAACTATCAGCAGCAGCTGCGGCGGCGGCATTGGTGCTGCTGGAACTACTGCTGCCATTGCTCGTTTCAGCACCACTACTCTCATGCTCAGTGTCAGCAGGCGGTGACGCCTGTGGCTGTGGCTGCTTCTCCCGACGTTCCTCTGCCCAGCAGCCACAGCCGAAGAGTGCCGCCTGCCCAATACGGCCGCTCTCCTTCAGAGCAAGACCACCGGACGATACCGCGGCCCACAGCACGCCGTTCCGGTCGAGGACTACCGCACCGACGGTGTCTAGACGCGGTGGGTCATTATCATCCATGACATCATCAGCATCATCGTCTATGACATCATCATCATCTATGACATCATCATCATCGTCTATGACATCATCATCATCGCCGTCATCATCGTCCTTGTAGCCGGCACCCTGGCTGCCGTCATCCGCGCAGTCAATGTCGTCGTCGAGATTGTCCTCCACGTCACCAGCACACGCACTGCTGTCGGACGCGGTCGCCTTTAGCGCCGCTGCAGTACGCTCTTCCACAATTTTTTTGTAGCGTGCGTACGCTTTCTGGGTGCGTGTGGTGATAAGCAGTCTGGGATCTACCAGTGGAAATCCCGATCTCGCCGCCCATGCCTGGCAACCAGCAGAGCACATCATTACCGGCGGCACACGGCCGTCGGGATCGGCCCAATCACAGCTCTGTCGAAGCACGGCCGATGCAACGGAGCACGGGTTGGGTAGCCGTGACACGCACGCGACAGCGCCGAAAGCTCCCCCGCGCGAGCACATCACGCTGGCGTCCAGCTCCACCGTACCGTCCATGGTCAGATTGGCACCGCGTCCGGCGTTCGTCATCTTGGCGTCCTCCAGGCACGCCATGCACGCGTTCACTGCCTTCACGCTATCCGCGTCAGTCTTCAGCAGGCGCATGGCACGAGAGCAGGCTTTCTGAGCCAGCTTTGTGTAAGTCGCACGTTTTGCCCTCGAATGACTGCCAGCTCCCAAATGAATAGCAACGAATGCCATCCTGCTCCAGCCCAGTGGCAAGGGCAATGTCAACGTACTGGGTTTGTTTTTCAGGGATCCTAGAAATGTTCAGCACACCAAGAAATTCAAGTCCATTTAGAGTTGAAGTACTATTCCTGTCTTACAAGTTCCTAGTTACAAGCATGCGTAACAACGTCGGTGCATTCTGTATTCCTGGTTTAACGGTACATGTCAAGAAGCCTGGTCTGCTGTTCGAGAAAAAACACACACAGATAATTGTCCCCATTCGGTCGAGAAAATAGTTTTGATTATGAATGAATGGCAAAACTGAACGCATGCCTTTTGTTCTGTTTTTTTTTTGGAGAGGAAACGTTTTCGAAGCGGACGTCAAGCTCATGTGGCCACGTGGGATGAAAATGACGACGTCGGCTGATTTTCATGACGTCGTCGCTTTCAAAACGTGAGGTCATAAAATTGGGCGAAAGGAAAAACAATAAATTTTGTTTGGGAGGGCTAATTTTGAAGTATTCCCACCCTTCCTACTACTACTAGTAGACAGCTGTTTCTCTTCCTGATCGTGCTTGGCAAGCTCCAGGAGGTAGCGGTAGAATGGCGCTGCGTGGAGTCAAGGTGCTGGAGATGGCGGGGCTCGCCCCAGCGCCGTTTTGTGGGATGATTTTGGCTGGTCAGTTCATTGTTGACTCCTGGAAAAGGCGAAACGTTCGTGGGCTGAGTGTTCTGTTTCTGCCGATGGGATTCCAACAATTCTATATGTGCAGACTTTGGCGCTACTGTCATACGTGTAGATCGTCCACAGGAACACACACTGGATACATTGGCAAGGTACCACCATACTTACTGCACATGGACATAAGTCATTGTGCTGGGATACTTGCTTCTTAGCTTTATGTGGGGTGACGTAGTGGGCACGACAGGTTGGCACAAGGCGGCTACCACAATCCTCTCACGAAATATCAAACACACACACATACACACACACACACGTACAGAAACACACCCCACCTCCTCCACCACCACCACCGCCACCACGCACACAGACCCCACCCCGTTCTCCTCAATGAAGATGCTCTGAACGAGGGACACTGACGTACCGATTCATATAGCCATGCTGACCAAGGCCCTACCAACCAGCTTGTCGTTGTAGTCTGGAGAACTGTTCCTTGCGGTGCGCCCTCTGCCTTGTGAGGAGCTGCCGTACTACCCCTCCTAGCTTGTAGTTACATGTAGTTTTGAAGTACAGTGGAGATTGGATATAACGACACTCCTTCGGGAGAAGACAAATGTCGCTATATTCGATCTGTCACTAAACCTGATTTTGACATTTAGTATGCAAATATGCATATCAAAATGACAGAAATGTATTTCAGATATGCATGTGCATAATTCTCTCTCTCTCTCTCTCTGTCTCTCTTTCTCTCTCTGTCTCTCTCTCTCTCTCTCTCTCTCTGTCTCTCTCTCTGTCTGTCTCTCTGTCTCTTTCTCTGTCTCTCCCTCTGTCTCTCTCTCTCTCTCTCTCTCTCTCTTTCCATCTCTCTCTCTTTCTCTCTCTCTTTCTCTCTCTCTGTCTCTCTCTCTCTCTCTCTCTCTCTCTCTCTTTCTCTCTCTGCTTATGTGTTTTCTATATGTATCCTCACGTTTGATGGTCAATCGTGGCATTGACAAACCATTTCAGAGGTAAACGTTCGATTGCTGTCAATCTGAAGGAGAAATCTGGAGTCGAAGTTGTTCGCCGACTGTGCAAAACCGTGAGTGACTTTCTGTGTGCACAGGGCGGGTAGTAGTGGTGCATGCAGTAGATTTTACAAGTACAATAGCAACATGTTGTATTTTCCTGGGGGGGGGGGGGGGGGGGGGGGAATAGTCTCTAAAGGATAGCCTTTTTACTGGAAACCCTAGTATGGTGGTATCATTGTATGTGTGGCATCTTGTGCTGGTGTGTGTGTGTGTGTGTTTGTGTGTATGTGCGTGTGTGTGGGTGTATGTGTATGTGTGTGCGCGCACGTGTGTGTGTGCGTGTGTGTGCGTGTGTGTGTGTACGCGTGTGTGTGTGTGTGTGTGTGTGCGCGCGCGCTGTGCAGGCAGATGTCGTTCTCGAGCCGTATCGTCCTGGTGTAATGGAGAAGATGGGCCTGGGACCTGCAGAGCTTATGCAAGAGAACAAGCGCTTGATCTATGCCAGGCTAACCGGCTTTGGTCAGAAAGGTTAGTCTTTCTTCTGCTACTGTAAGAGTCGAATCTATAACAGGGTGGGAGAGAGAGAGAGAGAGAGAGAGAGAGAGAGAGAGAGAGAGAGAGAGAGAGAGAGAGAGAGAGAGAGAGAGAGAGAGAGATGGAGAGGGAAGAGAGAGAGGTGAAACTTTGGGCCTGCTAAGTGGGGAAATCTTGCAAATCGTTAAACTTTAGACTTGTCACACTTTCATCTCTTACAGTATGCGTTCGCAGAATACAAGCTCTATAGTCTTGACATGTACGATTGTGTTTTTAATCAAGGGCTTTCTTTCTTCTTTCTCTTTCACCTAAGTATGTAAATCTGTGTTTGTTGCTTTGCGTTTTGTCTTTGCCATGCAGGTGTCTTTTCCCAAATGGCTGGTCATGATATCAATTACTTGTCAATGTCTGGCATGCTATCTGTGAGTTCATAAGTGTGTGTGTGTGGGGGGGGGGGGGGGCATGCGTGCCTGCCCCAGAAGCCCGCCTTTTCCCGCTTGTTTCCAGTTTTTCCCTCGTCGCTCTGTTGGTTCTTTTGTTGGAGATGTCCTGACATTTGACATAATGTACTGTAGTATACCGCAGTGTCTGGTGCTAAAGCCCGTCTCATATAAAAGCCTGTTTTGAATACAAGCCTGATTTTCAAGATACACTGTTGGCCCAAAAGCCTGGTTTTAGTGTTGACACACATAGAAATACCTGGTTTGAATATACACCTGATGTGAATAGAAGCCTAGCCCTGACATCGGCTTCTACAAGAGTAAACCCGGCTTTAATACACGACATTACGGAATGTACGATATTGGGCTGCCTGCCACCATGCAACTTGTGTTCAATTTTATCCTGGCTTTGTACATGCGTGTGCGTGCTTTCAACCTGTGTCTCTCTTCTATGTAGATGCTTGGTCGGCATGGTGAGAAGCCAACACCACCCATTAACCTGGTACGGTGAGAGAGCTATTCACTACATTGCCTTGGTCGTAGCAATGCCATATTGGCTGCTGGTGCTATTCAATCATAGTCGCTGTGCTGTGCGTGTCTGATTCTCACGTTCAACTGGTGTTTCAATGCGCATTCTCCAGGGCCCTTTTGCTTCCACTTAGTCCCAGGCGTCAGGGAGAGAGGGAATGGGTCGCATTTCGACTGCCTTGTCCGCATGTGTATGCACTGTGCAAACACTGTGCAAACACATGCCCTTGCACACCCAGCCAGCAGTAGGCTTCATGCTAAGCAGCAGAGTTTTTGGTCAGTTCCTGCATACCGGTCCGCCCACACTAGCTGCTGTTCTGGACGGATCTTCATTTGCTATGTGTGTGTGTTGTTGTCTCGATGTGCAGCTAGCTGACTTTGCCGGTGGTGGTCTGATGTGTGCCCTGGGTATTACTATGGCTTTACTGGAGAGAGCACAGTCAGTAAGGTTTCTAATCTGTATTCTCACGATGGGGGAGTTAAACTCATCGTTGTACTACATGTCCAAGCGCGATTTTGGCAAGTGATAGATGCCGATAGTATAAATGGTAGATGGTGTAGAAATAGCAGCTACCCTCAGTTCTTTAGTTAGGATGAAGGACAGATTGTGAGAGTACCGTAAAGTACCGCCAGAGCGCCCCACCATCTCGTCCTTTCGTGGCCGCAATGTGGAGGTGGATTCCTGTCTGTAGGTCATACGTCACGGACCTTGTACAAACATTGCACATTGTGCAGTCAATCCGTACCCAGTTTACCTTCGAGCTCCACATAAAAGCATACCAAGTGTGACCTTAGTACACGAAGGTTCTCACATCGTACAAACTTAGTAGCATTCTGCCATACGATTTTCTTCCTTGGCTGTAAAATCAAGGTGGGGCGCTCTCGCGAGACGGGGCGCTCTGGCGGTACTTTACGGTACTTGTATTGAGGTTTCAGCCCTCCCCCCCCCCCCCCCCCCCCCCCCCCCATTGGCATAATAACTTTGCACCAACTCAAGTCCTCAAGGTGTGTTTCCGTATCCAGTAGCTGTTTCCATAGTGTAGCGGTTATCACGTTCGCCTAACACGCGAAAGGTCCCCGGTTCGATCCCGGGTGGAAACATCTCTTTTTTTTAGGGATGAAACGATCATCCATTTCTTCTTATCGAGTACCGTTTATTATTAACGATCGAGTTATCATAAAACGAGTATGCTGAATTTGTATGACAAATAAATTTTACTGGTCTCCGGGGAATATGTGCATGACACACTGGATCCCAAAAGTGCGAAGGTGCCTAGAAAAAGGTGTGAATTTTGTCACCTTGGATGACGCGTGCTGGAGTTGACTTTGCAGACAGTGCGACTTAGCTAGTACTATGCACATGTACACTGCACATGTACAAGTACTGCATACTCGATGACAGCATAACGAGTAGCGATCACAGAGATAACGAGTAAGTTCCGAGTAATCGGTGTAATCGTTTCATCCCTAATTTTTTTTTTCTTATCCTTGACTTGAGAGCTATTGATTCTCAGGCTGTGTGTGGAGAATTTTCAATCCAGGTTTAAGGTCTGTTTTCTTTTTTACTGAAAACACAACCTACTCGGAAGAAGAGGGGGAGAGAAGCAACAGAACCACACAACAATGGGAAGAGTATGGTCTCCAAGAAGCAACCTGTGCTGGTGATGCAAGCCAACAACGCCGACCTGTGGTCTGAGCGTTACCACGAGCTTGTGCATCATGCGTTAAAGGGGAAGTATACCCTAAAATCAAATTTTCACCAGTTGTAGTCTTCTAGGTGCTGAGTCGAATGGTCTTGGTCCGAGGAAGCTGAGACGCTCCCTTCCTACTTGAATCCCAATCGAACTCGCGCACTTCCACCGAAACTGGGTGACTGCGCCCTGCTAGATGGGGATTTGTATGCAAAATGTCACTAAAAGCGCCATTTCGTTCTTATAAAAGCACGGATGACCGCGATTGGCCCATATGTTGTAGTCTTTTGGACACTGAGTCGACTGGTTTTGGTCCGAAAAGGCTGCGATGCAGCGTTCCTCCTTTATTCCCAATCGAACATGGTTGAACAAGCGGTCACGTGCTCCTGGGTGCCCAAATCACCTGGTCACCGCGCCAGCAGGCGACAACTTTCACACCAAGGTTCAACTCGAGTTCAACTCGAGTGACAGGACTGCACCCAAAAAAGGTCAAACAGGCTAGTAAGTTGTACCCTGCAGGCATGGTGACCAGGTGACTGGTGTACGCAGGAGCACGTGACCGCTTGTTCAACCATGTTCGATTGGGAATAAAGGAGGAACGCTGCATCGCAGCCTTTTCGGACCAAAACCAGTCGACTCAGCGTCCAAAAGACTACAACATATGGGCCAATCGCGGTCATCCGTGCTTTTATAAGAACGAAATGGCGCTTTTAGTGACATTTTGCATACAAATCCCCATCTAGTAGGGCGCAGTCACCCAGTTTCGGTGGAAGTGCGCGAGTTCGATTGGGAATAAAGAAGGAAGGGAGCGTCTCAGCTTCCTCTGACCAAGACCATTCGACTCAGCACCCCGAAGACTACAACTGGTGAAAATTTGATTTTAGGGTATACTTCCCCTTTAAGAAGAGAGTTTATAGCGAGAGGAGAGAAGACTGCCCAGTGCATCATATGAATGCTCCAGTCAATCTGTGCTCATGGCGGGTTAAGACTGGACCCGGGTCGAACTCAACCCGGCTTCAAAACTCTCATGTAAACACAGCCTCGCTCGCTCCCTTCGAATTGCCGCTCATTGTGACGTGGACCAGCGCTGACTGCTCCGTGTTTTACTTGCGTTTGTGTTTCTCTCCAGGGCAAGGGACAGGTTATTGACGCCTCCATGGTAAGTGCCCGGCCGCCCTCCCTCTCATGTCCTGTATGCCGAGAGGAACCCAATGAGAGCTGGAAGGGGGATAAGCTACAGTGCAATACATGTAGAGTAAAACCTGTAACTAAAGACCACCGTGACTAGCGACCAGCCTGGTACTACAGTAAAACCTGTAACTAAAGACCACCGTGACTAGCGACCAGCCTGGTACTACAGTAAAACCTGTAACTAAAGACCACCGTGACTAGCGACCAGCCTGGTACTACAGTAAAACCTGTAACTAAAGACCACCGTGACTAGCGACCAGCCTGGTACTACAGTAAAACCTGTAACTATAGACCACCGTGACTAGCGACCAGCCTGGTACTACAGTAAAACCTGTAACTATAGACCACCGTGACTAGCGACCAGCCTGGTACTACAGTAAAACCTGTAACTAAAGACCACCGTGACTAGCGACCAGCCTGGTACTACAGTAAAACCTGTAACTAAAGACCACCGTGACTAGCGACCAGCCTGGTACTACAGTAAAACCTGTAACTAAAGACCACCGTGACTAGCGACCAGCCTGGTACTACAGTAAAACCTGTAACTAAAGACCACCGTGACTAGCGACCAGCCTGGTACTACAGTAAAACCTGTAACTAAAGACCACCGTGACTAGCGACCAGCCTGGTACTACAGTAAAACCTGTAACTAAAGACCACCGTGACTAGCGACCAGCCTGGTACTACAGTAAAACCTGTAACTAAAGACCACCGTGACTAGCGACCAGCCTGGTACTACAGTAAAACCTGTAACTAAAGACCACCGTGACTAGCGACCAGCCTGGTACTACAGTAAAACCTGTAACTAAAGACCACCGTGACTAGCGACCAGCCTGGTACTACAGTAAAACCTGTAACTAAAGACCACCGTGACTAGCGACCAGCCTGGTACTACAGTAAAACCTGTAACTAAAGACCACCGTGACTAGCGACCAGCCTGGTACTACAGTAAAACCTGTAACTAAAGACCACCGTGACTAGCGACCAGCCTGCTACTACAGTAAAACCTGTAACTAAAGACCACCGTGACTAGCGACCAGCCTGGTGCTACAGTAAAACCTGTAACTAAAGACCACCGTGACTAGCGACCAGCCTGGTACTACAGTAAAACCTGTAACTAAAGACCACCGTGACTAGCGACCAGCCTGGTACTACAGTAAAACCTGTAACTAAAGACCACCCTGACTAGCGACCAGCCTGGTACTACAGTAAAACCTGTAACTAAAGACCACCGTGACTAGCGACCAGCCTGGTACTACAGTAAAACCTGTAACTAAAGACCACCGTGACTAGCGACCAGCCTGGTACTACAGTAAAACCTGTAACTAAAGACCACCGTGACTAGCGACCAGCCTGGTACTACAGTAAAACCTGTAACTAAAGACCACCGTGACTAGCGACCAGCCTGGTACTACAGTAAAACCTGTAACTAAAGACCACCGTGACTAGCGACCAGCCTGGTACTACAGTAAAACCTGTAACTAAAGACCACCGTGACTAGCGACCAGCCTGGTACTACAGTAAAACCTGTAACTAAAGACCACCGTGACTAGCGACCAGCCTGGTACTACAGTAAAACCTGTAACTAAAGACCACCGTGACTAGCGACCAGCCTGGTACTACAGTAAAACCTGTAACTAAAGACCACCGTGACTAGCGACCAGCCTGCTACTACAGTAAAACCTGTAACTAAAGACCACCGTGACTAGCGACCAGCCTGGTACTACAATAAAACCTGTAACTAAAGACCACCGTGACTAGCGACCAGCCTGCTACTACAGTAAAACCTGTAACTAAAGACCACCGTGACTAGCGACCAGCCTGGTACTACAGTAAAACCTGTAACTAAAGACCACCGTGACTAGCGACCAGCCTGGTACTACAGTAAAACCTGTAACTAAAGACCACCGTGACTAGCGACCAGCCTGGTACTGCAGTAAAACCTGTAACTAAAGACCACCGTGACTAGCGACCAGCCTGGTACTACAGTAAAACCTGTAACTAAAGACCACCGTGACTAGCGACCAGCCTGCTACTACAGACCACTTTGCCAGGCACGGACGGTCTCACATTCGTATATGGTTGTGCAGTGCAAACCTCTAACTAAGGACCACCTGCCACTAAAGACCGCTTTCTCCGGCCCCGAGGGGTGGTCGTTAGTCACAGGTTTACTGTACACCCGGAACCAAGAATGTACAACGGTGATCATAGTTCAGTGCTCGGCGCACTGTCTTCATTACGTGTAAGCTTGCTTGCATCACACCCTGTACTTATACACATGAAAACAACACCAACTCTCAGTCTCATGCCAGCACATCAGCTTTTGTTTGATTCGTTCCAATCCCAGCCCGATCGTTAGAGTGTGCGTGCACAAACTTCAGTTCAGTCCGAAAGTTGGCCTCCAAGCGTAGCAAAGACAATTTGATTTCCGCAGTATGTGGATGTTGCTACATGACGTAACGAAGGCAGCGCGCCGTGCAGCTGACCCATAGAAAAAAAAGATCACAGGCACTTATTCTTGGTTTTGTATTCTTGCCAGAATCCCCCATCTTCCCATGTAAACTTATGTGTAAAATAACTACTCCATCTCCGGACAGCTAGCCGGCAGGTCTCCGTCAGTACAACATAAAAATAGAGCTGAAGAGGTACATCTTGTATGAAAGCCATGGCAATTTTTCTAGTCGATATTGCACCACTGCCTGTTCTTGTCCACAAGTACATAACTATAGTTCTGATCCATGTATGATGCAACAAGATCATGATGATATTACTTCCACATCCCACGTTATGTGTGGGTGTGCAAGTACTGTAATTTCACAAATTTTCGGTGTACTTTTATTTTCGGTACTTTCGGTGCATCTGTTTCATACCTAAAATTTCAATACACTGAACAAACACTAACACACATAATCCAATAGGGAACTGCTTCTCTGTACCTAAAATTTCTGCTCACCTAACCTGGCCTTCTGCCCTCATACCGAAAATATTGAGCACCTATAATTTCTGAAATTAGAGTCCTTTATATATAATAGTACACTGGTGTGACTATCTTGTGTAACGCTAATGAACAGCATTCATGGTGGCGACATCATGGTGTACGATAAATCTTGTCTTGTCTCTCTCTCTCTCTCTCTCTCTCTCTCTCTTTCTCTCTCTCTCTCTATCTCTCTCTCTCTCTCTCTCCCTCCCTCCCTCCCCCCCCCCCCCCCCCCTGCTGCATGGCGTGAATAGGTACAAGGGGCAGCATATATCGGCACGTTCCTGAAGACAAGTCAGAACCTTGGTCTCTGGACAGGTACGTATAGACTGTCTGCAAGATGTGTACAGACCTGTGGGAAGATATGGGTACTGCACTTGTCGGGTTTTTAGATCTGTGAGGCATTAAACGTGGCATGCTAAAGTAACACACATTCTCTCTCTCTCTCCCTCTCTCTCTTTCTCTCTCTCTATCTCTCTCTCTCTCTCTCTCTCTCTCTCTCTCTCTCTTTCTACTGTGTTGCAGGGGAACGGGGTCAGAATTTCCTTGATACTGGAGCTCCATTCTACGATACGTAAGTCTTGGCATCTGCCCTTCTTTATTGCTGTATGGCTACTCCAGAGAAGTCTGTTTATGTCTGTCTTTCAGGAGTGAAAACTAAGTTGAGTTTACCATCGCAGAACACTCAATAATCGAAACCAACTTTTAGAAACGTGATCTCTTGAATTTTTTTTGGACTTGATCTGATGTCGTCACTCCTTTTAATGTGGTTAGGAACATACTGAAAGCCAGTTTATGATGTTGTGTGTGTCGACTTGCTGTGTGCGTGCTTTGTGTGCGTACCATCTTGAAATCCCCTATGAAGGGGCAGCTGGGGATGTGCTAGCAGAAGATCAAAGACAGTGTCGTTGGTGACCATGGCTTGTGCTACTGTGTGTGTCTCTCTCTCCTGTGCTTACACTATGCAGATTTGTGACGAGCGATGGCCAGCACATGGCGGTCGGTGCTATTGAGGGCCAATTCTACAAGTAAGTCAAGTGGTGGGATCTACTGGGTGAATGCTTGTGGGAGTTTGTGTCTTGTGCTTCTTGTCTGTTTGTTGAGGTATTCAGTCTTCATATCAGAACGTTGATAACCTTTTTGACGGTTCAGCATAACAGAAACTGTCTGCACATAACTATCCCGGACATTCCTGTAGATTGTGTAGTCTTGTCCGGTGGTTTCACTGCGGTGTCTTTGTTCTTCCATGTTCACTCATTGGGGTCTCTCTCTTTCTCTCTCTCTCTCGCACTCTCTCTCGCCTCTCTCTCTCTCTCTCTCTCTCTCTCTCTCTCTCTCTCTCTCTCTCTCTCTCTCTCTCGCATAAAATCTAGACTGACAACCTGCTTGTTAAATCATGCACCTGCTTTCAGGCGTAAAAACCCTGTTGTAGAGGTCTCAGTCCTCATTTGTTAGACTTACCTGTCTTTATAAATGTAACTTACTCTCTCTTTCTCTCTCTCTCTCTCTCTCTCTCTCTCTCTCTCTCTCTCTCTCTCTCTCTCGCCCTCTCTCTCTCGCCCTCTCTCTCTCTCTCTCTCTCTCTCTCTCTCCTCTTTCTGCGTCAGTTGTCGTACGCTGTTCTTGGTGCATTTCATTTTCCGATAATACAGTTTGGTATTGTTCGCCTTGTGCCTTGCCAGGCCGTTTTCCTTTACCGTATGTCTGGTTTTCTCCTGTTTGCAATGACCCCGTAGTGTGTGTTAACGTCTTGCTTTGTTCTTGTGCTCTCACAGAGAGCTGATCAAGGGCTTGGAGATTGATCCGGAATCACTGCCTCCTCAAGTCTCATTGGACGACTGGGTTAGTTCTTGACTGTAATCTATCACGATTTAATTTTTTCTTTTTGTGTTACGAACCGAGTTGTGGCATATTCGGCAGTATTGTCAGAGAAGTTGGCTACTCTCAGTGTAGTGCTCGCACTTCCTGCTGACTTGGCTGGCACCTGACAGACTCACAATTACACACGGCTAGCATGTCGAGCCTTCCACGCGGTGAACCTGCGCGAAATCACCCCGGTCTGCTCAATGCACAATGTTGCTGGTCCCGCGAGCAACTGCTTTCAGTGACCGCGTGATAGGCTGGTTCCTTGGTTGGTGACTGTGGCCAGGTTCTTTTCCATCGCTGTCGGTAGTATCGCTCTGTGTGTGTATGTACGTACAACCCATAACCAGGAGTGGCCGCACATCCGTCGATCAAGAGAAATCGAAAACATGCATGCGAGACCTACCGTATTGTCTGGGGTGTTAGCCGCGCTTTGAAACACATAAAAAAATCAAAATCGCTCTTGCAACTTAAGCTGTGTTCCCAACTGGCGCGCGGACGCGGTACGCTTGCGGTTCATGCGTGCCCAAACGCGCGCTCAGGCTTTCACAAAAAAAGAGCAATCCGAGTCGTATTTAGCGCGTGCGACACCTTCGAGTACTAATGTTTTGACTCCGCCAGTCAAAGTGACTGGCATGTACGCTAATACGCGCCTGATACGCGCTGAAAATTCCAACATGTTGGAATTTCCATTTCGGTGCGTTTCCGTACGCGTGACGCCCCAAAAGCCAGCAAAAATACGCACAAACGCGTGGTTTCACGCGTACACGCGCCAGTTGTGAACACAGCTTTAGACGTGGAATGCTGGATGTGAATCCACCAGCAGCACAGCACCCCATGCGTATAAAAGGCATGCATGGTATCATTCCACTTCTTCTCATGTACTGCAATCCAGCATTGCCATGATTGTAGTAGTGCGAAGCTTCTACGTGTACATGTCGTCTTATCTGAGTGAAGGACAATCTTGGCAACTTTTGTAGAATTTTAGTCGTGCCTGTAGACTTTGGTAACTTCTTGTATCCTGTTTTCTGATAATCGCTTAGTGCGTGAAACTCAGAGTAAAAGCACTTTTTTCATCCTCTTATTATTGTTTGAACTAACTCTGGCTCTCGGTATTGAGCACTCTCTTGGACAGCGGGGAACCTCTCTGTTTTTCTTCTTGTATTACCCATACCCATTATGTTAGGTTGCCAAAATTCAAAAATCAGACATTCAGCTTATACACCGATTGTCAACAAAAATACGAATTTTGGAACCGAAAGGAGGGGGAGGGGATGCGACTTAGACCCCGGTGCGGCTAATGCCCCGGAAAATACAGTATATCCACTTCTGTCGTGAGCGATGTGAGCAAGAGCATGCAGCGGGGACTGACAAGTCCAGTCATTGATGATGTGCACCTGGTGCAGTATTGCTCTATCCCGTTGTAAAAAAATCCTTTTAAAATTGCTTGTTCCCTGTATTTGTCACAACACGCTGATGTGATTACTGCTGCTGCTGCTGCTGCTGTTGTAGCCACAGGTCAAGGACACGATTGCCAAGAAGTTTGCTTCCCGGACACGAGACGAATGGTGCAAAGTCTTTGATGGTAAGCTGCGCGATGAAGAAAGAACCTTTATCGGGGAACCCAGGCAAATACCACTCCAGACTCGGATCCCACCTTGTCGGTGGCGAATAATGCAGAAGAGGAGTGTGGGTGGGTGTGGGTGTGCGTGGGTGTATGCGTGTTTGTGTGTGTGTGTGTGTGTGTGTGTGTGTGTGTGTGTGTGTGCCCCGTGAGTACCTCTGGCAGGTGCTCTCCCGTGCTGGTGTCCCTCCCCCCATGCTTGCAGTAATCCGGTCTTTCCACCATGAGATGTCTGCAGTATTGCGCGTGAGTGGCACAGACGTGGATTCGTTTAGCGTCACCAACGGCTTGCGGCAAGGCTGCACTATGGCTCCTGTCCTCTTCAACATCTTCATGTGGGCAGTAGTCACCAAGTGGCAACAGAGGGTCAGAGGTATTCCTGGCGTTGGTTTCGAGTTCAGCTACCACTATGGTGAGGGTCAACTATATCGCAAGGCACGCCGGGCTGACACCGCTGCCACCGCCCTAGAGGCACAGTTCGCGGACGATTCCTCCCTGTTTGCAACATCGCGTGCTGGTGCTGAGATTGCCTTGGACCTGTTCAACTCGACCGCTTCGGAATTCGGCCTCACTGTGAGCGCGACCAAAACCAAGTTATTGGTTGCGGGAGCTGGCGTCACGGCTGCGGACCAGGCGCCCATACAGCTTGCCGGTGTGGACATTGAGTGTGTGCCGGAGTTCAAGTACCTGGGGTGTATCATCCACTGTGGCGGCCGATCTTCGCAGGATATCAGCGCTCGGGTGGCAAGTGCGTCCCGGGCTTGTGGTGCTCTGCAACAATCTGTTTTCCGGAACAAGAACTTAGATCTTCATATTAAACGCTGTGTGTTTAATGCTTGTGTCCTGTCTCTGCTCCTGTATGGCTCCGAGTGCTGGACGCCGCTGAAGCAGGACCTCCGTCGCATGTCTGTTTTCCACATGCGATGCGTGCGGTCGATATTGGGTATCACACGCCATCGTTGCTGGGATGACCACATATCCAACAGCCAGCTGCTTGAGTGGTGGGGTGACTCTGAAACCATCGTCACCAAGGTTCAGCATCGGCGCCTCGAGTGGCTAGGCCATGTCGCCCGCATGGACGATGTGCGGTTGCCCAAACAGTTGCTGTTCGGCACCCTGCCATCTCGTCGCCCGGCCCATGGCCCACGTCGGCGGTGGAAAGACTGCGCTGTAAAGGACCTCCGCTCACGAGACCTTGAAACGGACTGGTACAGAGTGGCCTGTGACTCTCGCCCAGACTGGAGGTTGGCTTACACCTCGGACGCCCCGGATCCCCTCGTACCGGCACCGGTGACTTGTTTCACATGCGCCCGGCACTTCGCACGTCAGGGTGACCTCGCTAGGCACAAGTGCACGGCTGAACGGCAGAAGCCGGTTTCGGAGCAGAGAGGTGCATGGCAGTGCCCTCGGTGTCATCGTTGGTTCCGGAGCCGCGGAGGCTTGGCTGTGCATCGTTGCTCCGCTTCTACCTCGTGCCCAGTACCGACCGAACCAGCTGCTGTTGTCACCGGTGACACTACCGCTCGGAGGTGCTGCAATGCTCACTGTGGCACCTGCAATCGTTGTTTCCGCTCAACCCAGGGACGCAACCGCCATCGCTGTTCAACGCACTGCCACCGACCAACGGCCAGAGAACGGGACAAGTTCCCGCATATGTGTATCTGCTCTCGCCGGTTCCGACTAGTCTCGCGTCTGGAGCGCCATCGGGTGGCGTGCTCTTTCTCTCTCTCTGCTGCCCCTCCGGGCCCACGTGACCCTAGTGGTAGTGGCTCTACAGGACAGGACAGGATAGGACAGGTGTGTGTACATGTAGACATGTGCATGTGTGCATGTTCGTTTGGAATCTTCAGAGACTGTTCAGCTTGACCTGGCCTAGTTCTGTCCTATGTTTCAATTCTTACAATGCAGTTGCGTGATGTCCACCACTTTCTGAACAAATATTTCAATTCTGTTCTCATAATCGTTGTCTTGCGCTCACAACGAAACTGAACATGCTTGCTGGCAGGCTGAAATCTTGGAAAGCATTACGTTGTAGGGATGACCGAAGGCTCCGTGTCTTTGTCTGCCTATTGTTCTTCTGTGTGTGTGTGTTAGGTACTGATGCATGTGTAACACCCGTGCTTAGCATGGAAGAAGCTGCCGAGCATCCCCACAACAAGTGAGTATCCATGCATATGTGTGTGTGTGTGGGGGGGGGGGGGGGGGGTGTACGTTACAGTGTGTGTTACTGTGTGAGTACATGGGGGGGGGGGTCAGACTTGTGAGTATAACAACATCGGTGTGTCCCTACTTCAGTGAAGTATAGACACTCTTGTTGTGCATCGATTCCTCTGGTACATCTCTCTCTCTCTCTCTCTCTCTCTCTCTCTCTCTCTCTCTCTCTCTCTCTCTCTCTCTCTCTCTCTCTCTCTCTCTCTCTCGCACGCTTTTAGTCAGACTTAGTTTATAATACAGTGAATTCTGTCTATGCCGACCGCTCAAGAGAACTTCAAGATGTGGTCCCCTTGTGTAGGTGGTCTCTGTGTACAAGTGGTCTCTGTGCATAAGTGGTCTCTGTGCACAGGTGGTCTCTGTGTACAGGTGGTCTCTGTGCACAGGTGGTCTCCTCATCCAGGTTCATAACAGTACAATTGACATCCCTTGGTCCCGGTTGTAGTGGTCTGTACTAGACGGACTTTCTACCGTGTCATACTGTATGTAGCGTATATCGATAGACTTACCATACCGTATATATTACGGTATTTTGTGTACGTCGTGTGTACGTCATGTTGGTGCATGCGCGTGTTGCTGTGGTGTAAAAAGCAGTCTTCGTTTTGAGTTCGTCTTGTCTAGTTGTGTTTCCGTAGTCATCTTGAAATAAACAGTCACTTGACTCTTCCCGTGCAATCACTAAGTGCAATATTGTTCCCTGAGAATACTACTTGTGTTTTGAGTCGGAGAGACTGACCTAGTTTTGCCCTGTCACTCGGTCGTGTACTACATGGTCCACTCTGGCACAGGTGTACTACATGGTCCACTCTGGCACAGGTGTTCGCCTTGACGGATTTTTCTGTATGTACATGTTCATCTTGTGGTGTGCGTTGCAGGGCGCTTGGAACGTACTTCACGGATGATGAAGGAGAGTCTATGCCAGGTACTAGTAGTAGTACAGGCCTTTAGTAGTAGTACAGGCCTTTGTAGAGGCTTCATTCAACTACTAGTGCACCGCCATCATTTGATTTGCTTTGTATTATAGTGGCAAAACAGTGGCCTCACAACCCTTGGGTTGAAGTATATGCGATGCTGTCATTTTCATAGCTTCTATTGACTGTGTGTGTGTGTGTGTGTGTGTGTGTGTGTGTGTGTGTGTGTGTGTGTGTGTGTGTGTGTGTGTGTGTGTGTGTGTGTGTGTGTGTGTGTGTGTGTGTGTGTGTGTGTGTGTGTGTGTGTGTGTGTGTGTGTGTGTGTGTGTGTGTGTGTGTGTGTGTGTGTGTGTGTGTGTGTGTGTGTGTGTGTGTGTGTGTGTGTGTGTGTGTGTGTGTGTGTGTGTGTGTGTGTGTGTGTGTGTGTGTGTGTGTGTGTGTGTGTGTGTGTGTGTGTGTGTGTGTGTGTGTGTGTGTGTGTGTGTGTGTGTGTGTGTGTGTGTGTGTGTGTGTGTGTGTGTGTGTGTGTGTGTGTGTGTGTGTGTGTGTGTGTGTGTGTGTGTGTGTGTGTGTGTGTGTGTGTGTGTGTGTGTGTGTGTGTGTGTGTGTGTGTGTGTGTGTGTGTGTGTGTGTGTGTGTGTGTGTGTGTGTGTGTGTGTGTGTGTGTGTGTGTGTGTGTGTGTGTGTGTGTGTGTGTGTGTGTGTGTGTGTGTGTGTGTGTGTGTGTGTGTGTGTGTGTGTGTGTGTGTGTGTGTGTGTGTGTGTGTGTGTGTGTGTGTGTGTGTGTGTGTGTGTGCGTATGTGTGTGCGTGCGTGTGTGTGTGTGTGTGTGTGTGTGTGTGTGTGTGTGTGTGTGTGTGTGTGTGTGTCCAGCCCCGGCACCTGTGCTATCCCGCAGTGCAGCTAAACCAGGTAAGGAAAGACTGCGTGATATATTTTGGGATGAGGTTTTCATATGCCCAGCGGCAGAGAAAGCGAAAGAAATCCTGCACTCCGCAGAAGTCTACTGTACACCGAGAAAGGTTTACACCAGTTATTGTTTGCGACCTACGAGCTCAGATCAATTTGCACAGTGAAAAAAAAGAAGCAATGGTGGAGAGACTTTCGTTGTTGTTGTTATTGCACTGAGTTTCCACATTTTGATATTGCACGAATAAAGTGTACATGTCGATTCAGCGTATCCTATTGATGATCGCGGTCATAAAATTGTTGTCTCTTCGCCGTCTCTCTACATGTTTTGTTGCCTTGGTTGTGCGGCTGCAGCTCATGGTCGACAGCCAATGGTGGGCGAACACACGGAGGAGGTGTTGACAGAGTCTGGGTTCTCTCGGCGGGTTAGTACTAAATGCTGAGCGATTGTACTTGGAAGAGGCGCTAACAAAATAAATAACAATGGAACCACAGTAACTGTTGTTGTCTGGTGTAACTGATTCAGGTCGCAGGGCCTCCTCTCTGAACTTGTCTTTTCAGTAGGCAGTATAGCTGGTGGTGAGGTGGCAGACTTCTTTTGCAACGTATCCATTCCCTCAGGTTTTGTTGGTAGGGCCATGTGCGCTGTTGGATTCATACACCGCCACTGCTCTCCAATGCACAGTCTGGGAGCTCAGACATACTGTAAAACATGTAATTTTAGGTGCATTGAAATTCCGGTGCCAGGGACCTGCCAGGTTTCAGGTGTAATGTAGAATTAGGTGACCAGCGTTCCCTTCACATACAGTGCATATTGTAGTACCGTTTAGGTGTAATTTAAATTTAGGTGCCTGGTTTCTGTACCGAAACCACCGAAATTAAAGTTACACCGAAAATTACATGTTTTACAGTGGTGTTTGAATGGGAAGGCTATGACCAGTCCATCTAGCCGTTTACACATTGCTTGTTAAGGCAATATTCCTGTAGCTTACCGTCTTCGGTGTGTTTTGACGGCTATTTGACATACTATTATAGAGAGCTGCATGTGGAGTCTTCGCGCATCATTCCAGTCCTGTAACATTCCAAGCCATATTGTGTTCTTGCTTGCGAGGTATTGGGTCCTAGAGGGCGGTGGCATTCCTACGGATGTGGAAAACCAAGTCTCACGCGAACCGTGACATTTTTTGTGAGGTGTTCCGCTTCTCACCGCTCTTTTCTCTGCTTTCTCGTGTGTCCAGGAGATCAGCGAGCTATCGCAACAGGGTGCTATTCATACTAAAGACATGTCAAAGCTGTAGTCCTGATCCGCAGTCTCTTCCGGCTGCAGCTCACAGCAGTGAACTTGATGTGTATGGCGTAGAATGACTGGAAGTCCACCCCCACAGTGCAGCTGGTGTGTTGCCGACAACGTCAGCAGACTGATAGCTGCGCGTGACTGCCTGCTGGGAGCAGCATGCAGTCAACGTGTGTATGACTGTGGCGTCCGGATTGCTGGTGCTGGTGGAGGCAATGTTAGTGGAAAGAACTGTACTGGGTTGTGGCACAACTTGTGTGCACACTGCAAACGCGTGTTGTTTAATGTTAGCTACAGTGGACCCGTGCTCAGAGCATCGACCTACATGTACTTGGATAACTGCTTCCAGGTATCATCTCTACCAGTATGCCCAGCATATAAATAGATCCTTGAGACGAACACCAACAGCAGCAGCACCCTGCACTGGGTTGTTATGTATCCTCTCTCTCCCCTGCTAGCTTCCAACCGGTATATCCTCAGCTGAGAAACTTTAAGACTCCCAACTTCCCAGTGTGCACACTTACGGACCGATGATCATGATAATCGTCCGCAAAGCACCTTCTAGAATCTGATGCTCCTCATCTTGTGGGACTGACGACTCTATTTTCCGTATCGTTTTCAGCTTTGAAACTCCCTTTCTGTTCCTTCCATGTCGGAAACCTATCGAATTCACGCCTGGTTTCCTTAAACAATAGAATTGTATTTTAATAAAATACATGTGTCTCAAATTACCTACCCCACTGAGTTTGTTGATTGTACAAGTAGAAAATTAATAATGTTATTTCAGGTTGCATGCATTTGATTATACGCCCATTGCCGGAATGGTCTTCTTCCGTTTCTACAGCTTCGCCTTGCCTAAGCTTCCCAATAATATTTCCCAGTATTTGAGATTATCCGACTTGAACGATGTATAGTAACTACATTGTGGACAGATTCCATTTACTTGTTGGTGTCTTGCCGTGTTGTGAGCTGCTGAGCATGAATGAGGCACAAGTCTGTACAGAGTTCTTGTCCCAGCCGTGTCCCTGCTTGTTTTATAATGAATGGTGTCGCACACAAGAGAATAAGACCAGTGATTGAGCTGTATACCAGGACTCCATGACTTGAGCGACGATGCGTGTCTGGCACATGGCTGCTTTTGGATTTGGGAAATCCCCTGCCGGGCCTGCATGCCTCCTGCTGGCCCGCGTACCGGGTTCGTGCACGTGATCACGCTCGTTTGTGTCCAACCGCACAGCGCACATCCACGATATCGGTACCATACGGCGCTTGGTGGATCGCGCGGTGCGGGAACAACACCAGCTGGGTGGATATTTGGAGTACTCCACCTGTTCCATGATCACTTGTCCTTGAAAAGTAAACACAGTTGAGAATTTTCTATCCATTCCCTTCATTTTGTTGGAGGTCCTGCCAGGGAGCTAGCCTATCGTCGCTACCACTACCAGCAGTCGCAATGGCCTCCCTGCTGCAAGCGCTAGCGCATGGCACGCGATGGGTCTGGCTTGCAATGCTGGTCTGCGTGTCTGTGTGCCCCTGGCCGAGCAGGTGTGAGGAATGTGTGCGCTATGACGACCAGTACCAGCAAGGTGCGTGCAAGTGCAGGCTGAGCAGCGACCCGAAGCTGGGCCTGGACCTCACTCCTCTCAGGAATATGTAAGAGTACAATGTCATCTACTAGCTATGTAGAGGTCAAATACACTCACTGACTCAGATACACTTACTGCACATAGTAACATGTGACCTGGTGTTTATGCAATGCTGAATGGTAGCACATCAGTGGTTCTGTTGGAATCATCCGAATGGGTTTTAAAACACAGTATTTTTCGGAGTATAGTGCGCACCTTTGTATAACGCGCACCCCCAGTCTTCATTGGGGGTGCGCACTTCAATCTGCATTGAAGTACATGCATTTCATATTCGGAGCATAGTGCACACCTGCCATTTAGGGCCTAAAATAACACATCTAAAGTGCGCACTATACTCCGGAAAATACGGTAATGCTTTCCGGCCCCTGCGGGATATGTGATTGGACACCATTCATACCACAGCAAAAATACCGGTCGTAGTAACTTATATACAGAGGCATAGGAACCGGTGCGGCAGGTGCGGCGAAAGCCGCACCAATAATAATTTCATCCTGTGATTTCTGAAGCAATGAAATAATTATGGGCTATTTGGGCCCAATTTTCCTAAAATATTCCCTAGGAGGGCGCCTAGGACCTCCCACCCTTTCATGGTCGTACCAATGTAGAATGCCTCCCAACGCCCCTGACACATGTACATGTATCTGCCTTGTCCGGTGTGGGCTGGGGGGGGGGGGGGGTATTTCTAAGCACGGTAGTTCCAACTTCTGTCCAAAATTTCCTGCTCGCAATGTCCCTGGTTCCAAATACAGTTGTGGAAAAAAGAAATCCAGCCCACGAGTCAAAACGTAGAGCCGCACTTCCATTCCATTACATCATCTGCAACCCATCCGAGAGCCGCAGTTTGTGTATACGACGAGCCTTGGCGCTGCTTTCGGCACGTGGGACGGATCTCTTTGGCCACGACTGTGCCTGATAACCCTTGTAGTTGTACGCAGTGGCTAATACAGGCTGTGACATACGACCAAACAGCATATCCGTCATTATGACCGCAATCAAAGGTATGTTTTATAAGCCCCAGGAGGTTATACATGTATACTCTTGCCGCAACATGTAAAGCAAGTGCCACCATATGGCCATAGGGGCCGCAGTGCTATCAGGTCGTGCCAGGCCACGTTCAGTGTTGGACAATCAGTGCATATGTCATGGGATCGGTGACGGCTTCTTGGCTGTGGGATCGTGCAATCCTCTCCACTGTATGCATTGTAGTATGTATGCAGAGCACATATTCAAGTGTATGCCTGCATGCGGCCCGGCGAACACAGTGACACCATGTCGATAGTAAGCCGAGAATGGTAGAAACTACAGTCGTCAGCGAAACAATCCGGCCAATGCCGATGTGGCAGTGATATTGTACACAGTGCCATGTGTAGCGTAGCGTACATGGTAGCATGCTTTCCTCTTCCGGTGTGCTCGGTTTTCTTGTCATCATGCTGTTGCTCGCAGTCGCACCTCTTGTGTAGATCCACTGACTGTACAAGCACTCAGGGCCGGCGCCACTGGTACGGCCAGTACGGCCATGGCCGTACCGAAAAAAGAAAAAAGAAAAAAAGTCGGTCCATGTGGAACGTCCAAAACCGAGGAGAAAAGGTTTCGATGTATGATTTTGTACAGGGAGTCGCCCAGAGTGCAGAATTTGCCGTCTAAATTCCAAATTCTTTCTGGGGGGACCCCCACACCCCCCCCCCCCTTAAACTTGGCCCTTCGGCCGCACTGCTCTGCGGAAGCTGCCTCCGGCCCTGGCACTGCACTGTATGCAGGGCACCAGTATATGCACAGTTGCTGGGTATGCATACCATGTACCATACCGCACTGGGCCGGACTTTTTGGCGACGACTGTGGAAAGTTAGAAACTGGTGAGCGGTGTGCATTTGTACTAGATTGTAATCCTCAACGACACCCACCGGCCGTTATCATTACGTATGAGCACGTTGCTCTTTTTCTTTCCTCGCTCTCAGGTTCTCCACGCCGAAGGAAGGGTTGGAGGACAACGTCTATGTCTGGGGTCCATGCGGCGATGTTCTAAACTTTGGCGGCGACTGTACAGCGCAGGCCAGGGCAGCTGTGAGTAACATTTCAGACAAGTGATACAAGTACAACCACACAGTTTGATGTACAGCTCTGGCAGCCAGAGAAATCCAATCTCATCAATAATTATAACTCGGATGTTGAGCCAATATTATAAGTAATATTGCATAAAGCAGCTCCTCCGTGCTATGAGCGCTTGATGGCACTTGATAGCCGTTTGCGCTATTACCTGTACCGCTACGAGCTGGCCTTTCTTGACTTCAGTGAATCGGCGATGTTCGACGGCTTGATTAAGATGAGCACGCGGAGTTCTGTGTTGCGTCACGGAACCAAGGTGGTTCTCTTGCCGACAACGTACGCTGACCTGTGCCGCGTTTCCTTGCCAACCAGCCGTGGTACTGGCGCAGTGTACAGCATTCTTGTTGTTGATCACGTGCACAGCACTCGGGCCGTATATCCGCCGTCGGTGTCGTATGGCTGTGAGCTCGGCGGACGCGTGCCCATACATAAACACATTACCGTATTTTCCAGAGTACAGCCTACACTGGAGTATAGGTACACCGCACCGCCTTTTTCCGGGATGAATTGACGATTATACAAGGAACTCTGTTCTGATGTATAATCATAATTGCATGAAGAGGTGAAGCGAAATGTAACACTGTAGTGGCCCTACATTTTTACTGCATAAATAACCAGTTTTCAAAGCTTTTTTTTTTTTTTTTTTTTTCGTTCCTACACCATAACACGCATGCTCGGCCAGTCCTTCCTCGGCCTTGTTTGAACGCGTCAATGGCCAAGATAAAGCCCATGGGCACTCCCCGGTGCATAAGTAAATGGGATGGGCGGGAGGGACTACAGTGTTACATTTCGCTTCACCTCTTCATGCAATTATGATTATACATCAGAACAGAGTTCCTTGTATAATCGTCAATTGCACATCAGAGGCTCCGCTCCATGTAACACTGTAGATTTCAACGCTCAAATCAGAGGTGAAGCGAACACCACAAGACCGGAGAGAGGGACCAACGCAGGCCATGAAAACCCCCAACCGGGCATGCAGCACACCATGCACACCACCAAATCAGTAAGGAACAGGGTAAACCGGTGCCACGGAAACTTGCCGCAGAAAGTGACAAAAGGCCTGTCCAGAACAAGGACACAGGCGTAATGGCAAAAGGAACAATAAATGAGGAAAGCCGTGTACTATACACATGCACAGATAGAACGGCATTGAGAAAGCCAGGCACAGACAGCAATCGGATTACTGAGGTAGACACAAAGTCACAGACTCAGAACCTGGCCAGGCCAACATTGGTAGCGCTACGGCGCAAGCACAGAGCGGCAGAACTGCTGATGTGCCGATGGGGAAGAGCCGCTGGTCTCACCCTCCCATGGCTTGAAATAGAAGCGCTGGAACACGGATGCGCAACTCCAGTCAGCACATTTCATGATGTCCACTGTCGACATACCTTTACGCTTCGCAGCAGACGTAGAAGCGGCACGAGTGGAATGGGCACCAAACAATGATGTATCCACACCAGCCTTGGACATAACCTGCTTGATCCAACGAGCAATCGTTGCAGAGGTGACAGGGTGGTGCGGACGCTTCGTGCTGAGGAACAGATGTGCAGAAGATGCCTGTCGCAGGTCGGCGGTCCGACGCAAGTACTCCCTGAAGCACTCCACAACACAGAGTGCAGGAGTCACAGGAAAGGCAGCAAAGGTGACAGGTCGGGCTGGTTCCGAACCAGGGCGATGCTGCTTAGGGGGTGTGAGATAGTCAAATACCACGCCCTCGGCAGAGAAACGATGAGAGTTGAGGCTTAGCCGGTGGAGGTCCGAAGAGCGCCGAGCAGCAGTCAAGGCCATCAGAATGGCCAACTTGCCAGACAAGACAGGGAGAGACAGGTCCGTGTTGGCAGGCAGTTTAGAGAGCCAAGAAGTGACAATACCCACATCCCAAGTATGTGAGTACCGCGGCTGCGGCGGACGCTCTAGGCAGATACCACGGAGCAAACGCACCACCAACGGGTGCTGGCCAATGGGTGCACCATCCAGCTCAGGCAGGGTAGCAGACATCGCTGACCGATAGACATTCAGGGTACTGTAGCTGCGGCCGTCCTCAAAGGAATCGGCCAGGAACTGGAGCACCATAGCTAAAGATGGGCGAACGGGATCCACTGACCGTTGACTGCACCAGCCCAGCCACTGCTCCCATGCCGATGCGTAAGCGGCATTGGTTGATGACCGCCAAGAGGAGGAGAGGAGTCGCACGACCTGTGGAGAAAGTCCTGGTGCATTGAAGCGCTGCTGGAGATAGGCCATGCGGCGAGGCGCAGGTGGCGGGATAGTACCAGTGGGTGTGGATGGCCCGAGGGTGAGAGTAGCAGGCAGTCGAATGTGGGCAGAAGCATGGGGAAATCGACCAACAGCTGCAGCAAAGTCGCGTACCATGGCTGCGTATCCCATACTGGTGCGACCAGTATCATCCGGCAAGTATGGAGTGAGGCCACACGATGAAGCACCCTGTCCAGTAGGCAGAATGGTGGGAAGGCATACACCGCGTCCTGATGAGGGAGACTCCAATTCTGAGAGAACGCATCTAGAGCGAGAGCCTCCGGATCCGGCCTCCAAGCATAGAAGGCGGGAAGTTGCGTGTTCAGTCGAGATGCGAACAGATCTAGCACCAAGGTCCAAGGAGCTGCCCTCTGAATCCTGCGAAACAGAGCAGGGTCCAGGCGCCAGTCGCCGGACTCGGAGAGGGAGCCCCGAGAAGGATGGTCCGCTGGGTTCTCCTCGCTCGGCACATATTCCGCCTGGAGGCGGATATCGTGTTGGACCGCCCATCTCCAGAGGTCGCAAGCGATCTGGGACAGGAGACGGGAATGCGTGCCGCCTAAGCGGTTGATGTAGCTGACGGCTGTCGTGTTGTCGATCAACAACTTGATGTGCAGAGGACGGTAAGAGGCCCGGTGATGAAAGGCTTTCACCGCGAATGAGGCAGCGATCAATTCCAGAGCATTGATGTGGAGATTGGCCTCGGTAGGGGACCATTGACCCCCAGTACTCGTTGTGCCGCACACCGCTCCCCAGCCGAGCAGGGACGCATCGGAGAATATGGTGAGCTGAGCGGGAGGTTTGAGAATCGAGCGACCGTTCCAAGTTTCTAGATCTGCTGCCCACCACGTCAGCTCCGTCCTGGCTTCCGGCGTCAGGCGTACCGTGGCAAGGTAGCTCTGATGGCGACGAAGGGCTGCAATCTTCAACTGCTGAAGGTGGCGGAATGGGGCTGTTAAGTGTGACGTCACGGCCCCTTCGATACGCATAGCAACGGAGAGCACTGGGGACAAACAAAAGTCGCGTCCTCTGGATGGAACCAGTTGTGAAGGGCAACAGCATCTAAATGACTGGAGAGAGAACAGTTTTTCTTTGCTTTTTCGTCAAGCGATTGTTGTCGCTCTTTACTCCTTGTTCTTTCCTCTACAAATCTCCTGTAGTCGTCGAGGGCCTTCATAATGGCTGTGAAATTGGCTGCCCACTGTAAAACTCCGTGTTTGAGAGTGCTTTGAAGATTCTTCGCCTCCTGATGGATCAAAGTACGAGCGTTCCCTGTGGATTCGATTATATGTAGGTGAGTTGTTCAAGAAATCAGTGTCTTCTTTCTGTCTCTGCCCTCACGCTGGCACAATATCAGCCTCTATATCCATGACAGCCCGCACCTCCCGTAGACTGCATGACTTAGCTGTATTCTCGCCCTCCGTGGTGATTGAAGACCCATGGAAGAAGTTGTTCAGAATGATGTCCTGAGAATATAAAATAAAATAATTCCAGGGAATTGTTACAGGGTATTTTGGAAGGATGGAGAGAGAGAGAGAGAAAGAGAGAGCACTGTTTGAAGTGTTTGTCTCACTGTAATTACTCCAGATTATTGAATGGTGTATGATCTACTCGATATTTTCCGCAATGGTTTTTCCTGATTTGCGGGATCTCTTCTTTTGCTGTTTGCGTGTTTACAGGAAGTGACTGTCTGATGTATCTGCACCAGATCCTGGGGAAATGAAGTCAGATGCAAAGGCAGGGTCGTCCAGTGATGCAACACTGCCGTTCTATGTGCAACGTCACCGCTAATTCCCCCGGCGAAAACACAAACACGTGAAGAGACTACAGTATTGACCGTTCTGGTAATGAATCGTGACTGCTCGGACAGTCGATAATCGAAACACAGAGCACCAGCATGATGTTTTCATATTGGGAACCACACACCAGCTCAATTCTCAAGCCCAAAAATTGATTAATACAAAACACAGAGCGACGCAACAAGAGATCATCCGGCAACCAAACCAACCTGGGTCTGGTGCACTGAATAGTCTTGAAATACGCAGGCCACACAAAGCAGTGCAAGCACAGACTGTTACAAGGTACATGCATTGCAGAACAAAGTGTAACCAAAGATACACAGGGTTATAGCTGCAGACTCGTGCATGTGCTCGCTCAGCCAAAGAACACGCAGGATGATAGAAATAATCCGGGGGAAACACGCTAATGTCATGACCGGGGGAGTGGGCCAGACATACTCTCAGGATTCTACAATTCCAGGTTCTTTACGGAAATATACCAGGAGTCCAGATACCCATTCCTCACCCTCACCACACAAGAAGACCAAAGCTTCACTCTATGACCAAGCTCAAACAACAGAGAAGCAACAAGAACAACAACAACCAGCGATCGATGCAAAGCATCGAGCTATATACTACAAGACCTAGTAGCGTGCACGGCGCGGAGCGAGCAAGTAGCCAGCAAAGCATGAATAGTGATAGGTTTCACAACACTATTGATCGACAAGACACATCGCCGCCATGGCAAACACTTCATAAAGACACATGTATAAGCAGACGGAATACAATACAGATAATGACATTGTAGCAACACACGGACACAACACTAGCACCGAAGTAAGCATCAAGACGTAAATAGTGCAGCTCTGAAAAAGTAAAAACTACATTGACATGTACATTGGTGTGCCGAGTAGTATCATCCTTGATCACCCATCCAACCAAGACGTTATCAGGTCCGAGACGCCGAGATCCCACGCCGAATGTGAAGTGCATCTAGCCTTGAACCTGTTGCACAAGGCACACACATATGACAAAAAATGACATCCACTCCGATTATTTCCAGAGGCCAATCATAACAGAACACAGAAATGAAACCACGGGCTCAACAAAGTAAACGCAAAGGAAATTAGTTAAAATAATCCATGAAGTGCTATTTTAATTCCAGCGCTGACTGCAGTGTGGCGTCATGGCCCGATACCCGCTGAGCATAGACACAAACTCCATTTGACAGGGGCACGACATACTATTTTGGAATAAAGTCACAGGGGCGTAGCACCCGCTACGACTGGTACGACCATGGCCGCACCACTTTTCGAAAAGTGTGGTCCGTCTGGAACGTGCAAAACCGTAATAAAAAAATCAGGATCCATCGATATTTGCATATGCGCATCAGACCTTTTTCTAGACTCGTAGATCTGTTATGCATCTGCAGTCGTACTGAGTACTGTACTCGACTCGACTGCACACTGCGCCAGAAGTTCCCGGGGGGGGGGGGGTCCGGACCCCCTCCAACACGGCCTTCCGCCGCACCGACCTTCGGTGGTACCACTTCCAAAACCCCTCCTACGCCCCTGAGTCATAAAGTACAGCACTCCAATGACATGACGGACACCTCGTGCAAATGCGTGGTCTGTTCATCCGGCCAACTCGGCCACGCATGAGAGTGTGTGCATGTACGCGCGCACGCAAGCGCGCACGTGCACACACACCATGTATTCGGTGCGTATGGCGTACCTGTTGCGGAGATAATGAAGATGGAATCATTATCATGATGTTACATGTACATGTACAGTGTATGTTTGAGTGTAAAGTAAATTTTATTTTATTACACATTTCTTCGACACAACTTACTCCACATCTTCGCATTTCTCATAATCCATCCATCTACACTCCGTCTCAGTTGAGGAAAAATTCTCCCAGGTATACACTAGTCACCACAGCCATGTGATGACATTGGGATGGGTCCCAAGCACGATTGCACTCTCCAGTTACAATATAATTTATTTGTCCAGATTATCTGTGAAGACAAAATGCAATGCATAGCGGCAATCGATGGATGAAGAGAGAGTTTGTAAATACACATATCTTTCCACTTGTTCAGGAGCTTACCTTTTGGAGTTCACATCGTTTACACGATCTCTTATGCTGTCTTGCACCTTGGCTTTGTTGACCATGGATACGCCATCCCAGAAGACATTCTACAGGAGCTACTAATGCAGAGCGTTTTTCACGCTCGATCTCGGCGATCTACCTCGTCACGCCAATAAAATCCTCCGTGACACTGGCTACAGTCACAAGAGACGTCTCAGTAAGGTAATGAGCACGACAACGCCGTCGAGATCAAGGACAAAGAGAAAACAAAACACTCACTGAAAACAGCAAAGAAGAAACGAAGAAATGTACACGATTCCTATATGTTGCCACTGACAACTGGTTCGGTGGAGACGACGCTACTTTTGTTTGTCCCCAGTGGGATCGTTGCTATGCGTATCGAAGGAACTGTGACGTCATCACTTAACAGCCCCATTGCAGTGGAGCCAGAAACATGCCTGGGGAGCACGCAACCATCCTGCCCAGGAGTGAGGCCAATGCGCGGATGGACAGGTAGGGCTGGGACAGGGCTCGGTGGCACTCCTGCTGGAGTTTCCGCGCCTTGTCGATCGGCACCGACATCGTCATGGCCACAGAGTTCAACTGAAATCCTAGGAACTCGAGCTGTTGCGTAGGCTCAGGAATGGACTTCTTCCGATTGATTACGAAACCCAGAGATTCTAGGAGTTGAATGGCCTGCTGCGTCTGCAGCACGGCGGCCGGCCGTGACTCGGCAATCAGGAGAAGGTCGTCGAGATACAGGATGAGACGAATGCCCTGACGACGAAGAACACTGATCGGGACCTTCATCAGCTTCGTGAATACCCGGGGGGCGCTGGACAGGCCGAACGGTAGGCACTGAAACTCGTAGAGTTGGCCCTCCCAACTGAAGCGCAGGAGCCGGCGGTGCTGGGGATGGATCGGCACGGTGAAGTACGCGTCCTTGAGGTCTAGCTTTGTGAGCCAATTGCCCTCTCGGACGGATAGGGGAACAAGGTGGAGACCCTCCATCTGGAAGTGCTCGTACCGCACGTGCTCGTTCAGGTGGCGGAGGTCGATGACTGGACGTTCGGCGGTGGTACCCTTCTTGGGTACGGTGAATAACCGGCTCACGAACTGGCCGGGAGATGGGCTCACCGGTCGAATTGCACCCTTGGATAGGAGATCCTCTATCTCCTGGTGGACGATTGCGCATTTTTCGGGAGGGAACCACATCTCTGTCGGAGCGGACCGCTGGCAAGGAATGGTGTGGAGGTCTAAGCAGTACCCTGAGACGGTCTTCAACACCCACGCATCCTGCGTTAGGTCTCGCCAGGCTGCCGCAAAATGCTCCAATCGGCCCGCTACCTGGGGGGTAGGGGCTTCCGTGAGGCAGCCAGGCACGGGGGAGGTCGTCAACGACCTCGAGGGCGCCCGCGAAAGGGCTGGCCCCGGCCGTTTTTTGCTGGCTGGCGGAAATGCTCCTCAGGCCGGCGGGTGACATGACCCCGTCCTGCCCTGTCGTAAGGGCGGAACCGCCCTGGATCTGACCGGTACACGGTACGACCAGAAAAACGGTCAGGACGGGCAGGCTGCGACCGGTCCTGTGCGGTCCCCGGGCGCCGCCCAGAAGGCCGTGGCTGGAATACGTCCATTTCCTGGCACTTCCGTTTATACTCCCGGGAAAATCCATCACCGAAGAGGAGATCACCGGAAGGACGCAAGCCCTGCAGCAGGCTCTTCGGGCATCTCTTTGGCAGCGCTGCCATGAGGCGCTGACGGCGTGTCTCCGACAATACATTCGAGGCGTCGCCCGTCATGACGATCGCCATCTGGACCAGCTCGGTCAGTTCGTGGACCGGCCGGCCCTGCTCAATAGCAGCCCAGAGCGCGGCCAGGGGACGGAAAACGTCCGTAACCTTTTGTTGGATGTTGGCCAGCATTCTATCCGCTCTCTTGGCGTTGGCCAGGCCCTGGACATCCGCCAAGAACGGGTCCACGCGTGGACATCGCGTTTCCTCCACGTCCGGTCGGGGACACAGTTTCCGCACCCGTCGACGCTCAGCGAAGGACAGGGAACCACGGCAGTGCTCCCGTAGGTACGAGGCCATGTGCGAGGGGGGAGACCATACAGAGTCGTCCACTAACCCCTTAGGATCGAAGCCCGCGCCGCTACCACGGCGATGCTCTTGGGCAGCCGAGTCGTCGGATGACGGACATGTGCCACTAGGACTGTCGGAGTCACTATCGTCAGATTCTGACGTACCAGAGCTAGAACTAGTGCCAGAACTATCTCGGTGCCTGGTGAAACGGTGCGACTCGCGCCGTCTGGGTGACCCATGGCCATGTCGTCCCCGGGCACTCAGGCGGGACTCGTGCGTAGCACCCGAGCGTGACCCTGACCGACATCTGTCCGCAGATTGAGATCTAGATCTAGATCTACGTGTACGTGTAGCACCAGCCGATCTATGGCGAGTACGTGTACGTCGTTCACATGAAGCAGGACGATAACGAGGGGGAGATCGTGAGTGGGGTGGAGATCTGTCCCGTGAGCATGATCTAGATCTATCTGTACGTAAATCACGTGACCCAGATACGTCAGTGACGTCACCCCTAATATGGCCCCGGCCCCGGCCGCCATTGCTGGAATGGCGGTCCGTGGAAAAACCGAGGCTTGCCGAACGACGTTCGGCCAATGAGACAAAACGAAAAGGCTCCCCGCCATCTACCCGAGAGTGATCCTGGTTCCCTTCCCTGTTGGAAGAGTTCCGAGCCTCCTCCATTTCTTGACCGCCAGAGGCTGCGGTGGTGCCACGACCAGTTTCTAATCCGCCCGTGGGTGCGGAATTATTTGAGGAAATTTGTAAACCGTTCCCCGAAACGGTGTCTCCTATTTGTTTTCCGCGGGAGTGGGCGGATGCCGCGATGGCAGATTGTACCTCTGGCTGCGCCAGGGTATGCAGCAAATCCAAAACAGCGTCCATCGTGGAGATATTTTGGAAAAACTCGAAGAGGCATGCAATGCAAACTACGCAGAAAATGCAGTAAAAACAAGGCCGAGGAAGGACTGGCCGAGCATGGGTGTTATGGTGTAGGAACGAAAAAAAAAAAAAAAAAAAAAAAATGCTTTGAAAACTGGTTATTTATGCAGTAAAAATGTAGGGCCACTACAGTGTTACATGGAGCGGAGCCTCTGATGTGCAATTACTAGTTACTGGTGTTTTGTAGTGCGGCTTCTACTCTGGAAGGAAAGGGTTTGATCCCCTTGGTATGGTGCCATCAAAAGTTTTTTTTAAAGATTTTTTTGGAAAAAATATGACATCCCGAAAAACCAAGGCAAATCCCGAGATTTTGCCATGGCGATCCAGAAAAAAGCACTCTAAGTACTTGGCCGGTATGCACTGGAGCTCACGCTATTCCGCCGACTTGACTTGACACTTGACTGACTCACGACTGCCATCCAGAGCACACGAGCAGTCCATCGAACCTTCGACTCTGCAAACCTCCAAGAAAGCACCGCTCCCTGCTCAATACACAGTGTTTCGCGGAATTCACCCCTCATCAGTTGAGCTTGAGTGGGCTGAGGAAGATTGTGCCTGAGGAGCATCACTTATAGTGGTCTCCAGGTCCAAACATCACCAGGGATACAAACTTACAGAGACGCTCTGTTTCCAGCACGACAAACACCTCGGGAACATCATAATAGCAGCGTGAATCAGTGTCACTCCTGGACGGTGAGAACAGACGTCGAGGACCATCGGTCATTCATAACGCTGTCACCTCCAAACCAGCTAGTCGCAAGCCCGCACTGGGCACAACAGTACGAAATAGTGGTTGCGACTTTGGCGATGATTGTTAGGAAAGGGTTTGCTCCCCACACTGGAGCTCCCGCTATTCTGCCGACTTGACACTTGACTAATGGCAGTCGTGAGTCAGTCAAGTGTCAAGTGTCAAGTCGGCAGAATAGCGCGAGCTCCAGTGTGGGGAGCAAACCCTTTCCTAACAATCATCGCCGAAGTAACAACCACTATTTCGTTATACTCTGGAAAATACGGAATTTTTTTCATCTTGATTTAAAACCGTTTATGTTATGCTGCGTATCGCCCTGATCCCGTGCAGGCCTGCCAGGGTCCAACGTTCGGTAAGCCGCCAACGTGGAACTCTCTTGGCATAGAGTCGTCGGCAGTGTTCACGGTAAACCTAACCGGCACGGATCTGGTGACAACGATCACCTACTCGAACGGCACTGAAGGACGGTAAGTTGTGTGTTTAGGGCGCGTTCAGACTACCGATAAAAAGTGACGGAATGGAAAAGTTGCCAAGGTGATTTGATCACGTGACGTTACTGGCACGTTACCGGCGGAAAGGTTTTACTGCTGCGGCAGTAAACTTTAACACAAGCATCTGCATGCCGCACTCACACAACGAGCAACCAGTTTGGGGAATAGGAGGGTTTGTCAATTGCTTTGCCAGGCTCCGAGTGAGTGACAGCTTAGAGCTGTGTGAATGTGTGTGTATGGCAGCTGGGCAGGGCCCTGCTGCGGAGGCTGAGTGAGCCGTATGGAGGCAGCCGGGCAGGGCCCGGCTGCGGAGGCTGAGTGAGCCGTATTGAGAGGCTGAGTGAGCCGAGGCTGAGTGAGCCGTCTGAGTGTGAGAGGCTGAATGAGCCGTATGAGGAGCCTGGTAAGCAAGGTTGACTCCCCTCCATGTATTTACAGAGTTTCGCCGGTAGACGGCATCGGTGTAGTTATTGTAGGCCGGTATGATAATGGATACCGACAGGAGAGAACTAGAATAGGAAACATGATGATGACAATAGTGGAGTGGGTGGGTGGGTTGAGAAAGAAATCCACTGCCAATGCGGACAAAGCAAGAACTGAAGTCAGGAACAGTGGACTTCGGAGAACAATGAGCGTGTGAGAGTTTGTTGGGAACAGAGCATGCGCCTTCTGTGTTAACATATTTTTGCGCGTGCGCAAAAAATCATTTAACACAAGCATCTGCATGCCGCACTCACACAACGAGCAACCAGTTTGGGGAATAGGAGGGTTTGTCAATTGCTTTGCCAGGCTCCGAGTGAGTGACAGCTTAGAGCTGTGTGAATGTGTGTGTATGGCAGCTGGGCAGGGCCCTGCTGCGGAGGCTGAGTGAGCCGTATGGAGGCAGCCGGGCAGGGCCCGGCTGCGGAGGCTGAGTGAGCCGTATTGAGAGGCTGAGTGAGCCGAGGCTGAGTGAGCCGTCTGAGTGTGAGAGGCTGAATGAGCCGTATGAGGAGCCTGGTAAGCAAGGTTGACTCCCCAAATAGAGAACCTCCTATTCACTGTTAACTGTAGAGGGGGTGCCACAGATTGTGGACAATAGTAGAGTGATATTGAGTTACTGAGTGTACAGTCGGTACATAGGTGGCATTCGGTTATGCTCTGGCACCCACAATAAGTGGGCTCAGTCTGTCTGATCAGCGCTTACCCAGGACCGGTGCTGCCAGCTTTCATGGCAGTTTGCATGTGGGCTTCCGTCACTCGGCTGTGCAAGGCACGGCCGAAGTCTCCCCAGGAATGGACGGAAGAGCACGCACGGGAGTGGGCATGTGAGCGGCGGTAGGGTGGCACGAATGGAATCGCTTGAAATCTTGCCTGGAGAGAGCGTCAGCAAGGATGTTGGTAGTTCCCGGTATGTGACGGGCGGTGACCATAAAATTACCCTTGGCGCAGATGAAGAAGAGCTGCCGTAGGAGTGACATCACATTAGGGCAGCGACTGGTGCCAGACTTGAGAACAGCGGCGACAGCTTCGTTGTCGGTATGGAAGCGGATACGCTTGCGACACCACTGGTGGCCCCACGTAGCACATGCAATGCAGATGGGGTACAGCTCCTTGAACGTAATGCAGAGCGGAGTGTGTTGTGGTGACCAGGTGTCGGCGAACCAATGCGTGCCGTAAACTGCACCATGCCCAATGGCGCCAGATGCGTCAGTTTCTATCAGGATGTCGCTGGCCAGAGTCTCCTGGAGATCGAGGAAGAATGACTTGCCATTCCAGCCATCGAGTAGGTGAGACCACCAAAGAAGGTCCAGATGACATTCTGGGGAGAGACGGATGCGGTGGTAGGGCTTGGAAACGTTGCGCGTGGCATCGTACAGTCGGCGCATGAATGTACGGCCCGGCGTGATGACGCGGCTGGCAAAGTTCAGCTTGCCCAACAGCTGTTCAAGCTCCCGTAGACGGCAGGATTGGCGTTGGCGAAAGGCCAATAGTCTGGAGCGGATGTCGTCAACCTTGTCCTGTGGGAGACGAGCCACTTTCTGGACGGAGTCCAGTTCGATGCCCAGGAAGGTGAGACAGGAGGTTGGGCCGACTGTCTTTTCGTCGGCAATGGGAACTCCCAGGTAGCGGAATACGGAGAGGACTACGTTCAGACGCTGCGCACATAGCGTTGAGTTTGCAGGGCCACAGAGCCAGAAGTCGTCCAGAAGGTGCAGGAGGTGGGGAACCTGGAACAGTTCACAGCTTATCTGGCAAAGTGCGTCCGCAATGCAGTTAAACAAGTAGGGTGCGGACCTCAGCCCGAATGGCAGTACTTTGTCATAGTAGAATTGGCCCTGCCACTGGAAACCCAACAAATGGTATGCAGTGGGTGCGACCGGGACCAGTCGAAATGCATTGCGTATGTCGAGCTTCGCCATCAAGGCACCGGTACCTTGACGTTGCAGACGCTCAATGGCATCGTCCACTGTGACATAATGTAGGGAGAACGAATCCTTGTTTATTCCATCATTGACAGACATACGGTCAGGGTAAGACAAGTGGTGAATGAGGCGGAATTTCCCGTTGTTCTTGGGCACTACGCCGAGCGGAGAGCATACAAATGGGTGGAAAGGCTGGACCGAGAAAGGACCGGCCGATTCGTCACGTCGGACCCGGTCAGCAATTTGTTGTTGTACAAACTGAGCATGTTCAATGGCAGTTGGGAGGTTGCCGGAGATGATAGATACAGAAGCACCAGAGTGGCCAATGGGGAACCCATGTTGCAAGCCATTAAGGATAAAGTCAGAGAGGACACGATTAGAAATACGAGGCAGAAGAGTCATTAGGCGGGCTATGTACAGAGGCGTGGGGAGACTACTTCGCTGCGACGGGCTTGTCCGTCTGGCGGGGTCCCCGGCGACCGTCGTTGGTGCAGCGAGCGGCGGGATGACCTCGGTCGCCGCAGGTTGAGCAGACGTGCAAGCGTTCACAGGGCTGGTGTTGGCATGGGCGGCCACGGTTGAAGTTGAGGCAGATCTGGCGGGTGCTGCCCGCCCCGGCCAGAAATGGCTGCGTAGAACGGCTGGTGTTGGTGCCAGCTGGAGCATGTGGCCCTGCCAAATACTGTGGGCAACGGTCACGGCTGTGGTGCGTTGTGCAGCGCGGACATGATGGTCGGGGTGCCCGGATCAGGTGCAGGCTCCAGAGGCTTTGGTCGATTGCGTCCCAACGAGCCGAGGTTGTTGCCACCGCTGCACGGAAGGCACGGTCATACCCCAGTACAGCTGGGGTCGCAAACTGCTGGTTGGCAGTACAGATAATGTGCTGGTACGTCACCAGCTCCAGTGCTCGGAATGGCATATGTTTCAGTGCGCAGGCCATGTAGATTGTGTAGGCTTCCAGCCAGGCAGTGAAGTCGACAATGGAGCGCTTCTTAGTCACACATAAATTGAGGGACACACGCCGGCCCTCTCCGTTGGCGGTGCTGAGCTCCAAGGGCTCGGACCCTGCGCCCACATTCTCTGGGAGAAGATCCTCCAGCTCAATATATTCGCCGCGTGTGATTTTGTCAAGCAACTTACGCGGGACCGTGGGAACAATAGAGCTGGACTCACGAGTGTTCGCCATGGGCGCTGCGATCGGAGGCAGCGCGGGTTGCATGAGGGAAATGTCCATGGGGCCGGAGTCGACCTGCGGCGGGTGATGGGTGACGGTGTTGGACGCGGTTTGGACCACATCTGCCACTGAGGGGACCGCCGCCTGAGCATGGCCGTCCGGATCCTGGCGAGCTGAAATTCGCTCCTCAAGGCGCTCGACTCGAGCCAGCAGGGGGTGCAGGGCCGTCGACACGGCCGCCGTAACGGAACGTGGATCTAGGCCAGTTGTGAGTAAGCTGGCCGGCTGGGGAACGGCGGACGGGATATCGTCCTGCTCCGCACGAGCATTGCCGGAACGATCCGCACGGGCATTGCCGGAACGATCGGCCGCATGGTCCGCAGGGGCTCGATTTGGAGTGTCGGCATACGGGGACGACGAGGCGCGCCTGCGACTGGAACGCCTGGGCCCGGGAGCCGACTGCTTACGTGCACGGGGCATCTCCGTGAGCTGTGGTAAACCTTGAGATTGAGGTTGAGAAAGAAATCCACTGCCAATGCGGACAAAGCAAGAACTGAAGTCAGGAACAGTGGACTTCGGAGAACAATGAGCGTGTGAGAGTTTGTTGGGAACAGAGCATGCGCCTTCTGTGTTAACATATTTTTGCGCGTGCGCAAAAAATCATTTTGCCGGCAGTAAAAAAGTGCTCAGGCTGCATGCACGCTGGGAAAAAGGGAAAATCCCTTCTCAGCGCCGCGGTGAGAGGTGCTAAACTTACGTACCGGTAACGTTAGTTTATCGGTAGTGTGAATGCCCTTCACGGTTTATCGGCATTCACGGTTTTACGGGATTCACGGTAGTCTGAACGCGCCCTTACCCAGTGACCGGGACCGGGTATTGCTACCCCATCCCTTTGGCTTGGGGAACTTTAATTAAGATGCAGGTTAATTCCAGTTGAAAGTTAGCTTGATTGTCATCTAATAATGGGCTAGTATTGGCCCAGTTTAATAGGACTCAACAAAAATAGAACTGTATAGCTAGCTGCACCACACAACAGAAACAAGACTTGCTACGGGCAAATACTGATATTTCAAAGCCTTGACAAATCCATCCCGTCACCACTTTTTTGCCCACTTCCAGAGTGTATGTGTGTACCTGTGTGTACCTGTGTGTACCTGTGTATACCTGTGCTGGGAATCATGAATATGCCAATACAGTTGCTACCTCAAACAATAGTAAGAGGATGAAAAAAAGTGTTTTTACTCCGAGTTTCACGCACTAAAAAGTAGTAAAAACACTTTTTTCATCCTCTTACCGGTATTATTGTTCGAACTAGCTCCGTCTTTCGGTATTGAGCAATCTATTGGACAGCCAGGAACCTCTCTGTTTTACAGTTGCTTCCTCTTGTAGAGGTGTAGAGTGTGGGCTCAGTTTTGTAACAGTCTAGTTATGCTCTCTAACTAATGTGTGATGTGTGTTCCCATTCAGCACGAGTGAGTTCAAGTTGATCTGCAACGAGGACTCCAACGGCACATTCGACTTTGTGGGAGAACACCCTACAAAACACTACGTGAGTCCGACCTACGTGTATGAGTACGTGTATGAGTACGTGTATGAGTACGTGGATGAGTACAGTGCGGATCGGCTATAGGGTTGTCGGCTATAGTAATATACCTCTTATAGTGATCGTATTCTCGAATTCATTTTCGTAAACCACCCCTTTCTATACATATCGGATCGGCTATAGTAATAATCGGCTTTAGAACGAGGTCTGTCTCGTTGTCCAGGAAACGACCAATCAGCGACATTCCCGCCAAGGGCCTTATCAGAGTTTAAAGCCCGCTCAATCGTTATTTTACTACTCTTGATGACGCGTCGAGGGCCTTGGATTAGTTTAAAGCCCGCTGAATATACTCTAAACTGGTGCGTACAACTCCCTGTATGCATAATAGTACGATGCAGATAATGAACTCTGCATAACGTGTACGGTGTACTACTAAACGCTACGCAATTCAGAAGTGTGTACGGTTTTTGCCCCCGTATTCTTTCATCTGTACGAATTTTCTTTGTCAACCGCTTGCGGAAACCTATAAAAACCGAAGATCAAAGTCATTAGAGTTATCGACAAGGGGCTCTCAGAGCCCCTAAATAACTCCACAAGCTACATGTATGAATAAGAATGAAGCTCGCAATAAGAGCCCAGCATTTCATTTGCTTCCATTCTACTTTTAGTAGTCCTAAGTGGTGCTGAGTTACCATAACTTACCAGAAGAAAATATTCTTTCATACCACACCAAGTCTCTCTGCACACAAACCACAAAACTACCCAATATAGTGGTACACAAGCATAATGGAAGTGAGATAATGCATGTAACCTCGTTCTAAAATAGTTAGTGCATGGCAGGGAGGGTCTTATGGCTTGTTTGTGCCCTTCAGGGTAGCCCTCGGGCCTACGGCCCTCAGGCTAACCTGTCGGGCACTAACAAGCCATAAGGCCCTCCCTGCCATGCACTAACCTATAAATAGTAATATATTGGCTATAATGATACGATTTCTGTGTCAAAATGATCTTATTGCATACATTTGTCCTCGGCTATAGTGATGATCATAAAAAGTATACATCGAACATGGCGAGATCTGATCGCGGTAGTCAGGAAGCGCTGGTACGACTATGATATCCCTCGGAGAAAATTCGAAATGTTTGGCGTTGGCTGTGCTTGTTGTTTCGGGGCATCCTCGAGCGAGATCGGAGGCAGTAATGAGTACCAGCACTGAAGCGCTACCGTGGTCTCCGCCGAGATGTTGGAGAAGGCATTCAGGTAACAGCGAAGACGATCAGGGACGCGGAGAAGCTTCTCCGTGACATACGATATCACGCGTCGATCGACCTGCCACTTGGAACGGTTTCAGCGGTGATGAGTCGAGCGATGGCGACCCAGACTGAGACTCTACTCCCACTAATCGATCCTGTAGATATTGTTGATATGTCGATTGAATGTGTTGAAGTGTTTCTCTTCCAGAAGAACACATTCCTTGAAAACTCATGTCAAAAAGTCACGAAGTTTTTGTTTCCGCAGGAAGTAGCTCTGCACTGCGCGTATTGCACAGTCACATGCACAGCACGCTTCTGCACGCTGCACTGATTCGAATGACACCATACACGCATTTGTCAGGCATACCTAAGTATGCATATCGCCAAGAGTACATAACCCCCCAGAGTGTGCAACGCCTGATCCAGCTCTGTGTAGGGTCTTGGTCGAGCGAAATCGGATCTTTGCGTCATAATACCGTACACATCTGAGGGGAACCCGGGGAGTCGCGGGTACTCTTGGATCAAAAACAATGGTGCCCTGCCTCGAGACCGGCCTTGCGCTGGTGTGAAGTGTACGCATGACATCAGAAGATCCGATTCCGCTCGACCAAGACCCTACACAGAGCTGGATCAGGCGTTGCACACTCTGGGGGGTTATGTACTCTTGATATCGCCTATAGTAATATATCGCCTATAGTGATATTTTCACGAAAATCAAACACCAACGCTATAGCCGATCCGCACTGTACGTGGATGAGTACGTGTAAGAGTACGTGTATGAGTACGTGTATGAGTACGTGTGCTGAACATGCATGCAACACGCTCTGGCCCTTGTACTGTACGGGCATGAACAGCCCAGGCTTATAACGTTACTGTGGACGTGGCCAGCACTTTTTAAAAGAGTTTTAGATATGTATACTGTAAATATACAAATTTTCGGCAGCTATTTAATTTCGGCTATATTCGGCACCGACCCAAAACGCCTAAATTAAAACGCCGATGAAATTTTTCACAGTATATGTCGCACTATACCATGCCCTCTACCCCACGCCGAAAATAAATCGCCGCCGAAATGTCAAAAATCGTGAAGTGCCGAAATTTTGCAGCACCGAAATTTTGTATATTTACAGTACTTAGGGTACAGTCAGACCTCGCTTAAGCGCACACATCCGTTTTCCACAAAAATATCCAGATAGGCGCGGGAACCGGATATCCGAACACCAGTTATGTTGGATGCATTACGTATGCTGTAAATCTGTAACCAGCTATTTTCTTCCGGATGGCGAGGGATCCGGATAAAAGAGGACCGGATAAGCGAGAGGACCGGATAAGCGAGGCCTGACTGTACTATTGGTCCACCATCTCTCCTATTTGCCGCTTGTTGCTTTTATATCCGTCAAGTGACTTCAGAGTTCAGACTACCCGTTAGTACACGACGTTGAACTGATACGCTGCATATATACCCCGGCACCCCTCTGTGTACACCTCAATCTATGTACATGTATGTGCGTACAACCTGCCGAGTGCAACACGTGTCAGTTCAGTATTTGAATGGTGCTTTGCGGCCATTGCCTCTGCATGGGTGTCATCACGTTACTGCTGTCAACTCCTCAATGTCACTAATATCACTATCACGGCTACTACTGTTCTCTGTGATGTGGCGTCGCCCTGCCCTGCAGAACTTCATCGTGACCAGCCGTGACGTGTGCTTGGTTGCCGTGCCGACCACTGGTGGTAATGGTGGCGGTGGACTATCTGCTGGTAGCATTATCCTCATTTTGTAAGTACAGTCATGCCTCAGTGAATACCAACCTCGATATGACAACAACTCACGAATAACGACACTTCAAACTAGTGACCATGTGACTGCATGCTTTCAACGTCACGACAGCCGGGGCCGCAGCATCGGTGCTTCAGTGTTTTCCGGCCAAACGGGATACAGTGAACTTCGCTTATAACGACACTCGGCGGCGGGGCAGCAGAAAAGTGTCCTTATTCGCGAAGTGTCGTTATACCCGAAGTCTCATTATATGTGTCACAGTTGGACGGGACTTTGCTCTGGGCATGAAAATTATGTCGTTATTCGCGAATTGTCGTTATATCCGCAGTCGTTATTAGCGAAGTTGACTGTACTCAGTGACCAGATATGAACATTATTATCAGTGATGAAAAACACCATTTTGGGGCTGAATTGGGTGGGTCAACCTTTTCCAAATACGGTCCGGCCATGGCTGACCTGCTGGACTGGGTCACGCGGCTATGGCCCTGCCCGAATAACACCAACTCGCGAATGACGACACATTTTGATCGAGCGCCGTTATTCACCAGATTGGCTGTAGTGTATGTGCATCATTCAGCTAGCGGCTCAAAGAATCATTTAGCCCATACTCAGGGTAGCTAACAGAATATAGCCACCTATCTTTGTACAATGTCATGTAGACACAGGGCCGGAGGCAGGTGCCACGGAGCGGTGCGGCTGAAGGCCCATTTGTAAGGGGGTCTGGGGGCACTCCCGCAAAAAATTTGGGGAATTTAGACGGCAAATCCTGCACTCTGGGCGCATTTCGGTGCATCTTATGTTCAGTACAACTTGCAAGTCTGATACTAGTATTCCAATGCAGAATACAGTGCTACTGCCCACTGTAGTGTGCACTGCACTGGCACTGCATCGACAGGGTAGTCCGTATTTTACGACTCCCTGTTCAACATCATACATCGACACAATTTCTCCCCGGTTTTGGACGTTCCACGTGGACCGACTTTTTGGGAAGTTGGGACGGCCATGGCCGCACCAGAGGCGCCGGCCCTGAGATACCGATCGTTACCAGCGACACAGTGCTCCCGGCATCGTGCACTGTAGAGCATACAGCCTGCGGTGGGGCCTGAGCAGAGCCGAGGACTGCCAGTTTTGGTGAATGTTATGCAGGACTATGTCAGTATGCATGCAAAGGCGGACAGTGACAGCACTGCAACAGCCTTATACTCGGCTGAGCAGACTACAAATGCTATGTGACTGGTAACCGACTAATTGATGTGAAGACTTTTCTATCATCGGATCGTGTTTTCATGAGTGAAGTACACGCATCTAACTTCTATGTTGCTGGACAGGGTAATCTCATTGGCCGTGGTGTATCTAGTCGCTGGAGGGCTGTATCAGAAGCTGGCGCGGGGAGCAACGGGCTGGGAGATAGTGCCCAATCGTGACATGTGGATGACCGTGCCGGAGTTAGTAACGGTGAGTGTACATGTGCGTGTACATGTTGGCATGCGGCATTCACACATGATATGTGCTAATACTTGCGTCTACACAGTCCTTAACCTAGCCCAAGTGTAAGCCGCCCATGTACACACTGAGGATGTCGGACACGCTACGGTCACTAAATGGCGATATTGAGCGTACCACTCTTTGCCCGGACACACCCTGAATCAATAAAATACGCTGATTTGGGCTCACAAAAACTTTCAGCGGAGCACCCCCCCCCCCCCCCCCCCCCCCCACACACACACACACAACCAACAGAGTAAATTGCACTTTGCCTCGCACTGGGGAAAACCTTCCTAAAACGCCGTCCAATGCCCCTCCCCGGTGTACATGTACTCGTATTGCACGTGGGTACAGTTGTTCATGTACATGTCTGTAAGCAGGCCATGGCAATATGTCGTGAAGAATGGGAATTAGACGGGAGATCCTCTATCACGTTTTGGTCGCTCTCCGTCAAGGGAGGCATGTGCCAATGACCAACACATCCAACGGGATCAACCACCCATGTACTGACTGCCATGGGAAGTTCACTCACACCTCTGCATTTTGTAGCAGTAGCTAAATAGCATCATGCAGCCCCGAATGTGCATCATGCAGCCCCGAATGTGCATCATGCAGCCCCCGAATGTGCATCGATGCTCGCTCTGAATTCATGCCCGCCATGCTCGCTCATTGGGATGTAATCCGTTTCAATTTCTTTGTCTCCAGGATGGCATGGCCTTCATCCTGTCTCCGTGTCGTGCACCATTCAAGGGACGTGGTAAGATGAGCTACGAAAACCTTTAGATTCGTCTCACCTCCTAGATAGTAAGTATGCAATAGCCTGGCGCTCATGGCTGACCTCATCCAGACTGTGCCAACCCGATCCAGACTGTGCCATCCTGATCCAGACTGTGCCATCCTGATCCAGACTGTGCCATCCTGACTGAGAGTGCTATCCTCATGGGGCTGGATCCGAGCATCCGCTACAGCAATGCATGCTCAATGCAGACAAGTGACACAGCTGACTTGCTGCCGGGCTCATTTCGTTCTGTTTGGGACATCGGATACCCCACTGTGACATTCGACGTTACATGGTGATTATGCAAAGTTTGCCATTAATGCTGCATGTCAGTTCCTCAAACGGTTTTGTCTAATGCATTCCTAGTGAACCTGGTCTCCACTGTTGTAGCTGGCATGACGCCAAACAGACAGGCACACACACACACACACACACACACACACACACACACACACACACCATTGGACCATTGGATGCCCATCGCCGGAGGCGATGATAGCGATGCTACAGCAGAAGCCATAGCAGCTTGTGCTTGGATTGCACCATTCAACAGCTTGCAAGGCTGAAGAATTGACCGCCACTATTCAGCCTGGTGCACACACACACACACACACACACACACACACACACACACACACACACACACACACACACACACACACACACACACAAACACACACACAGCGTACTGAAGATGATTCTCCGTAGGCATGCACTCCAGCATGGTGCATGGCCGTGTGCTGCATGATGAACTTGAGAACATTATTTGTAAAGTCGCGAGCCAATCATAACAAACTCCTTGTCCGTTCTGATGTCCAGCGTACGTAACTTTACTGTTTTCTTTTCATATCGTATCTGGAATAGAAATGGTTGAGTAGATAGATATTCAAACTTACTATAATCCCAAGATGCATTCTTGCGTGCTTGCTATTGTCAATGCAAGAGCATTCTCTTCCTGATAGTAGTACCTTATGCACTCTCACTGCAGACTGCTTGGCGCTGGATTTGCCATCTAGGCACGCTATTATAACGATTACATGTATTACATGTCAGAAATCTTGGAAAGATGACTCAATCGGCTATTGGACCGCTCAACTGCTGACAAGTGACAACCCCCCCCCCCCCCCCCCCCCCCCTACGGGTGGACTAGAAAATTATGACGGTCCCCACTGGATGTGCACCCACAGATTTTCTCTTGTAGCAACGATAGCGAACAAGATCTGAATGAGAAGACTTGCGCCAGATAACTGTCTAATCCACACAACTGGCGAAGCCATGTGAATCGACCACCAATGCACACCTGGTCTACACCATTACATGTACACCACACGGAGTACATCGCCATCGGCATAAAACGGCCAAGACAGTTACCGGTACCTATGCACACCCTACACTTGCTGGGGTAACCAGTATAGACAGCACGCTGCTTTGAAAGAAGCAGACACTAGATGCACTGGTACCTTGAAGTGAAATCGGAGTTACTTTACCAACCAGCCTCGGCTACTGAGTACTGGGAACCCAGAGCCAGCAGACATACCAACAACCTCAGCCATGAAAGCTAGTATAGTAACGACACACTGGCTTGTGGAGCCGAAACTAGTCCAACTTCCAAATGCTTTGGCAAGAAGGTAGCCATCCGACAGATTGATACACACACACACACACACGGTTGTAACTTTTAACACTTGGCAAATCTCCACAGATAGAAGCACAGGTCACTCAAATGAACAGGCGTGCCAAAGAGACAAGACAAGAAAATATGTCCTAAAAGTGCTAGAACGGCCTAGATCGCCAACTAACGAGCAGAAAAAAGAAGAAAACAGTGTATACATTCAGCAGAGCGAAGAATCACTTTGTTGCATCATTTTCTAAAGGAATAGTCCATGACAGAGAGGAAGATCAATAGAATGGACTGTGCTGCAATCAGCAGGTTAATTAATCTCAACAAAACCTAATAAAGAAAGCCAACTAGAGGTTTAAAAATGGCAAAGAGCATGCCAAGGTACAGGTGACGTTGCCGGCAGGTACAATAATAGATAAAATAAATCTTTCAAAGCGGACGACATCAAAAATCTAAATTAATAAACATGCTCCTTCCCAACGAGGCACTCTGCATAGGGCTTTAACAAAATACGACGATTTCCAAGACAGCAAATAAGAAATAAGAAAAGGAACTGCTGATCAACTGCAGCGAGTTACTCTCACATTCTAGCAAGACACCAGAGAAAAAAGCACTTCACACACAACCGCACAGAGCCAACAGCAGGCAAGCATCACAGGCAAAGAGCGAGAGTTGTGCAAAAAAATCCACAGTCCAGCGCAACAGCAGCGACACGCACGCACACGCATACACCACACACACACACACACACACACACACACACACACACACACACACACACACACACACACACACACACACACACACAAATACACGCAAGAAGCTATGTGCAAAAGCAAAACAGCAGCAACCAGCGGCTATATACAGGCAGCGAATTAAAAACAAAACAAAAACTCACTACGATCAGCTAATGTGCAGCAAGAAGAGACAACGAGAACAACACGGCCATCAGGGACAACACACTGACAACGTTACGGACAAGACGGACATTAGCTGACAGGTAGATCGGGAACATCCGGACTGGGCGACATAGAGGAAGTGGACGATGACGGGACGTCCAACACGACAAAATCATCAACAACATGATCGGGTGGTGGCACCAGCACTGGCTCGACCTCAATACGCGACAAGGGGCCACTGACATTGGCCGCCCTCTTCGGCGGAATCACACTGAAAGTTGACATGACCTGATGGCCGTCAGCTGTTGGATAGTCAGTACCGCCACCATCAACAGCCTGGTCCATATTCTCTGCTGCTTCGCTGCACTCCATGCTCCGCGAGTCGGAGAACGTGAAGAACGGGTAGTTACCTTGCTGCATCGGAGGTGACAGCATCTATACAGAAAATAGCAATACGGAACACAGAACACAGAACACGCACACACATGCACGCACGCACACACACACACACACACACACACACACACACACACACACACACACATGTACACACACACACACACACATGTACACACACATGTACACACACATGTACGCACACAACCGTACACGCACACACACACACACAGCAACACGCATGCACACGTTGATTTACTACATGTATATGCACGTGCATGATGGCTACTGCAGCTAGCACTTCAACAAATCCATGTCTTCACCAGAACGGTGCTGTACTGGCAGATTACGGAGAGGGTGCTAATCACTGTCAAACTGGAAAGTATAACGACCAAAACGTTTTAAAAAATTTTCTAATTTTGGCATGATAACGTGCTGAAAGTATAACGATGGCTACCTGGCCACCCATCTGTATGCGCACTAAGCCACTAACATAGACATCTCAAACCGGGTTCGCGATAACGTTTTTTTCAAGCAACGAAAAAAATTGGTCGTTAAAACGTTAGACTTTGTCATTCGTTAGACGTTCCGGTCTTACAGTATTACATAAAGAGAAATGCCTGTCTGTCTGTCTCCCTCCCACTGGCACACACAAAAACACAAACACACACACACACATACACTTTAAAAACTTATAGCCATACAAGCAATTCTCTGCTTTACTGAAGTACTAACTGGCGACCAGGCCAGCAAAGCAAACGCGTAGAGACACAGACTCGCTGCAGTCGCTTCACCTACCTCCTCAACACTTTTACAGCACAGGTCAAAGTCATGTCGATCGCGTACAAAGAAGCCTATCGTACAGGAAGGGTCCATTCGAGTCAGCGCCAGCTTTCTGGGCGACTTGCAGTGGAAACTCTGTTAGACAACACGCACCAGAAGACAAAATGATCTCAAAATAGACCAAGGCTACACAACAGGTTGCTGCCATGACAATGTTATTTGCAATGATGGACGCATGCGCACGAGTGTAGATATTCAAAGTCATGTCGATCGCGTACAAAGAAGCCTATCGTACAGGAAGGGTCCATTCGAGTCAGCGCCAGCTTTCTGGGCGACTTGCAGTGGAAACTCTGTTAGACAACACGCACCAGAAGACAAAATGATCTCAAAATAGACCAAGGCTACACAACAGGTTGCTGCCATGACAATGTTATTTGCAATGATGGACGCATGCGCACGAGTGTAGATATTCGTCTGAGTGAGTGTGACTGTGAGAGAAGTGTGCGAGAAGTGTGCATGTGTGTGAGAGAGAGAAAGAAGAGAGAGAGAGAGAGAGAGAGAGAGAGAGAGAGAGAGAGAGAGAGAGAGAGAGAGAGAGAGAGAGAGAGAGAGAGAGAGAGAGAGAGAGAGAGATAGATAGAGAACTCACATCTGTCGGGAAATTGGGATCTGTTGTGTCCACAACTTCCTGGCAACAATGCGGATCCAAATAGACCAGATCCTCGCCTGCAGGCACAGCACACGCGCAGACAAAAATAAATCCACACAGTACGGAATTTCACTGGGTATTTGCCATCTATTCTGTTGCTTTTGGATAACTGACCGACACTCTAAGTGCAGCAATGCTATAGTCTATAAGTTACCATACAAACAAAAAGCAGTGACACCAACAGAGGACTCAGTCTGGCAAGAAAAAACCCCATGTATGCACACCAGTCAAGTCAATGTTGCATACGATCAGGGGGGGGGGGGCAAAAAACCGAGCTAGCACTCATTCCATGGATACTGCGCAGAACCCCATACCTTGCCATCCTATGAAAAAGAGCGAGTGTTTAGGACGGCCACCGATGACGCCAACACAGTGATCTAGCGTCAGCAAACCCTACAGGACATAACATGACAAGTCACCAACACACATACACACACAAACAATGATAGCAGAATGCTCTAAAAAGTCTAAAGACAATACCCTGTTGTAGATGTGCTAGTAGAGAGGTTAAGATGCACGTTATTTCCGACGTGACGCGCAATTTCACGTCGAATTTGGCGTAAAACTCCAAATTTCGACGTGAGCAGCAGGTCGCTCGCGTTGATTTTTCGACGTGCGAGCAAATAACGCGAGCTGAACTTTCGCGTCACGTCAGAAATAACGTGCATCTTAACCTCTCTAATGTCTAGATCGAGCCTGACGCAGATGATGCAAGTACATGTAAGTAGAATCGTGCAGTAAGTAAATGTTACATCAAGAGTACATCACCCCAAGAGTGTGCTGTGCAACCGTGGCGCTGTAGTCCATGGGGTTCGTGCTGACAGGATTTCACACCGATAAGCCAGTACACCAAGGCCACATGCCCATGTACATGTTATCATCATGGAGATGATAGCCAGGACACTGTACCCAAACCTGACTCACTAGTGGAGGCTTCGCACTGTTCGGTCACGCGACCAAGGTAAATATCTAAACCCCAAGTCACATGATGTGAAATTATCATCACAGCTATAGAGAAAGCGCAGGCAGCTGCACCCACTTGGGGGCCATGCAATGCGCACCTCACAAGATCTGATCAGAAAGAAACACCGTAGGCTTACCCGCAAGCAAGGAAAGTACACCGAGTTGAGCGTCTCGCCGCCCAGGCGCACAGGCACTAGAAGCAGAACGGAGCAGTCCCGCGACTCTCCTGTTTCCTCCCGGTACTTGTCCATCATGTCCACCAAATCACCTTTGTAAACTGAGTGTGCCAGAAAATGGAAGAAACACAGAACACAAGCAACACATGTCATCATAAGGTACAGCTAACGTTACAATGGACGTTTGCTAGTGTCCGAAAACATAGCACTTGCAGAAAACATCTCGCCCACAATGTGGTAAAGTGCCATTAGCAATGAATAGAACCCTCTTTTCGTCACTAACTAAAGTACAGCTGTGCTCGGTGAAACCCGACCCAAAGTGTAAAACCAACACCCTGGAACAGTTCTGATTACATCATTGTATTTGTACATGTGTACGTCCAGCCGCATTTGTGCCACTTCCAGGGCGGCAAGGGCCGTGTAATTTGAGGGCGCCAAATGCGCATTCTGGGCCAGATTTAACCGAGTGCTACCGTATTTCAACTGAAATAATAATGCATGCCATCAAACAAAATCGATACGTTATCTTAAAAGTGCGTGCTGAAGAAGTCCCACACTCTCACAGACCAACTCAAGACTTCCTGGGCCTGGTTCTGCATACTAGTATAGCAATTGTACTGTACCAGGAAAAGAGATCCCTTGTCGAGAACTGCCGTTCATGAATATTAGAAATACTTCAGTACATATAAATTTAGTGTTCACATCTTACTTGAAATTCCTCAGGTAGTTTCAGTCTGCAACTCCGTCGCCTTTCTCCTTTTCTAACTCAGTTTTTCCATTATCTGACAATGCTGCTCTCACCTCTAGCTAGGTGCAAGCACCCTCCGCCAGACGCGAACTACATTCTTGTTTCTCTAACGACTCTCAAATTTATTTCTTCTTCGCGTTCACTTTCGTTCTGCAGTTTATTTATTTATTTTCCTTTCTTTCTACCTCGTGGTACAAGCGCTCCATGCGCCACCATCTTTGTTTCCATGGCACCACAGTGCACCTGACCACGCGATCGCTACGCAGCTCAGGCCCGAATGGGTCTGATCTGGGTGCGCTGCGTCGCGATTTATTTGGCCTCGCCAGGTACGCTTGCTTCCGAACACCGCCGTTTTCGGAGCGTACTCATTGTGCGTCTCAGCTCTTTTCTCCGTTGTTTGTGTCTCCTTGGTATGGGTTCTTGTTCTTGTTGACTGAAGTGTAGTTGATGAAAGGACAATGGTGGCTTGTGCTTGTGTTGTAGTAGTGTAAGTGTGTGCATGGTTGCAAAGGTTTCCATACATCAAAACGATAAGATTTTGACATGGTGCTGTAACCAGGTGACGGTTACCTGTCCGCAACGCAGTTTTCCCGTCGTTTTTCCGACACTCGTCGTCATGCAGGCAGCATGTACAGTCAGACCTCGTTTATCCGGTCCTCGTTTATCCGGATCCCTCGCCATCCGGAAGAAAATCGCTGGTTACCGATGTGCAGCATATGTTATGCATACAACATAACCGGACCTCGCGATCCGCATACCGGTGCATGATTTTGTGTACAAACTGGTTAAAATGTGTACAAAAAGCTTCGTCGTATCCGGTTGCATGTGGCTGGCTATTGGCTAGCGCTTGCAGAAGCTAGTATCAGGGAGTTGTACAAGCAAATGAGGCCCTTGACCTGCTGGGTGTATGCGGGCAGCACTCAGTTTCTTTTCTCGCTTGTTTTACATACTGGGCACGCTAGTTGTACTGCATAGGACCTGTCTACATGTATGTATGATGTCACTGCTTTTGACATGCCACATGCATATACAGTATGTGTGTTCAGTTATCCGGTTACCTCGCCTATCCGGATGTTTTTGTGGAAAACCGATGTGTGCGGTTAAGCGAGGTCTGACTGTACACTCAAATGGTCCAGCGCCGGGCCAACATGAAGCGTCGCCTCACACGCGTCAGGGAAAAGCTGGCGAGGGAACTCCACAAGGAGGAGACATCCCCACACTACGTGCTGGGCGACTGGCAGACAGCGGCAGAACTAGCGTCTCACATAAACGACCTCCAATCACAAATACGTAGCCTCGTCGAGCTCGACGCAAACAAAGAGAAACTAGACGATCTAAACTCTTGGGAGTCGGCCTTCGATGAGGAGGTGGACATTTTGAGAGCAGCGAGGGCGTTTTTAGAGAAACGCGCGCCCTCCCTGCTACAGCAACCAGTGCCCAGTGAAAGCAGGAGTTCTCAGAGTGTGATCTGTAGTGCTAATAGTAGTAAACACATGCAGGCTGAGCATCCTGTTTCGGAGAAGCTCTCAGTTTCTCAACACGCTAATCATCTTGCTAGCAGCACGCCTGCCTGTACTGGTATGATGGACAGCTTGCCAAATGCCACTGGTACTGCTAGTCAAGCACACACAGCAGTCAGTGCAATTGCAAATACCCATGATCCTACTCACCATACTGGTTCACTAAGCACAGTGCAGTACACACCAGTAGTGCCACCACCACCACCACCACCACCTCCACCCGACTTGCCTGAGCCTACACCTGGTAGTGCCACTAGTCGTGCACAGACTCCATGGAGCAGCGGAGGATACACTTCTGACAGTGAGTCTGTATGGTCAGATGCTGAGTCCACCCCTACTAACTTCTCGTTCCACGCACCCTCGGTTGTTCCAGGCTCTGCCATGTTTGTTGCTGCAGTCTTCCAGGCTGCCAGTCATGCCGCACGTGCTGCTGTGGAGGCCACATGGCAGATGGACACCTCCTCGAACACACTACATCGCACTCTTGGTCGGACACCCGTGCAGCTCCCTAAGCTCACACTGCCGACTTTTCATGGTGATATTCTTGCATGGCCCGACTTTTGGGATATGTTTTCAGCTGCAATAGACACACAGCAGTTACCCCAGGTGTCAAAGTTTACGTATCTGCGCAGTGTGCTGAAAGGTCCTGCCGCCCGTCTGGTCTCAGGCATCGCAGTGACCGACGCAAATTACCAGACTGCTGTCAACACCCTAAAGGCCGAGTATGGCAAGCCTGATATCGTCATTGCTCAGCTATACAGTCGCCTACAGAATATAGCTCAGTCCTCCACACGCTATGCGGATATCAAAACTACATGTGAGGCTCTGGAGAACATTCTCCTGCATTTGGAGGCCCAAGGGGAGGTACTGAAAGGTCAACGCCTTGTATGCCACCAGGTACTATCAAAGCTTCCGCTGAGTGTAACAACGAAGCTCGAGGAGTGGCGACCCTCCAATGACGTCTCAGTACCGTGGGACATAGAAGACCTCCGTCAATACCTGAAACGGTACGTACTTCTGCACACGACCGGGCACAACAACGCTCTGGCCAGCAGCAAAGCACCGCTCCAGTGGATATGCTGCCGTCCAGTACACGTGTGGCCACTTCTGGCGCAACGTTCCGTAGGCCGCAAGCTGCTACGTCCGCACCCGCTCGGCCACGGAAGCCGTGTGTGTTCTGTGGTGGTGCCCACAACCACGATGCCTGCGGGAGGTTTACAACAACCTCAGCTCAGAAGGACAGGCTCCTTGAGCTCCATCGCTGTTGCCGTTGTCTTGGCAAAGGCCATGTCGCATCTGCCTGCACCCAGCAACGGAAATGCCGACATTGCCATCAGCCGAATCACCACAACACTGCTATTTGTTCGCAGCGCCAACAGTCTGCTGTTCACCAGATCAGTGTTAACAATGTGCAGCAGCAGCCGGCACCGCAGCAACAGCAGCAGACTTCAGCAACTAGAGCCTGTGTTTAAACACCGCCTGGAAATGAAGGCCAGTTCCTTGCAGATCATGGGGTGATTCTCGCTAAATGCAAGTATCACTCCACAGCTGTTCAGTGTACTGCATGCCATACAAGTTGCAGTACACTGAATGAGCAGCTGGCGGCCAGTGGTTCAATGGGTGTTTCAACAAACCACACGCGGCACTGCGTTGTAACTATGTCCACGTGTGCAGGCAGCACATCCGCAGGCAATTCACACAGCCAGATGGGGACACCGCTGGGACAACGCAAACATTTATTTACGACCCACAGCTGTGTAGGAAGGTCAAGAACATACAGGTGCTCAAAAGTGCACCACCCCAAACTACTAGAGAACGGCCCGCCAGGCAGAAGCTTGGAAGGCATGGTGAGGGTTGCATACGGCTGTCTGGCCAGTTTTGAGCTTCATCTGAGGATTTTAACAAGAAAAACGTCTCCCTACCTGTGCAGTCCTGGGCGACGTAGACTTTGAAGCCCCGTAAGCTGTCCTCGTATTTCCGTGCACCCTCCACTGCATCTCTGCATGGTAGAAATACAACAGAGAGAAAGAGAAAGAGAGAGATTGCGAAAGACACAAACAAACAAACACACACACACACACACACACACACGCGTGCACATACACAGGAGAAAGAGATTCAGGAAGGCAGTAATTTGTGGCCAACAGGAGTGGAAAATAGCCTATTTTGAATCCCTGAAATTTGGAAGACTAACCACATGAATCTAAGGGGGCATCTTCACTGGCTATGATGTACGTAGAGAAGAGGCAGGCAGTCAAATAGCTCAAGCCAATGCATACAGGTCAACGCAAGAAGAACAAGACGCTCACAGCATGATGACACTGACTCCACATAGACATAGGAGCATGCGCTCATGCCAGGACGCTACCATGTTGCAAGAAAAGTCCAAGAACATGAATAAAAGCATAACCCGTGGTGATACCAATGACTGTTCATGTGTTGCGGGTTGGCTGTTAACTACAGTGGAGCATCAAAGTTCTCAGGATAACCTGTAGCTCCCACAGTAGCAATGCAACATTCACTCAACCTGGTCCAAAACCAAAAGTCCATGATCTTTGGCTGCCTTCAACTCCAGTGCATGTGTTTGTTTCTGCAGCATTCACTGGGAATACCCAGAGCTAGTGGGCAGGCAGAGCTCAAGACTCACCGCAGTAGATAGGACACCAGGGCTGGCCCGTACCACTGTCCAGCCACACGGCCGCGCGGCCGGCTCAGGTCGACGAGAGTGTGGATGGAGAACGGACTGCACTCCTGGTGGATGTCCGTGAACCAGCGCATGATCTGACAATGATAAACCAAGCAAATAGCCAGGCACCGAGGACAAGCACATTACACACTGACCAACGGACCTACCATAGATAATACGTCGAATAACGTGCAACAGCCAACTGTAGACTGGGGGGGGGGGGGGGGGGGGGGGGGGGGAGAAGGAGGGCATTGCAGAGTAGTTGCATACAAAGTTCAAAGGTGTACGGTTACCTGTGGCTTGTGCTCCTGTATAGCTGAGGGCCTACCATGTACACACTGTAGCATATATCATCAGTATGCAACTGGTGTTCAATGCCCTACCAAGTCTAGTTGCACACTATTTGGCATATCATCTATTGCAGCAAGATAACCAAAGTCCGTCATTATCCTGTATCCCCAAGGTCCTGGGCCAGGAAAGCACCAAGAGCCCAAAACAGTAGCCAGGGTGCCAACAATTGACCCATTGCGCATTGCCAAATATGGAATGTATGAGTAATGCTTGTGTGAGTACGCTGGGATCAGGAATGCACTGTTCAACACCCCAGACGACCATGCACAGGTGGCTGTGAAGGGTGTTTATGGTACAAATTACGTCATTGCGCAATGGGTCCAGTCCTGCTGCATACGCCACCTAACAGTGAAGACAAATGGTGACCAGACCAAGAAGTGCACGCAATACCAAAGCGTGGAGAGCAACTACACACACTGCACGGTGCTGCTCTCACAATACCTATGAGGGGAGTCAACATTATTATTCTCAAATGTAGATCCTTGATGATTAGTCACTGATGGTAGCGCTCACTCACCATGCGCTCTGTTTCTTTCTGCTCCGGCAGCTGGCAGTGAATACGCCATGCTACAAAAGACAACAGAAAATACAGCATTGGTTAGCCATGCACACACAAGTGTAGTATTGCACCCACACTTAACCACAGTCACACCAACACAGTGCAGAACAATACTACAATTCAAGCCAGGGGAAATCAGACTCCCATGCTTCGCAGCTTCGTCTACGGATCACAAGAGTGTATTGAAAAGCTGGACAAATCGAATAGTCCGGCATTCTTAATCTAGTCCTAAAGCTCCTTTGACGAAAAGACGAAATTAAATTCCAGACGAATATTTCCGAGTACTGTAAAGCGACAAACTTTCGCGGCGCGCAAATTTAGCGTTTTCATAAATTGGGCTGGTTTACGATGAGAAACTTGTGCGATTCTATCTCTTCAGTCGGATCTTGTACTGTCTACAATCAATGTACGGAGGGGTTTGCGGCGTTTTATATTCGCGAATGTGTGATGGTCGCGAAAATAGCGAAATAGCGAACGTTTCTCGTTTTACAGTATACAGTGCAGTAGTCTAGAGTGAGAACACCTGCACCCAACTGTGTACAACAGTACTTGTACTGAGCCTACACATTAGACTTTTACGGCGCCATGCAGACATAGTAGCACTGCAAATGTACTGATGAACTTTGGAACAAACAAAAATGACCCCATTGTGTACCTCGACACAGATTAAGTCTTGAGGTTGAAAGCCACTGCGCACAAAGGAGTCAATGCTGCATGTGTTCTCGATCACAAATACCGACTCGGAGAGTTTTAATGGAGGCGACACAAATACTCCACGGTATGCACCTAGCCCAAAAACCATGAATGTTTCGCACAGTACAGAGCCCCCGTGACGGTGCACAAACACAAGCAAGGCGTACCTCGTCCTAACAAGAAGCAAATGAGCGACTGTGCCAGGATCATCTGGCCACTGCGCAGCATGCATCCCCAGCCACAGTCTGTTGTCAGGTCGGAGTCAGCCATCTGTGGAAAGCCACGGCGATAGGTCATCCAGAAGCGTGATTGGAAGTCGGCAAGGAAGTCCTGGATGTGCGGCGCAGTGTTGCTTGGCGGTGGCCTGCTGTCGAGTGAACTAGTCGGCCGTGTACGTCGCCGTGGAACTGCAGCAGAGAGAGAGAGAGAGAGACAGAGAGATAGATAGATAGATAGATAGAGAGAGAGACAGACAGACAGAGAGAGAGAGAGACAGAGAGACAGAGAGAGAGAGAGAGACAGATAGAGAGAGAGAGAGAGAGAGAGAGAGAGAGAGAGAGAGAGACAGAGAGACAGAGAGAGAGAGACAGAGAGAGAGAGAGAGAGAGAGAGAGAGAGAGAGAGAGAGAGAGAGAGAGAGAGAGAGAGTCCTTCAATAATCGTCGCCTTTTGGGGACATTCGATCATTGCACACTGTCCAGTCACTCAGAACACTACATACCAGCAAGATCCTTTGTCCCTTCCCCACGGAAATGTTGAAAATCCCATTCCTGCCAAATATAGTAGTTGAAATTTAGTTTGGGCCATCCTACATACACGGGCAAAGCGTAAAGTCTAGTGAATAAGGGCACAATCATGCAGTACATTGGAAAGGCTTTCTGTCTGAAGCCTTTCCATACTGGCGCTCGATGTTCCAGTTTGGTGGCACGAGAATGACACGAGAATTAGTGTACCGCTGAGTGTACCGCTATACACGTGGTCGACACGTTGTTGATACTTTGTTGACACGTGACCCCGTCACCGGTCTGCTTTGTGCCAGTGCCATTCGGTAACAGCAAATTAGGAACAGTGCGTGCAGCAACGTGTGACCGCTGTGGCGACGTGTGTTGGAAGATGGCGGACCCAACACCGAACACACGGTACGCGGTCTCTGCCACCGTAGATTTACGCATGTACGGGAGGAGGCCTTTGGCGACATCGTGCGAACTCCTTCCGGTACCCCCGTACCGCAAAGTGCTATTGTGAATGCACTGACCTGACAGGAAGGAGAACTGCAGAAGTCGACCTGACGGGAAGGAGAACTGCAGAAGTCGACGAAGACGAACGAGGAGGAATTACGACGAGCAATGCCAGGGCTGTACGTAATAGCTCAATTAGAAATGAGAACTTGACATTCATGGCACTTGCCACTGCATATTTCTTGTCCACTCATCATGCCTCTCAACGTGCCATGCATTCTGTTGCTAATTGAATGTGCCCTGCTTTCTTGTGCTTCTTGCAATACAGAAATTAACATCACGATTGAGTGCCTAGAGGCACTAAAGATGACGGCAGCTGACGCTGCTCAGCTCATCTCCCGAGCTGTCAGAGCCGGCGGCATCACCTCCCCTCCTCTTCCCTCCACAGCTGACGCTACCCCCGCAGATGCGGCAGCAGGCACCTGACGCGACCAACGGTCGGCAAGTGCGCCAGCCATCTCTTCCTGTTGCCTAGCATGACGAGCCCAACCACGTCACCATGGTGATGCAGGAGCACCCGCAGGCCGCGCAGACGCACCAGTACGTTAACCTGTTGGTGCAGGAGGATCGGCAGGGCCCCCAGCAGCAGCTTCTCTGACGAGGCCTAACGAGGCCGAAACTAGTAGGATCAATGGAAATGTGTTACTCTCGAGATTGTGCCCCTTGGCTGGTGTGTCTGCGTATGCATGTCTGCGTATGCATTGCATGACTGTTCTGTTCTGTGTCGGAGTTCCATCTCCTCTCTATCTCGCGCCGGCCTCGCAGCAGGAGCGCGGGCACGAGGCAGAGCAGCAGCGGCGACAGCATGGACGCAGACGATGACGCTGGGCACCTTGGCGATGCCACGCGTTCACTCCCACACACTGTTACCACGGCCACATGTAAGTTCCGTGGCATGTGCAACGTGCCGCGCCATTGGCTGTGGCGTATGTGCACTACCGCTCAACCCTTATGTCCTGCGCTGTGTGTTCATCTGCAGTATTCACGCACACAATGTCTTCACGAGAAGGCAGCCACGGGGCCGTGGTCGTAGACGGGGATACGGGGGTGGACGTAACCGTGACATGGACAGGTAAAGAGCATGTGTGTGTTCAGGGATTCTGTCTTCACATTTCCACCTCGGCGTATACACCATCGGGCCGTCCAAGGTCGTTGTACAAGGATAATTTTCCAAAACCCGCAACTTGTTAACTTCCCGATGTGTCCGGGCCATAAGCTCGCATCGGTGGTATGCAATGGCTGAATGTTTCAAAAGCTCCGTCTGTTGCCTCAACACGCATTCCTCTGCCTTTTCCCTCCGTGCGTGTCCAGGTCACCTTAGTTTCAGTCTGGCAATCATGGCGGACGGCTTGAAATTCCTCTCCAGTGCCTTCCACTGCGCCATTGCAACAACATTCATATCGATCATGGAAATAAAAATGTTTGCCGCGCAAGGCAATGTGTTGAATTAAGTCTGCTGAATGTGTGTGTGTGTGTGTGTTGTGTGTGTGTGTGTGTGTGTGTGTGTGTGTGTGTGTGTGTGTGTGTGTGTGTGTGTATGTGTGTGTGTTTTAGCTCTTGGAGGCCGAAATTAGAATGGGCCGAGAATTAGTCGACTGACAGTATCACCGGCTGTACTGATGTAGCGCAGCACTGCCGCAGTCACAGACGCTGGCGTCCACGACTCGTCGAAAATGACGCTGACAATGAATTACGCGTTCTCAAACTCACGCAGAATTGCACGCTCTGATTTGCGCAGTCTTGCTGATGTAAATGCGCAATTTTGCATTCATGCCACGCCTACATTCAAAACCTTAGCGTTCACCTAGGACTATGAAAGGGGTTTTCAAAAGGTCAAAAATAAAAGAATGCTCAACGCTACAATCATATTCCACGGGCACACCACTGAATCGGCCATGCGTACCCACACACACAACACGTTTATGCAACAGCCTGCTGTCAATTTCCTGAATTCTCAAGAAAAAATCTCCAGAAAATAGAATCTATTTCAATGAGGAAGTGGCCCCCCACCTGACACAAAAATAATAATAATCTGGCTGTCCTGGACACAGGTTTACTTGATACGATGTGACAGAATACTCTGGGCCTACCTGAGTTCTTTCCATGATAGTAAACGCCAAGAATCCAGATGGGATCATCGTGTCCAAACACTGTAACGTGCGTGGGTATGACCCATCCTGAGTCAGTCATCACAGCAACAAGAACAAATAACACCATCGTACAGATAGTGTTTAGCAATAGAGCCATCGACTTCTAACAGTACTCGGCCTATGCGTTCTCTCACCATTTCTCAAATTATTCCATGCTGAGAGAGCTTTGGTTTTCAGCCTGGCATTTCGATCGCCCGGGCTGGCAACTGTAGCACTGCGGCTGCGAGGAAGACGAAAACGACTTGCAAAGGTGCTGGGAGGAGACGAATCTTCTTCGTCAGCGTTGAGACTGGCGGTGGCCATGTCTTAGCCCAGCATCTTTCAGCATTGATTTACTCATGAACAGTCGCAACCCTACAGGGTATCGCCAGATCACCAGATCACTGCAAATCTTTGAACATTGTCGCACCCTGTAATAATATTTCCCACTTCAGTCTTCAGTCAAGCAAAAAGCAATCCGACAATCGACTTGTTTGAAAGCGTTCGCTGACGCTGTACTGACCTGGGCCTGAGTTGTACGTCCCGCGGATATGTACTACGACGCGGCTAGCTATGTACAAGCAAGTAGCGCGCGTCGGATCGGCGCGGCACCCTTGTCAAGGGTGCCGCGTCAAAAGGGCCTTGATATCACCAAGAGTACTCTTGATATCACTCGATCCGTGCGTTCGTAGATCTACTCAGTTTCGTCTGTGCATAGCCCTAATGTAGTAATGGCGTACGTACGTAGATCTACGCGTACGCGCGTGCCTTGGCCTTCCTGAAAAAATCTTTTAGAACAACAGCCTCTTTTACGGGCAAGGTTAAAAATTAAAAGCAACACAATGATGAGAAAACAAGAGGGGTAAACACAATAACTTTATCAAAGCTGTTGACTCACGCATACACATATACACACACACACACACAAGATAACAATGATACTCAGTACCTAGACTGCAGGAGTTGCAAAGAAAGTTAAATCAATGCAGCCTCCGCGTTTGCGAGGACAGCAGACTGATCCGATAATTGACGCGGCGCATCCGCCGGGCACCGCGAAGGCAGGCAACACTGGCACGCAGGAGACCAAAACCAAGACGACAACGCAGCAACGCCATCACCATTGCGTATGGCTCTCCGGATCATAAGTTCTCTGCAGACAGAGCAGCAATTCCGCGGCTTGACTCGAGCGGAAGCAGCTCGACCGGCTCCACCTGTGGCTGAGAATACGACAGGTACGAAGGAGGCAAGCTCAACTTCTTGCACCCTCTGACCATACCTGCGACGCTTCTCGCGCTCATGGCTCTGGTAGCGAGCAGCGAGAGAAGAGGAACGGTTTGAAGGAGCGAAAGGGTTAAACACTCGTACATCAAGATAAACGCATTCAAACCGTCCTCCCCACACGCCACTCGCCGCCACATCCAGACGGGCCTGATCCTCGGTGGACGCCGTCCGGTAGCGGAAAAGCTCGCCGGTGAGGGGTTGGAGATGAGGCTCTACTTCTACGCTGTGTGCCACCTTCTTCAGTTGGCCAGCAATGATGTCCCGTACCTCATTGTGGCGAAGCGTCGGGACTGAACCACCAGTGGGGCAAGAGAGAGCATGCTCCACAGAGAAGGTGGCATCACAGACACAACTAGAAGGGAGCCGTGCCGGGTGCCAGCCATACCGCAATGCCAGACCATCGCGAAATTCACACTTCGACAAGCTGAACCCACTGTGCCGACTGAGGGGGCGACACGTGAGCCAGCTGGACGCACCCGCCTCACTGCCAAGGTTGATGGAGTGCTGGAGGGCAGAGGAGGCTCGGGCGGTGAATTGGCGAATCGCGAAGGGCTTCCGTGGCAGCTGCCTTCACATCCTTGCGGTTAGAGGCCTTCAGGCTGGCGACCTCTGCCAAAGAGTCTCCCAGGTTGAAACTCTGGGTGAGGATGTTGGCAACCATAGGAGCAGTGATGGCACGCGAGGATTGGTACTGGGCCGACAGAGACTCGGGTGGGATCCAATATTCCTAGACCACCGTTCCGGCAGGGGAAGGAGAAAAGGGTGCGGAGCTCAGAGCTGATTTCCTGGCCTGTGCCTATGGCTGAACCCAGGTAGCGGTTGCCCGCGGCGGTGATCATGGTGATGTGGATGCCTGTAGCTAGCTGTGCCGTCGAACAGCTGGACAGCTTCATCGTAGTCGTCAGGCTTCACCTGAAAAAATCTAGACACGTAGAATCCCTGCCCCGTCGATGCGTGTACGTGTACGTCCGCGCCGCGGGTACGGGTGGCGCCTTCGTGCAGCGCATCGTGAGCAACGCGGCGCGCGCCGGCGCGGCGTGTACGTCGCGTTGTGTAGATAACGTGCTATACGCTAACGGAGTTTCGCGCATGTGATCGTGAGGTCTGATTTTTTCATTAATTTTTCGATTTTCTTCCTTTGTTTTGATTTGGCGTGAACTGGCTTCTGATAATTTTGTTGTTGAGTGAGTCCGGCGGTCCAGTTCCAGTTTGAGTTGTTCAAGGTGTATTTATTCGTGGCTTGCATCTGATAGTGCCTGCTGATTTTGAGGACGCCATGGCGTCATCGTTTAGTGATGAGCAGGCAGCTCCTTCGTCAGAAGGATTCTTTTCCAAATTCATCAGAAGCATCGCCCAGGTTTGTTTTCTCTTACATTCTCGATACTAGTATGTAGTATGTGTTTTCCAATTATACCTTTCTAAATAATAGCAAATTATCAATCCTACAGTTGGTACGATTTCAACTTTCCCTTTGAGCCTGCTAGATTTTTTTGCGGGGCTGCATCTTGTTCATTTGAAATTATTTCCAAGTGACATCGTAGAAACAATTTCCTGTCTGTATGCAAAATGTTTCGACAGGAGTGGGAAATGCTTCTAGTGGATACACTATTTAACCCTTCCCAGCTGTTTAAAGCAGAAATCGAAGAAAGAGTATCACCATGCGCTTTCAGCAATTTAGGAACACAGCATATAAACCAAGGCGAAATAGAGAAGATGCCTACTGCAGGCCAGTCACATCAGTTTCACAGATTTCCCTCTTTAATCCAGCACCCTCAATAAACCTTTTAGCCCCCCACGTACTGCTCTTTTCTCTCCGAAACTCAACACTTGCAAGCCAGATATGAAAGAAAGAAAAAATCATCAGTCACACCACCGGGACTCGAACCAGGGACCTTGCTATTCGCAAGCAATACTCTAACCAACTGAGCTACAGTATGACTCTTATCCACAGTGATGGTAAATCTATCCTTCTTCGATCAATCCACATCTGGCTTGCATCATACTGGCAACTCACACCAATCAAGAGGGCCCTCGGCCATTCGCTTGATGTCATGGGGATCGCATCAAACTATGTCCACTGCAAGCAAATACAAATTGCAATTTCAAATTTGGACTTCACGGAGAATTTCAAAGTTTTAGGAAATTAGAGGCCGCATGCCACGTACTGCTCTATTGCTCGTGGATAGCAAGGTCCCTGGTTCGAGTCCCAGCGGTGTGACTGATGATTTTTTCTTTCTTTCATAATCTGGCTTGCAAGTGTTGAGTTTCGGAGAGAAAAGAGCAGTACGTGGCATGTGGCCTCTAATTTCCTAAAACTTTGAAATTCTCCGTGAAACCCTCAATAAACCAGCATAATTTTCAGTAGCCAAAGTCCCCTTCATGCACATTGCAGCAGTAAATCAGATCTGTCAATCCAGCATCCTCCCTAATCCAGCAGAACTTCTGCAGCACAAAAATAATGGTGCTGGTTTATAATGGGACCACTGTACTTGGTATACTGTAACTAGTAAGGTGGTGTTGATTTCCCCACGCTGTGCTGCATCCCACGCTGTGCTGCATCCCACGCTGTGCTGCATCCCACGCTGTGCTGCATCCCACGCTGTGCTGCATCCCAGCTGGCTTCACAGCAGGGGTGGGAGTTACATCAAGGCTGGTAAATATGTAACATGTTGTAGTGTAGTTCAGACGCGATCAAGTGAAAAGATGGTGAAACTTGCCCTACGGTACGATTCGCCGTTGCATTCACCTGCTTCCGCCGAATGAACTCATTGTCAGTGTGTAGCTCTCAGCTGGTTGTATGCACGTGCAAACTACATGCATACTACTGTCGTGGACAGGGAAATCCGGTCGGAGGTCAAGCGGCCCCAGGGCGCTGGCCATGCAGCCGTGAGTACGCATGTGGTGCGCACATGCAACGTTCTGTACGCACTGAGGGCAACAGTCCCGGTCATTCGACCGGATTTCCATGCCCATGCCAGCAGTATACAGCATATCGACTCGATGCTATCATTCTGAAGTTGCTCCACAAATAGAATATCGACAGAGAGAAAAAGACGGGAGGGGGGGGGGGGGGGAGGGGGAGAGAGAGAGAGAGAGTACCGTACAAGTCCGTAAATAAGTACCTGCCCGAAAGAAATACCCCCTTCATTGTTTTGGCTCTGTCTGTTGAAGTCAAGTCAAGCCCGATAAACATACTGCCCGAAATAAGTACCGGTACGATGCGCACATGCAGTGTGTAGCATGTACATCTACATGAAAATGACGTCTCCACTGCACACAAGTCAGGTCCGAAAGTTAGTTCATGCCCGAAAGTCAGTACCCGCCCGAAAGTTAGTACGAGTGTGGGCACTAAATTCGAAAGTAAATACGTACTTATTTACGGACTTTTACGGTACTTTATGGTAGGTAGCTAATAGGGAACCAGCAAAAGTGGTTGTCGACACACCGCCACAGTTCCTCACATCCATCTTCACTGTACTTATTCGGTGCGCTTTGAGGTTCTGCCAGGGCTAATCAGCAAGCACACCCATTGTGAAAGGAAGACATTTTCCACGCACAGTGCTACATCCGAACAAGTGCTAGGTAGCATTTGAGTTGGTCCCCAGGACCGTGTTTTTGAAGAAAATACTGCACCGTGTTGCTGCAAGATCGCTTGGTGAGCCAATAGTATTCGTTAGGATTCATGTACAATAAAACCTGTGACTATTGACCACCCCTTGGGGCCAGAGAAAGCGGTCTTTAGTGGCAGGTGGTCCTGAGTTAGAGGATTGCACCGCACAACCAAAATAATTATATGAGTGTGAGACCGTCCATGCCTGGCGAAGTGGTCTGTAGTACCAGGCTGGTCGCTAGTCACGGTGGTCTTTAGTTACAGGTTTACTGTATAAGAGAAAGGACCAAAATGCTACGAGTTTTGATTAACAGTCCACCAAGGCAACGAGATAATGTACAGTCGGATAGTGCGACAATAAGGCACAAAACGGACAGGGGTAACGACTTGGCACAGTGTTGCTGCGAGAGGTTGAATCGAGTCCCTTTTTTCCTTTATTACGTCCGCATTAAAATCACCCATGATGAGAGTACGAGAGCTCTTGTCGATCATGCTGTCCAACTATTGACTGAAATTGTCCAAGAAGGACATTGGTTTGGCAGTTAGTCTATGCACCAATGATTCCCCGTGCCATACTTTTGTAGTTGCTGATGCGACCAGTATGAGCAAGAGTACATATCCGCCAATTGTGTAACTCCAGCTATGAGGTCTGCGACGTCAGAACTTCACATCGCGTGACGAACCCGTAAACGTTATTTGCACCCGTTGCATGATAGATACAGGGTTGTACACAACCCTGATTTGGGTTAAGCTTTTCTTGGGGTCACTTTGCACTGTTTGCCAGTGTAACCTTTTAAACCATGCCACGTAATGTGAAGTGTTGCCATCACAGCAATGTATAGAGGTTGTGCGGGCAGTTGCACACTCTTTGTGTTCTGTACTCTTAGTATGGTATGAAGTACTGTACAAGCAGAAATATTCGTCTGGAATTTAATTTCGTCTTTTTCGTCCAACGAGCTGTTGGACTAAATTAAATGCCGGACTAATATTGATTTAAATAACCGACGAGGAGACAACAGTCGTAAAATAGCAATGAAAAATATCAATTGTGCACTCATAACCATGTATAAACAATTAATATGAAACAATTCCAGATTGTTTTCGTGTGTCATATTGCTCTAGCTATATATCTGGTTGTTTTAGTGATTCTTACTATGTGACGATGTTCCACTGATGATGGTCACACGAAAACGTTCTGGAATTGTTTCATTTTAATTGTTTATACATGGTTATGAGTGCACAATTGATATTTTTCATTGCTATAATATTGATTTGTCCATCTTTTCAATACACTCTTGTAATCCATGGACGAAATTTACAACCGGACGAACTCCCTTTCTTTGGAGTTGGACGAAATTATTGACCGACGAAATTTTCTGCTTATACAGTAGAGAAATAGATGAGAGAGAGAGCCAATTTTTGTTTGGGGCAGGGGGGGGGGGGGATACTAGTACGTGAAGTAGTCTGAGCACAATGTCCGACTCCTCTGCCATGCAAGTTGTGGTTGTTCCCGTAGAAAACATGGAATTCACTACAGAGCTCTCTAGCCTTCCGGTATAATGCACCATGTTTTCTGATGAACAGGCAGTGTTCTTGAAACTTAGGGTGTGTTCTTATATTCTCTAACTTTTTTGGAGAAGAAGAAAAGAGAAGTCGAAGAAACTGGGATTATTCAAGAACGGGTCTCGAAGAATTCGGAGATATTTTGCACATGTCAAGCAAAATGAAGCGCCAAAGGGACCGCGATCTTAAGTGATGCATGTAGTATGCACTTATGCGAAAAGGGAAATGCGTACACTCATGATGAACACGTGGCTTTTAGTCGTAGTTCGCATGCGCTGATCCCAAACCGCGGGAATCTCCAAGTTTCAACCACCTCTGAAGCTTGGAGAGCTTTGGAGAGCCTCCTAAAAGTTGGAGAGGATATAAGAACAGCTCTCGAACTTTTCGGGGAGTGTCCAACTTTTCGGAGAGGATTTAAGAACGCACCCTCAGAGTCACAATGCCCTAGCCTAGGTCTACTGTTGTGCAATGCTGGATGGCAAATTGATAACGTATCACTTCCAAGCGTGGTTGTCGAATTATACTTGCGTGTAACGCCACAATACTACAGTCGGGCCTGCTAGTGGATGGCTCTTCAAGTGGAGTTTCCATGGGCCGAGAGATCATCCCTGATCGGGACTCGGCCGGTCCCACAAATCCCCCTTGAATGCCCCGTACACGCTGTAGCATACTCAAGCCAACGGCACTGTTGTGGATCAGCTCTGTGCTAGGCGTAACCTTCAGTGCTGTGGTGGACTTTAATACTGGTAATTTCATTGGCCGTTTTGCACTCTCCCCTCTTTCCGTGTCTCGCTGCAGAGACATCAAAAGTTTTTGGATGACATCACGCCGCACGTTACTCCACGATGGGTTGTATGCCTGCTGCTGCTTCTAATATTCATGGCACGAATCATTCTGCTTCAGGTGAGATGGGTAGCCTCTACTCTGTCTGTACATACGTGTGTACGTGTGTGTGTGTGTGCGCGTGTAGGTGGGGGGGGGGGGGGGTTGTGTATGTGTACATGTGTGGACGTGTTCAGAATCGCTGCTGTGCTGTCATCAATCTAGTGTGCATGACCTTTGACAGACCAGTGCCACACAATGTAATGTCTGTTTGTCCTCTGTGGTGCAGGGCTGGTACATCATTGCTTACGGCCTCGGTATCTATATGCTCAATCTCTTCATTGCGTTCCTGACGCCGAAAATCGACCCCGCGCTAGCGGAAGTGCAGGAGAATGGTAAGGGGCATGGCGTAACGCTACCTGTACCTGTGTGCACTACTGTCCCCCCCCCCCCCCCCCCCCCCGTACTCAGCCCGGCATACCTGTGTGCACTGTTGTACCCGTACTCAACCCATGAGGGTATGTATGCCGTCCCGGTGTCTGGGCAACTTGGAACTACCTGGTTGTTGGACAGACCACACACTATTACAAAAATTTGATCACAGCTTTTAGCGCACAAACTTACTGGAGTGCATGCCGAGATGGCGGTGGTGGGGGGGGGGGGGGGGGTAACTTTTTTGGGGGGGAAGTACCCCAGGTGGCAAGGAACAACGCAGAGTCATGTTGTGTTGTCGGCATTCCCATGTCCAGAACAGCATTTTTAATGTGGTGCTCACTGACTAATGATGACTCATGGGGTCATCATCTTGGCTGTATAGGATGCGTGAACTGCAGTTTTAAGTACACCAAGGTGCGCATCAATAATAATTCGAAAATGTGGGTGCACGCCGTTTGGCTGTTACTAGTACATGTACATGAGTACGTCACAGTCCATGCTGACGAATGGTCCTCGAAAAGCTCAGCACAATGTTCATTATCTCTTGCATTCTTGGCATGTAGTCGGTAGTGCTGTGATGACGTTTCCCTGCTGGCTGGTCATCAAGCAACTTGCAGGGTCAGTGGTATTCACCGCTGGCTAAGAATTCAAGTGTAGTTTTTCTGTGAACTTTACCTGACCAACGGGTTGAAGGCAAGTGTAGTTTGCGGTGCTAATTTTTGCTGATCGGCGGGCATTGTAAAATGCTGTTACTAGTCGACGTTGGTGCTCCACATTGGAACTGTTTCCTCTCAAGGTATTCCCGTTCACGTCTCTGAGTCTTCTCTTTGTTCTTAGCTGACGGGCCTTCACTGCCAACAAAGGCCGATGCGGAGTTCAAGCCGTTCATTCGCCGCCTTCCCGAGTTCAAGTTCTGGTAAGTTGTAGCTGTCTGGTGTGATGTGCGGTACAACAGGTGTATGCAGATGCGGGTTTGACTTGAATAGAAGCCTAGCCCTCGTGTCGGCTTGAAACAAGCATACTCCCGGCTATTGTATGCAACATTGACAGTATCAGTAGTATAGTGAGGCCAACCCTGCCCTCGCTTGGTGCCAGTTTGAAATGTGATATTGGTTTTGTGGTGTACTGTCTGAACAAGCGATTCCAGTCTGTACGAGCGATTCCAGTTTGAACAGCGCTTTTGGCTTTGTAGTGTGATGTCTGCACTTGTCAAGCTATTCCAGTTTGAACAGTGCTATTGGTTTTGTGGTGTAATGTTTGTACAAGCGATTCCAGTTTGAACAGTGCTATTGACTTTGTGGCGTGCTGTCTGTACAAGCAAATTGCGCACGCTGATATCGTGTTGTCCGCTGTTTGACTGCACCCATCTCAGGCACGGCATCACGTACGCGACCGTCTTGGCTCTCTTCATGACCTGCTTTCAAATGTTCAACATTCCCGTCTTCTGGCCCGTTCTCGTCATCTATTTCATCACTCTCTTCGTCATGATTATGAAGAAGCAAATACAGGTAAGACGTCCGTCTGCTCATCACTTTCCCATACCTGTACTGTGAACAATTCTTTCAAGTTCATAACACTGTGGTCAGCTAAGTTTTATATAAAAATTGGCCAGGTTTAACCTGACCTGCTATGTGAAGCTGCAGGTCAAAAACCAAATTACAAAATCAAGATCTGGGGTTGGATCCTAAATTGGCTCAAGTCGAGATTGAAGAACCTAGAACTCAGTTATTTCTGAATGCACTACAGTAAGGTAAGAGTACCTGTGTCGCTTGGGCTATGCGTATCTCGCTGACCTGGCCAGTTGAGTGCTGTGGCAGGGTGTTGCCAGCCCTGGTTTGAATTCTGCCTTTTAGAATTCTGGGGAATCGTGTCAGTGGCGGGTTTAGGGGGGGGGGGGGGGGGGCTCAAAAGTTTCGACCTAGGTTTCGAAAAATAAACAACGCCAGGCATGCTGCACTCACCCGCATCCTGCAGACGAGTGCAGTGCATGTCCGCTGGAAACGAGCGTCCAAAAGCGGTTGCATGGTGCTTGAGGCTGAGCGGCCTGGTTGACTGTGCACAGTACAGACAGACTAGTATGCACGGCCAGTCACTGTGCTGCAGTCACTGTTCATTTCACACTAAACTGATCATCACTGCTGGGACGCACTCGTCGCGTCAGGTCTGGCCGGGAGACTCTCGACTGTGTGTAGTACGTACGTAGTATACGCGAAGTGCACGGGATTACCTATCGACGCGTATACTATCGGCGATAATATACGCGTCGATAGGTAATCCCGTATACCATGTATACGCGATCTGCGATGTGCAGCGCTGTGCAAGCGGATAAAGTGAACTTGTCACAGGAAAGCTCTTCAGAACTAGTAACTAACTTGAACGATCTTTCGAGCTCTGATTTATCGCCTCGGCGTTCGAATCTGATTTGGTTGACTCTGTCGCGAAGACTTTTCGACGATGTCTCAGCGACATCCCAAAAGGCCAGGCTCTAGCCAGCAGAGCCTGGATGGATTTTTGCAAAGCGTTCTTGTAGCGACGAAACTCCTGCTGCCGCTGCCGCTCTGCCGATTCCTGCTCCAGTTGAACTTACGGAAGTTTCCGAGCAGACTCCTCCAGACGTGGAAGCACTGGTTGTCAGCGAGCAGCCAGAACATAGCACAGCTGCCTATGTCAAGGATGCTTTGCGTGGTGAGAAATTGTCGGACTCGCAGAAATTGCAGTTGATTCGGTCCAGAAAACCAGTGCCCGGTTGCTCGCTGCCGTTCTCGCTACTTGCTGACAAGAGAAAGCAGTCGGGCACATCGAAGCGATTCCTCCAGCTGTCTTTGTTTGAGAAGCACGAGTGGCTGGCGTATCACGACGGCGAAGGAGACGTATCAGCGGCTGGCGTGTATTGCTTGCCCTGCGTTCTCTTCCCCACTCTTCACCGAGGTGGATCGAGAAGGGCAGACACCCTGATCACCAAAGTCCACCGAAATTTCAAGAAGCTTGGAGAGGACTTAGATGCCCATGGTCGCCTGGAGTACCATGCTGATTCGATTGCCAAGCTGTCGCACTTCATCTCCGTAGCTGAGAACCCACAGCAACGCATTGACGCCACAATTACGGAACGGTCACAAGAACGTGTTCGGAAGAACAGACAAGTTCTCTTGTCTATTCTGCGCTGCCTGGAATTGGCTGGAAGACAAGGCCTTGCCCTTCGCGGACACCGCGATGATCTGACTGGAGATGGTGATCCAGAAGGCAATTTCCGTGCGTTGATTCGGTTTGCTGTGGCAAGCGGCGATACAGTGCTGCACGACCATCTGCAAACTTGCGCAAAAAATGCAACTTACCTGTCGAACACGGCCAAGAACCAGCTGCTTGTATGTATGGGTGACGAGATAACGGCGTCCATTGTCAAGAATGTCCGCGACTCACTATTACGGTATTCAGGCCGATGAGGTCAAGGACGTCAGTGGATGGGAGCAGCTTGGTATTTCTGTGCGGTACATTTGTGACGGAGAGGCCACAGAAAGCCTGGTTTCATTTGCTGAGTGCAAGTCTGCTACTGGCGCAGCTATTTGTGACACGATAATGGGTGAGCTGAAGCGGATTGGTCTCAACCCAAAGTTCTGCCGCGCTCAAGCCTACGACGGTGCCGGAGCAATGAGTGGACATCTGAATGGCTGCCAGGCGAAGTTCAGTCAAGTAGTACCTGAAGCCCATTACAACCATTGTGCCAGCCATCAGTTAAACCTGGTGCTGACCAAGGCTTGCGCTGTGAAGTCTGTCCAGTGCATGCTATCAGACCTGCAGGCACTGGGCATCTTCTTCAAATACTCACCGAAGCGTCAGCGATGCCTTGAAACCTCCACTGCCTGGCTTAACTACCACCGTACGCAAGAGGGAAAAGAACCAATCCCAACCCTGAAGCTGAAGCTGCTGTCTGCTACCAGGTGGGTTGAGCGGCACACGGCCATCATGGATTTCAGGCAGGTGTATGAGGCTGTTGTGTTCTGCCTGGAGGTGATATGTGGCCAATCCTCAGCACCAACGCATGACCAGCAAGCTGAAGCTGGCATTGAGAAACCTTGTGAGCTGGCCAAGTTTGATGGCAAGTCAGTCACGGAGGCAAATGGACTGCTCCGAGCAATATCATCGGATGACTTTATTGTCTCCTTGCACTGTAACGTTTTCGTCTCTGCATACCTGAAAGGTCTGAGTGCTCTTCTCCAAGGTTCACATTTGGATATATTGGAAGCATACTCCCAGATATCCGGAGTCGTCGCTGTCTTTCAAGGTCACCGCGAGGAGGCGGACATATCATTCAAGAAGGTCTATGGTGAAATTTGCAGTCTAACAGCTGTCCATGGGAGAGAGAAACCAGTCATTCCTCGCACTTCAGCACGCCAGACACAGCGTAGCAATGTGCCTGCCTCCGATGCAGAGGAGTACTGGCGCAGGTCAGTTTTCGTGCCGTTCCTGGATTCGGTTATTTCTGAAATGGGCAGTCGTTTCAGTTCCCGGAACCAGAAGGCCATCCAGGCACTCCTTCTTCTCCCTGCCAACTTGGATCACATGTCATCCGATCACATTGCCAACATAGAGGCAGCCTATGCTTCTGATCTCCCAGACAAGAGCAGCTTCAGAGCTGAAGTGGAGCTGTGGATGAAGAAGTGGGAAATGCGCCCAGCAGGACAACATCCAACTTCTCTCCCCAGTACTGTCAAGGAAACCAATTCCATACTCAACCCAAACATCTCGCGCATCTTGCAGCTTGTTCTTGTCATTCCTGTGACATCCGCTGGCGTCGAACGTGCTAACTCCACCCTGAAGTTTATCAAAACGGAACGCCGCAGCACCATGACGCAGTCACGACTGAATGCCCTTGTGCTTCTGCATTGCCACAAGAGCATTCCTCTGGATCTGGGTGCTGTATTGGACATGCAGGTTTGCTTCAGCTCATCCTCGGAGAATGCTGTTGGTGAACCCTGTCCAGGAGGAGTCCGAAGGTAACTGCCCCGATTTGTAACTTCTCTCTCCTGTTGACGTGCCCTGCCGAACTTTGAAGCAAAGCTGTGTGTACTTACCATGTGCAGAGGCAACTGCTATATCCCTTCATTATTAATTCATAATAATATTATGATGAAGAAAGGAAAAGGACAAAATGGCACAAAACTGACAAGCCAGCAAGTGCGACAAAATGGCACAAAACTGACCAGTCAGTTTTGTGCCATTTTGTCGCACTTGCTGGCTGTATAAGATCTGGTTACGTTGGTGGACAGTTTGTCATAACTCGTAACATTTTGTCCTTTTCCTTTCTTCATCATAACTATATTGGCTCACCATCCGAGTTCATAATAATATTCATTATTAATTTAGTGATGCAAGCTATGGAAATACATGTACAATAAATGATTTAAATACATTTTGTTTTTCGTGGTGTGTGAGATTCACGGCTTCTTGACATCATTTTCAAAATGGCCGACCCGGGACAGTAGCATGATGTCATCTATCCCCACCGCGTCCAGGCCGCAACCCCCCCCCCTCAGCCAAATCCTGGACACGCCACTGCGTGTGTTGCTCCCTCGTGAGAGCTCGCGCTTTTCCTGCCGACTTGAATTCTCACTTGACTTATAGAATTTTACTTTCATTTCTACCAGATTTAGCCTCATTCCTTTGCACTGTACTTTTGAGTCCACAACGAACACGAATGTACTGTCTGCACCAGAGAGTCATAAAATGCCGGTATTTTACGACTCCCTGGTCTGTACATTGAGAATTTGCTGTTGTGTGTGGATTGATCTCGGGACAGCCAAGTGTCTGTGCAAAGCTTGATTCTGGGTTTCTTGCTTACTTGAGAGGGGGGGGGGGGGGGTACCCTTGTCTGAATCTGTCCGAGTACACGTTCGTCTCTTTTCTAATCCTCTCTCTCTCTCTCTCTCTCTCTCTCTCTCTCTCTCTCTCTCTCTCTCTCTCTCTCTCCAGCATATGATTCGCTATCGGTACTTGCCATTCTCCCATGGTAAGCGGCGTTACGCTGGCAAGGAAGACACGGGCAAAGTTGTGACAAGCTGAGCACGCTGAGTGCACTCAGCCACGGGTATGGGCTGCGTAAGCGGTGTTATGTGCAACAATAGTGCATTGCGACAATTGATAGCATCGCGCACAGCAACACTAGCAAATTCCCGGTGCGTTGCGCAGGGCGTCATTATCCTTGATCACCCACTGTTCAGTCATCACCCTCTCTTGGTTGGTTGTAGTCATGAAGCTGGAGTGACCTCACCACGTAGTGTGCCTTCAGCTCCTTGTCCTGATTATGGATTCATTTGTCCAGCTGCCATGAGTTTGCATGCTATTTACCACCTGTTTTCAATCATTTTTAAATGTGCTTACTTATTCGATGCTATCACGACACGTCTGCAGCCGATTACTTAGCCGTTGTTATCTTTCGTTTTTTATGCGCTGGTGTGTCGGTGTGTGTACATGTGTTTGTATGCAGGTGTGTGCCTGTGTGTATGTTTGTCTGTGTGTCTGTGTGCCTGTGTCTGTGTGCACGAGTGTGCTTGTGCGCACGTGTGGAAATAAATATCCTTCTGCAGAGTTCTGTATATTCCTGTACTCGAGCGTTTCGGTGTTGTTTGTGACTGTTTGTAGATATGTTGAGGACTGGAGCCCTGTGCTGCAATCTCCCCGCTTTTGTTGTCGCTGCCCTATGTGTATTTTGTTATTTTGACGCCTTTCTCGTTTTCCTCGTGGCTACATTTGCAGTGAAGTAAACGTTTGAACCTGGTGGAAACTGGCGTGATGTTGCTAGTCCTGACCTGTGCATGTGATGAGCGAGAAAACCTAGATTTTTCACGTGCTTGTGGTGGTTATGCATGTGACGCCCATCCGGCGCTGTTGGGGACGGTGGTGTCGAAACCTACAGGCGTCCATTGCCCTATGGTTCAGGGCATTGGCAAAGCACGTTGTTACCGGCCTGCGCCGTCGACATCTGCATGGTTGGCTTCATCTTGCAGCTGTTAGTCTGTATGTATGCATCGTCATACCGGCATGCACACGTGCAGTACCCAGTACGAGTACAGGTAGTCTGTTATGCAGCTACCTGCATGACTCACTTGACTCTGAACTGCCTGAAGCTGTACCACTGTGTGCACGTATTTTGTACATACTTTGTAGTTAGACTGGAGAACAGCTCCTCCATGTCATGATGTCATGCCACCTGCACAGAACTAACTGTTACTTGTGCTGTCAAAAAAAAAAGGAGAACAGTAGACTTTATGTATTTGGCACCTGGAAAAATGTTCTACTACTACTAGTACTAGTACGACTCGTGCCATGTTATCATCACATGCCTTTTTATACGCCTGTCTCTTACACTTACTTAGTTACACTTACAGTAGTCTTGCAGTTGCAGCTCTGTGAGTACGAGTATGATTCTATGATTGGTATGAATCTGTGCCAGGGTAAAACGTCATCATGATTGTTTTACACTCCCTTGCTGTCCGCCACCAACAGTCAACACCAACACAAATCAAGCCTTATTTGGAGAGTCGACTTCACGTGATGTGACACGTGACGGGTCATGAGACTAGCTAGGTGGCCATCGCCTATCAATCACCCGATGACTCCTTCTACCAGCATTCCGCGATCCGACTTGGATCACACTGATTCTGAATGCATGAGATGGCGGTGCCTCACCACGACATGTCGACACCAGTCAAAACTCAAAACCCTTGCCCTTTTGCGAAATGCATGAAGTCACCGCCAGCCTGCAGCTAGCTAGCGCCAGCGCACACGATTTGCACACTAGGCGCTGTGTAGATCTACGTGTCGCAAGTGCAGATTTCAAATAGAGCATGACAAGTTTTTTCTTCAGCCTTCTTGTGCAGTGCAACTACAACTAGCGCTCGATCTGTAGGTTGTTCCGTTTTCTCTTCATCACAATAATAATTATTATTTGTCGAGTGTCCTCCGCTTCTCCCACCAAAGTCAAGATGATGAAGGTCGCTATCTTCTTGGCGCTAGTCGCTATGGTGTCTGGCCGTGCGCTAGATGACTGTGCAACCTGCAAGTTGGTGGTCAGCACCATTGACACGCAGCTGAAGAGCAACACCACCATCAAGGAGATCGAGGACACGGTGAACAAGATCTGCGACGCCATCCCAGGCATCTCGGATGAGTGCAAGCAGTACGTTGGCCAATACGTCCCAGAGGTAAGGCCGCCATGTACTGTACAGTACATGTAGTATTCTGTCCGACAGATGTAGGTCGGCAACACACAATTATTTACGCTATTGCTAATATTCGTAATTTTGATATTTTCCTAAGGCTAAGGACTAACCACTAAACTCCAAGAGCGGAGGTGTGCGCTAGTAGTAGAGCCTTTTCGAGTGAGTGTTCTTGACCTGGTCGGAAATTAATTTGGAGTGCGTGGTGGTAATGCCGCATTGGTCCAGCGAGATACTAACTGACAGTCTGTTTTGCGTAGTGCGTGGAGTTCGAAACAGGGGAGTTATTCATTTGATTGGGGGCATTGTGCGTGCGTGCATAGCGCGCACGTGTCGTATATGCATGATTGTATAGGAGTGAATTATTATTTATGAGTGCGTACATGCATGTGTGTGTCTGTGTGTCTGTGTGTTTGTGTTGTGGGCTTGTCTTTCTTGCTCTCAATCCTCCTGGGTGGTCAATTAGTTCGTACTCTCTCAAAGTTCGAACTGCAACTGTGTGATGTTGCGCCTCGACTGAGACGCGGTGCACTCGGCGGCTTAATTCCAAGTGGAGATCTGATGTGTGTGTGTGTGTGTGTGTGTGTGTGTGTGTGTACTTCTCTTTCAGATTGTCAACATGATCGCCGCCAAGATCACCCCACAGCAAATCTGCGATGAACTGCACCTGTGTAACAACAGCTTCATGCAGCAGCTGGTAAGTACAGTCCGAGTGAGTCCACTGGCCAGTGATTCAAGTCAAGCAGTAACAGTCTGGTCGAGTGCTGGCTTCCTTCCCATTTATTCTGGCCACTAAGTTATGTGCATTGAAAGCCTGTGGAGCATAAGCACTGTTCTTTATAGACAGGAGCCAGTTGTGCGCTGCCCTCAGCAATTGCAGCAAGTAATTCCGGACTGATGTAACATTGCAGTGCCGAAAGCCACTCGAAATTGACGACCTGCGTGCTCTCTCTCTCTCTCTCTCTCTCTCTCTTTCTTCCTTTCTTTCTTTCTTTCTCGCGCACACACAAGGCATCGTCCAACTCAGATGAATTTGTGACTCGGAAAGGGTACAGAAGTCCACGTCATGAAGGGGAAGTATACCGTAAAATCAATTGTTCACCCGTTGTAGTCTCCGGGGTGCTAAGTCGAATGGTGAATGGTCTTGGTCCGAGGAAGCTGATACACTCCCTTCCTCCTTTATTCCCAGTCGAACTCGCCACTTCCACCGAAACTGGGTGAATGTGCCCTACTAGATGGGGATTTGTATGCGAAATGTCACTAAAAGCGTCATTTCGTTCTTATAAAAGCACGGATGACCGCGATTGGCCCACATGTTGTAGTCTTTTGGACGCTGAGTCGACTGGCTTTGGTCCGAGAAGGCTGCGATGCAGCGTTCGGCCCTTATTCCCAATCGAACATAGTTGAATAAGTGGTCACGTGCTCATGCATACACCAGTCACCTGGTCACCGTGCCTGCAGGCTACAACTTTCACACCAAGGTTCAACTCAGTCAAAGGTTCACCTCGAGTGACAGGAACGCACCCAAACAGGTTGTAAGTTGTAGCCTGCAGGCATGGTGACCAGGTGACTGGCGCAGGAGCACGTGACCGCTTATTCAACCAAGTTCGATTGGGAATAAGGGCCGAACGCTGCATCGCAGCCTTCTCGGACCGAAACCAGTCGACTCAGCGTCCAAAAGACTACAACATGTGGGCCAATCGCGGTCATCCGTGCTTTTATAAGAACGTCGGAAATGGCGCTTTTAGTGACATTTTGCATACAAATCCCCATCTAGTAGGGCGCATTAACCCAGTTTCGGTGGAAGTGGCGAGTTCGATTGGCAATAAAGGAGGAAGGGAGCGTCTCAGCTTCCTCGGACCAAGACCATTCACCATTCGACTCAGCACCCCGAAGACTACAACTGGTGGAAATTTGATCTTAGGGTATACTTCCCCTTTAATGTCTTTGCTGCATTTGTCACTTGAAAGATTTACCAAATTGTCTGGCCGGACTCATCATGAGGGTGATACACTGAGAAAACCTAATGTCAATGGCTGCAATGGAGTCTGCTAATACTGATGTCCCTTACCCGTGTAACCGGTTGTATGGTGTGTTTGTGTCTCCGTGTGTGTCTGTGTGTGTCTGACTGTCTGTGTCTCGGCGTGTGTATGCATGTGTGATGGCGGCGGACATTCTGTCTTTGCCTTCTCTGTTCCCCGTGCATTGCGGCATGCTAACCCTATACACACAGAGCGGTGGTCTGCTCAATCTGCCAATGGGACCCGGTCCCGTCATCCTGTCGCCGCAAGAAGATGTCCCTCTGATGGTCGAGGACGAGCAACAGCACCAGCCCATCGCCGCGGAGAAGCCAGCCGCCGGCGAGTTCTGTACAATCTGCGAGTTTGCCATCAGCAAGGTGGAGCAAGAGCTGCAGGCCAACGCTACGGAGGCCGAGATTATCGCCACCGTGGAGAAAATCTGTGACATTCTGCCCGCCACGGTCAAGGACCAGTGCAAGACACTGATAGAAAGCGAGGGCCCGCAGATCATCAACCTGCTCATCTCCAAGGCCAACCCGGAGACGATCTGCACTGCCATCGGCCTGTGCACCAACGCCTCGCTCGTCGTGCCCGTCGTCGAGTCCGTCGCTCCCGTCAATGCTCCTGAGGCAGGACCCCTGTGCACGATCTGCGAGTTTGTCATCTCGAAGGTGGAAGCGGAGCTTGGTAACAACTCTACCGAGGCTCAGATCATTGCCGCCATTGAGAAAGTCTGCTCCATCCTGCCCAAGACCGTAGCGAGCGAGTGCAAGCAGCTCATCGATCAGCTCGGCCCAGAAATCATCAACCTGCTGATCAACAAGGCCGCGCCCGAGGTGATCTGCACGGCCATCCACGCCTGCACGGGCAGCAAGCTGCCGCGCGTCCAGCAGGGCGTCAGTGACAAGCCCTACTGCCAGGTGTGCGAGCAGGTCATGACCTACGTGCAGAGCCTGCTGAAGCAGAACTCTACCGTCGAGGAGGTCGAGCAGCTGATCGACAACATCTGCGACTACCTGCCCGGATCTTACCAGAACCAGTGTAAGGACCTGGTCGACCAGTACGCACCACAGATCATCGCTCAGCTAGCTGAAAAGGTCAACCCGGACCAGATCTGTGCTGAGATCCAGCTGTGCACCGACCTGCCCCAGGAAGTCATGCCCGTCAGGCAGGTCGTATAGGTGTGTCGGCGGCGACTGAATGACAGCGGCGGCACGGTATATGCCCCCACCTCCTTGCCTGTTGAACATCTGAAGGCACTGCTGCCGTGATTGTTCCGTACTTGCCTGAATCCACACATGCTATAACACCGTTCGTTCCATCTCTGCGAGCTACACGCCATGATGTATTGTGCTAGTCTATCCCCGATTGAAGTTGATGGTGCATAGTATACACTGAGGAAATGTGTTGCGTTTATGGTACCTAACAGGCATCACCGGGCAAGATTTCTCTCTTTCGTTTCTGTCACTCTCCTTTTCTCTGGCCCAGGCCAGCCTGCTCATTTTGTCACAGTATTGCAGCTGGAAGATTTTTCAGAATTGTTACCCCTCGTTGCCGTTGCATGTTTCAGGTGTGTGCTGTATCTTTTTAAAATTACTTGTAAGTGGTTTTGGTCAATGAAAGTCTGAAGCATGTACATGGCTGTGTACATGGCTGTGTACATGGCTGTGTAGTGCAGTGGATACCAGTATGTTGTGTTGTGTTCCTTCAACCTTGGACCTTGCATTGGACCAAAGTCACTCGACCTTGTATTGGACCTAACTAAGTCCTTCGACCTTGGACCTTGTATTGGACCTAACTAAGTCCTTCGACCTTGGACCTTGTATTGGACCTAACTAAGTCCTTGGACCTTGGACCTAACTAAGTCCTTGGACCTTGCATTGGACCTAACTAAGTCCTTCGACCTTGGACCTTGCATTGGACCAAAGTCCTTGGACCTTGTATTGGACCTAACCAAGTCCTTCGACCTTGGACCTTGTATTGGACCTAACTAAGTCCTTCGACCTTCCGGGACCTTGTATTGGACCTAAGTCCTTCGACCTTGGACACGCTGCCAGATGATCTGGCTATGCATTGTATTCATGCAGTCGGCACTATGCGCGCCTCTATGGCCTAAACATTAAGGCTAGCTTGTAAGTAATTTAGTTAGTTTCCCGGGATATCTGTCAGAAAGTTGTGTATGACTGTGTTGTGCTTGCTGCTGCTAGCTGCTGTTGCTCAGCATGATGAAGCACTGACTGGATGGATACTCCAGGCCCAGGTTTGGCATGCACTGCTGCAAGTTTGATTTCCCCTGCATGCTTACTGGCTCTGAGCACACACACACACACATCCATGCAGGCCAACGAGGACACGAGCAAAGGTTCTGGTGTATTCGGAGAACATGCTATCACTCTCATGTCCGCTAAACATGCATATACGTGGCTCTGAAAGCACAAGCCTACGTCTAAAAAAAGAGAGTCCAGGAGTTGTACAAGCAATGTACTTCAAAGAATTCTTAGAAAAACTAGCTGGGCCTTTTTTAGGAAATTAGGCATTTTAGTTTTTTCTAAAATATTTAAAAAAAATTATAACCGGGCCGAGTTGATGAAAAGCCGCAACTGATTTAGTGGCATCAGGTAAAAGATTAGATTTTCAAAACTGCCAGTATCCAGTATACAGTATAGTAGGAAAGTAGGAAAGTAGGAAAGTAGGGATTAAAAAAACTACTTGTAGAGTGTTTTCACTGTTTTTGTGACCATTGGTTTTCTCCATAATAATTATATCGTGGCCATCTTTCTCTACACAGTGAAGGTTCTCAGGGCCCAAAATTAATAGTATTAGATCCAAGACATTGCTCAATCACACTGAGCATGCCAATTACATAATTACCGTACTATGAGGTGTTCAAGTGGGGAGCATTCGGCGGCATCATTTCAACGTGTACCAGGCCAGGTTACCAGCCAACGCCAGTTAGTGCAGAGCTGGTGTTCTACATGGCTGTTAACGCGCACATAACATAACTATCCTGTGCAGGACCTCCTGGATAGTTGTGTCCGCACAGAGATTCGCACATGCGGCCAGAGCCCTGCATGGGGTTCAGGCCGAGGTTTAATTTTACTCCAAAATAATACCGTATTTCTAAGAAATCTTACATGCATTTGGGGCTATTCATTCACGTATGCTGCCTGAAGGATAGTCCGAAATATCAAAATTCACCGCTCGCAGCACCTCACACTAGCAAAGTGTTCCCATGACAACCTGTCAGCCGCAGAAGTAGTATGGCAGAAGCATGCATCGAAAAGCTCAACACGTGTGCCGCATACAGCATGTGCACCATCCGCGGCAATGCACGGCGGGAACCCTGAGTGCGGCATCGCGTGATGGGCTCAGCTGTCCTCCACCTCTTCACTGTCCGGAACATCGTCGATAGTGGCCGGCTTGATTATGATCTCATCCGGGTCAATCATCTCAGCTTCAGCTAGAAAGTCCATGGACTCCTGGAATCGTCCAGCCGAGCCGGATCCTTTAACGTCCGGAAAACCTTGCTCCTGCATGCGTGTTTTCTCCAGGTGCAGGAGATCTTCGATGACCGTGTTCTCACAGTCCACGACTTGCGAGCGCCACACACGACCAGCGTCCTTGGTTTCATCCTGCGAAGGCAGAAAGCAGGACTATGCTCACATTAGGATACGATGACGGCATCATCAAGACATTACTGTTTGGTAAATCCCGGCATGTCGTCATAGCTAACAACTACTGGACACTGAGTACAAATTTTCGTTTTGAATTAACTTTCACTATATTCGTTAGGGGGCACGAAAGAACTAAAGTTTGTACCAAACTATAGTTTTTTTTGTGAACATTCGGGGTGACAGACCTCGACCAAAAACGAAATTTAGTACGTAACGAGCCTGCTGGTGGAGTGATCTAACGAAAGATTTCGTGAACGAAAATTTGTACTTAAACTGCACAGGCGCTAGGATACATTTTGAACGTCTACCGCACACAGCTGCACCAAGTCCTTGGCTACACAAAATAGAAAATAGAAAACTCTCCAAATCTCTCCCAAAAACTACAAATTCCTTCAAGCAAGGTAGAAGTTCAAAATTAATCATGACAAGGCTACAGAGGAGTTACACCATCATTATTTTAATTAAAACTAACTACAGTCCATTCATTGGAAACTGGCACCCTAACTTTTTGGTGTCTCTCTCACATAGTTGCAGATATCGTGAAAACAACAGTACATCCTGCATTGTGTGACCAGTGCAATTACTCCTTGCCACATTTGAGGCCAGAAAAGTCCAAGAACAGGGAAATAGAAATTCAGCCAGGCTTTACAAAATTAGGACAGGTATGCCATGGCAAAATGTATGGAGAAGCAGATCCCAAACCAAGATTTTTTAAAAGATTTAAAGTGGGTTTTTGATCCTCAATTCGGCCCAAATCCGACTTTCAAAAGCCAGCGGGCCAATTTTTCGATGAATGGACTGTAGGACGGTTGCAATGCCAGACTACTGTTACTAATACTACTACAGTCAGACCTCAGTCAGACCTCAGTCAGACCTCAGTCAGACCTCAGTCAGACCTCAGTCAGACCTCAGTCAGACCTCAGTCAGACCTCAGTCAGACCTCAGTCAGACCTCAGTCAGACCTCAGTCAGACCTCAGTCAGACCTCAGTCAGACCTCAGTCAGACCTCAGTCAGACCTCAGTCAGACCTCAGTCAGACCTCAGTCAGACCTCAGTCAGACCTCAGTCAGACCTCAGTCAGACCTCAGTCAGACCTCAGTCAGACCTCAGTCAGACCTCAGTCAGACCTCAGTCAGACCTCAGTCAGACCTCAGTCAGACCTCAGTCAGACCTCAGTCAGACCTCAGTCAGACCTCAGTCAGACCTCAGTCAGACCTCAGTCAGACCTCAGTCAGACCTCAGTCAGACCTCAGTCAGACCTCAGTCAGACCTCAGTCAGACCTCAGTCAGACCTCAGTCAGACCTCAGTCAGACCTCAGTCAGACCTCAGTCAGACCTCAGTCAGACCTCAGTCAGACCTCAGTCAGACCTCAGTCAGACCTCAGTCAGACCTCAGTCAGACCTCAGTCAGACCTCAGTCAGACCTCAGTCAGACCTCAGTCAGACCTCAGTCAGACCTCAGTCAGACCTCAGTCAGACCTCAGTCAGACCTCAGTCAGACCTCAGTCAGACCTCAGTCAGACCTCAGTCAGACCTCAGTCAGACCTCAGTCAGACCTCAGTCAGACCTCAGTCAGACCTCAGTCAGACCTCAGTCAGACCTCAGTCAGACCTCAGTCAGACCTCAGTCAGACCTCAGTCAGACCTCAGTCAGACCTCAGTCAGACCTCAGTCAGACCTCAGTCAGACCTCAGTCAGACCTCAGTCAGACCTCAGTCAGACCTCAGTCAGACCTCAGTCAGACCTCAGTCAGACCTCAGTCAGACCTCAGTCAGACCTCAGTCAGACCTCAGTCAGACCTCAGTCAGACCTCAGTCAGACCTCAGTCAGACCTCAGTCAGACCTCAGTCAGACCTCAGTCAGACCTCAGTCAGACCTCAGTCAGACCTCAGTCAGACCTCAGTCAGACCTCAGTCAGACCTCAGTCAGACCTCAGTCAGACCTCAGTCAGACCTCAGTCAGACCTCAGTCAGACCTCAGTCAGACCTCAGTCAGACCTCAGTCAGACCTCAGTCAGACCTCAGTCAGACCTCAGTCAGACCTCAGTCAGACCTCAGTCAGACCTCAGTCAGACCTCAGTCAGACCTCAGTCAGACCTCAGTCAGACCTCAGTCAGACCTCAGTCAGACCTCAGTCAGACCTCAGTCAGACCTCAGTCAGACCTCAGTCAGACCTCAGTCAGACCTCAGTCAGACCTCAGTCAGACCTCAGTCAGACCTCAGTCAGACCTCAGTCAGACCTCAGTCAGACCTCAGTCAGACCTCAGTCAGACCTCAGTCAGACCTCAGTCAGACCTCAGTCAGACCTCAGTCAGACCTCAGTCAGACCTCAGTCAGACCTCAGTCAGACCTCAGTCAGACCTCAGTCAGACCTCAGTCAGACCTCAGTCAGACCTCAGTCAGACCTCAGTCAGACCTCAGTCAGACCTCAGTCAGACCTCAGTCAGACCTCAGTCAGACCTCAGTCAGACCTCAGTCAGACCTCAGTCAGACCTCAGTCAGACCTCAGTCAGACCTCAGTCAGACCTCAGTCAGACCTCAGTCAGACCTCAGTCAGACCTCAGTCAGACCTCAGTCAGACCTCAGTCAGACCTCAGTCAGACCTCAGTCAGACCTCAGTCAGACCTCAGTCAGACCTCAGTCAGACCTCAGTCAGACCTCAGTCAGACCTCAGTCAGACCTCAGTCAGACCTCAGTCAGACCTCAGTCAGACCTCAGTCAGACCTCAGTCAGACCTCAGTCAGACCTCAGTCAGACCTCAGTCAGACCTCAGTCAGACCTCAGTCAGACCTCAGTCAGACCTCAGTCAGACCTCAGTCAGACCTCAGTCAGACCTCAGTCAGACCTCAGTCAGACCTCAGTCAGACCTCAGTCAGACCTCAGTCAGACCTCAGTCAGACCTCAGTCAGACCTCAGTCAGACCTCAGTCAGACCTCAGTCAGACCTCAGTCAGACCTCAGTCAGACCTCAGTCAGACCTCAGTCAGACCTCAGTCAGACCTCAGTCAGACCTCAGTCAGACCTCAGTCAGACCTCAGTCAGACCTCAGTCAGACCTCAGTCAGACCTCAGTCAGACCTCAGTCAGACCTCAGTCAGACCTCAGTCAGACCTCAGTCAGACCTCAGTCAGACCTCAGTCAGACCTCAGTCAGACCTCAGTCAGACCTCAGTCAGACCTCAGTCAGACCTCAGTCAGACCTCAGTCAGACCTCAGTCAGACCTCAGTCAGACCTCAGTCAGACCTCAGTCAGACCTCAGTCAGACCTCAGTCAGACCTCAGTCAGACCTCAGTCAGACCTCAGTCAGACCTCAGTCAGACCTCAGTCAGACCTCAGTCAGACCTCAGTCAGACCTCAGTCAGACCTCAGTCAGACCTCAGTCAGACCTCAGTCAGACCTCAGTCAGACCTCAGTCAGACCTCAGTCAGACCTCAGTCAGACCTCAGTCAGACCTCAGTCAGACCTCAGTCAGACCTCAGTCAGACCTCAGTCAGACCTTGCTTAACCGCACACATCCGTTTTCCACAAAAATATCCGGATAGGCGAGGGAACCGGATAACCGAACACCAGTTATGTTGGATGCATTACGCATGCTGTAAATCTGTAACCAGCTATTTTCTGCCGGATGGCGAGGGATCCGGATAAAAGAGGACCGGATAAGCGAGGTCTGACCGTACTTGTATGTGGTAACGGTTTTGCTACTACAATAGTTCTCATATCAGCAGGCCGCTCTGGCAGCTCGAAAGAGTGCTTCATGCACCAGCATACTGGCTGATGAGCGTGTCCAGGGCATGACATTTTTCCTACCGCAAAACAGCCTCTTGACTCCAGTATTTGTATCAGGATTCATGAGCTTTACGAGTTATACCTCAACATGTTGGGAGTCGTGCAGTGTTTAGAGTGCGCTTACCGTGGACGGCTGCTGTCGCCACAGCTGAGGGGGCGAGTGCTGCGGACAGTGCAGGGCAATGTCCTCGCCATCGGCTCTGCGGACGGCACACACACACAAACACACACACACACACACACCGCAGTTAGATGCGTGATTCATCCACCCGTTCTTAACGCCATTATTGAAGACATCATCGAGCTAAGCACACATATCGTAGATACAGACATTGCCGGTGCTCGTACTCACACACACACACACCAATGCAAGCACGTGCACACACACACACACACACAGACACACATACACATACACACACATACACACACGCGCGCGCGCGCACACACACACACACAACACACACACACACACACACACACACACACACACACACACACACACACACACACACACACACACACACATGCAATATGAATACTTGTAAAGTAAACCAAAGAGCACAATGTACTCACTGTGCGACAACAAGGACACGGAGAGCGTCTTCCGAGACACGATGAAGGCCGGCCAGCCTGAGTTTGTACGGCGGCGCTTCGTCCAGATTGCTTTGCCCGGGCATGGTTTCACTGGTCAAGTCTGTCGCGTCAGCTGGGTTTCCCGATGTGTTTGTACCTCCTGACTCTTGCGTACAGTCCACAATGTCACATATCAGCAGATATCCATTGGCTGTGCCGAGCCATAATGAGTGCTTGCCGACCGCAAAGCCCGTGGCACGTTGCGACACGGGAGCTGCAAACGCCTCTTCGGCCTCCTAAAAAACCAACAGAGGAAGGGCAGAGGGTTGTTAACTAGGACACCTGATGAGGCTACATGGTGTATTGATCTTGGTGAGTGATCAGCACCTCCGTACCACATCATTAAGTCAATAACAAGACAAGTAAAAACAGTACAGTACAGTACACGCTCAGCCCTCGTATATGAGGCACTCGTCTATGTGCGGGGCGGGGGGGGGGGGGGGGGGGAGGGGTGTACGCTCCATTGACAAGTACCTGTACACGTACATACCTCGATCCTTTGCACGAGCAGCGCAGCGCAGTCCACTGAGAGCAGACGCTTGAACGTGTGCCGGTCCCACAGGTCTATGGTTGCAGTCCTGTGCAGAACAACACAACAACAGCAGCAAGAGTGGAGAAATACATTTAACCAAGCATTCTGCATAGAGTCCCTCGACGAACAACAGCTGTGTTTACATGAAGCGTTTCAACCCGGCTTGAGTTCGACCCGGGTCAGATTTCAACCCGCCATGTACACAAAATGAATGGCGCGTTTACATGACGCATTGCGCTTGACCCGGGTTGAAATTTTGCCTGGGTCAACCCGGGTCAAGAAAATCGTACAAACGTATTTCTGTGCGTATCTCGCGCCAGATTTGAACGGCACTGCAGATGCAAATTTCGCGCGAATGGATTCACGTGACCATACAGGACTGTAGAAGTGGACTTTTGGCGGCATATCAGTATTTGACCCGGGTCAACTGTCTTCATGTAAACGCTCGCCTCTTTTGTCTATCGTACAGACTTTCAACCCGGGCTGAACTCGACCCGGGTGGAAATTTCTCATGTAAACACAGCCAAAGAGTGCTCAAACCCCACGAGGTGAAGCCCCTATTGTGCAACCAAAGTTATGCATTCAGTTCTGGGAGAAGTTACATGCAAGGTCTACAACTTTGCTCTTAGAATGTTCCAGTCATCTTGCCAGGTGGAGAAGTATTGTGAACGCTTGTACAAAGTATCATGCTTAGAAGATTGGAGTGCTGTAATGCCTGATACATATGCACACACATAGTCACATACTCAATCTGCGGGCAGAACTCATCAGCGCACACACATATTCGCCTTTATGTTATTGGGCCCAGTTCCTGTTTAATGTGCGAAGTTAAATAAACACAAACAAACAAACATACACATACTTGCATACACATGCACGTACACGTACACACACATGTACGCACACAGTCCTGCATACGTGCATAGTCACACGCGCACACACAATATCACCACTCTACACCCTGTACCTGTGCATGACAGTCCATACGCCATGGTCGGTGAGCCGCAGGTGACTGATGTTGTTACGCTGATTCGTGGACAACTGAATCGATGTGACCTCCTCTAGAGTTCTGCAGTCAACAACATACACAACCAGTTGAAGCACTAGTTCGGCTGGGGATGCAAGGCATTGTTTGCAACAGTCATGTCAGGGAAGTCAGTAAGTTACTATACAGCTACCATATGTACTGACACGAATGATGGTCAGTGCAGTCCCATATGTACTGACATGTACTGTACTGTACCATATGTACTGGCACAACTGATGGTGCAATCCCCATGGCTAGAGCCACCTACTTGGAATAAAGCAATGGTGATTTACTTGAACACACACCGCTACCTCACAGGACAAGTGCAAGATGCCGAGTGACGCAAGCTACAAATACGCTGTGTTGGTGTGGAGGTTACTCACTTGCCGTTAGTACTTGTGTGTGCGGTGCTGGGGGGGGGGGGGGGGGGTAGTCAGCTGCCCTACTGTTTGCATGTATGGTAGTGGTGGTCGGAGGAGGAGGGGAGGGGGGGGGTAGTTAGCCTCCTTTACTCTACGTGGGGGTGGGGGGGGGGGGGTGGAGAAGGGATAGTCCACCGCCTTACTGTTCGGGGGGGGGGGGGGGGGGGTAGTTAACCTCCTTTACTGTGTGTTTGTGTGTGTGTGGGGGGGGGGGGGGATGGTAGTCAGCTGCCTATAATGTCTTTCACGCTTACTCTGCATCCAGTACCAGTAGCTTGTTACCACATCCACACCACAGCATTGGACCGGTGCCCAGTAGTGAGGATGCTGGTGACAGAGTGTGCTGCCGACTGTGCTGCCTCTGCTCCACAGTCACGCCTTCACTGATAGTCCTATCCGCCACCAGCTTTGCTTTCCGGCCCTTGCCGCCGCCATCCACAGCCGTCAGACTGGGCATAGCGCCAAACGAATCCGGTACATCTCCGCCACCGTCTCCCTCTACTTCATCACCACCACCGTTCTCAGGTTGTTGCGGCACGTCCGAGGTATCATCCTTGGTGATTTCAGACGCATCCTTAGCGTTTTCAGGCACCCCGTTGTCGTCTTCCTCCGTCGTCTGCTCCAGGTCTGTGGAGTCGGAATAGTTGCTGGCCGTTGTGCGCCGACGCACACGCGGTGTGTACATTGATTGCTCCAAGCCGCGCTCCTCCGTGTTGACCAGCAGCAACGAGGTGATGGACACGCCAGACTGGATTGGGACCTCGCGCGATATTGCCTGTGCCGTGAATTTCTGCAGTTCCACAGTGGCATGATACGTGACACAAGGTTGGAATGGAACAGGGCTATCCTTTTGCTGTAACGCTGAGTTCTATGGCTGTTTCATGGCTGTTTTTATGGCAATTTGGTCAATCTTCAATCTGAAGATTGACCAAATTGCCATAACACTCAGAGTTACAGCAAAGGGGCAGGCTTGCTTCATTGCAAACTTGTGTCCAGCATGTTTGCAAGTGATTAGCAACTTTAATTACTTGTAAAGTATGAATGTTCACTGGTTTGAGGGAAAGGCGCAAACGGGAAAAGTCTAAAGAAAAAAATTGACTGTCACCACCAGGAATCGAACCAGGGACCCTCGCTTTTATGAATGCTTCAGACATTACCATGCCGCATGGCTCAATAGGGTACACGCTGGTAAACAGCCTTGCAAAGTGATTACCGAAAACAGGATTAGGCACTGGCATGACCAGCATCCACAGCATGCAAATAGCATGGACATGTTTTCACGTGATGTGAAGTTCTGCCGCCGCCGCAGACCCCATAGACAGGAGAAGTAAACTCTTGGGGGGGGGGGGGGGGGGGGGGGGAGGGGGTTACGTACTCTTGGTTTCTAGCCTATAACTGACTATCAAACTTGATTTCCTCACCTCAAACACAACCAGTGTTCCATCTGCCAGTCCGGCAAACGTCTTGCCGTCTTTCATCGAAGCCAGAGAGAGAACAGAGTCTTTCAGTTGTATGGTGAACAACTCGCACCTGCAAAACACACACATGCATGTAAATACAGAAAAAAACGGTAACTAAAGACCACCGTGACTAGCGACCAGCCTGGTACTATAAGCCACTTCGCCAGGCACGGACGGTCTCACATTCACATATGGTTGTGCGGTGCAAACCTCTAACTAAGGACCACCTGCCACTAAAGACCGCTTTCTCCGGCCCCAAGGGGTGGTCGTTTGTACAGGTTTTACTATAATATTGGCCAGAGAGGGCTGTGAAGCATCACTAAATCCTGACACTCACTCAAGGGTGATCCTGTTTCACTGCTTACGCTAAAACTGATGACAGGACGAACAGACCGCTTCTATTTAGAGATCAGACAATAATAGTTCTACATCACACATTAGACCTGCAAAGAAAGACCACTTGTCATTTGCGACCGGCTGTGGCCACATAAGACAGGTCACATAAGACAGGTCACCTAAGACAGGCTACACTGAAGACTCTTTCATCGAGTGATCTACACAGGAGATCATCTTACCCAGTGTTAGACAGGAAGGCAGTCAGTGTTCCCAGCAATGTGCCCAGTAGCATGTGCCGGTCCTGTAGCTTGCATATGGACATGATACGCGACTGTAACTGCAACGAGGTGAGAGAACATGGACACGCCGCACTCGGAGTAATACTAACAATGTACTGACTTAGCAAGGCGGCTCTGCAGCTTACCAGACACAAATGCATGGTAAGCTTACATGTACGACAGCTCACTGAACACCTGAAAATGCACTTTGCACAAACAACTGTGCAGCAGGCTTTGCTTGGCTATTTGACCATTGGAATCCTGGAGAGGGCTCTAAGGGCAGAGAGAGAGGCTTTTTTGGCGAAGAAACTTGACAAGATGATAGCCACTGTACCAAATACTCAGAGTCAATCCAGGACTACACATTGAAACTTCAGTATAACCTCTCTCCAGGGGATCCGAAATCTATACTTTATATCCCACACATACTCATTATCCAATGTCAAATGACTGGAAATGGATACTCAGAGTTGTTACAAGCACTTCCTATCCAATGCAAAGAGAAACCGTTTGTTATATCCAGAGTAGGTTATGCTGACATCAGTGTGTGTTGTGCCCAGAGTACTAGAACACTAATACTGAAGTGTTTCACTGTACCGAATGATATACATGTACATCCCCCTTCTCCTTACGTCACATTCGATGAGGGAGGCTTGAGCAGTGGATGGGCGCAGGATCGACACATAGCCGGCCTCTCGGTCTCCTTCGCACAGCCACAGCAGATCTGAGAACGCAGCGAGAAAAAAACACGTTTAGTCAAAAGCGGACCGGGCCAGAAACAATTAATTTTTGTTCCTCAGAAATGTTAAAGAACGGGGATGGCAGTGGAATTTTGCTATGTTACAAACATGACATTGTATTGACTGTTATCATGTTGGAGCTGGCGGTGCACACTTGGAGGATGTGACATACAGTCATGTACTATAAATGTAGACCAGCTTGGAGTGCATCGGAAATACCTTCCTACATATATAAATTCATTGTGACTCAAAGACTGAATGCAACCGGCAACTGAGCAGGGTGATAGTCTCGGTAATGGGCGCTACATTCAGCCGACAGGTTGTCTGGATAGACACGGTCACACCGACCCAAGCCTAAAGCATGCCGGAGATGCGAATGATGCAGTGCAGTTTCGGGTGTCGGACACCCCGGTGCCTCACCAGGAGATTCCAGTGCGGCACACTCCCACACCGTGACTCTCTTGGACACGTCCGACGGTCGATTGGACCCACGCTGCATGGGTGACTTGAACGCCTGCAGAGCGGCAAAACAAGTAGCCACAATACACTTAAGGCAATGCATATGCTCCTGTCGTCATGTTGTAGGGCACACGATTGTACATGTAGGTGAGATTTAGTCACATGACCAAACTGCCCGATAAACCCTAGCGGCAGATGCAGCGCCTAACGGTGGGGGTGAGTGGATAAGTCTCACAACCACTGGCACAAGTGCCGAAAACGACCCCATTAGCTGCATCCATGTACCCCTTGCGCCTGGTCACAAGTTCCCAGTTGACTGTGGGTAGCAGCACGGGTTTATCGGGTGTTAGCGACCGCCGTGAATTCCCTTCGGGAACGGACACGATAATTTACTTCATTTTTTTACCAAACTGCCAGCATACACATTGTGACTAACCATTTAGCGTTGTAGGCTGGATATGTGTGCTCCATAGACAGTACATGTATGTGCAACATGCGATGTCATTATGCATGCTATTGCCAACAAAACAACGACAATAAATGAATTGGAGCTGCCCACAGCACCTGTTCATGCTTTAGGGAACGTCTGGGTCGTCCAGGTCTTCTAGAACCATCCCACACTGATTCAGTGGCTGGTATGTGCCCATACACGGCCGCCCAACGGTGTTCAGGCATGCACTGCTGGACATGGGGTGCGCACCCTTACCCCCCCCCCCCCCCCCCCTCCCGGCTCCAAAAAAGACACATGATCTTATGTTGCAAGTTGCATCCCTACCACAGGTGCCTGTTCTCGTTTCTGGCGGACCCTGGCGGCGTCATCTTCATCGATGGATGCCTGCTTGATGGCCATGAAGTGCTCGCGTCGTGCAGACAGGTGTTTGCGTGCTGCAAACGGGTGCATGGCAATGTACGCAATCTGAACCCAGAATTACATACACACATATACATACACATATACAAACACACGCGCGCATACATACAGACATACATACACAAATACACACATGCAAACACACACGAGCTTGAACACACGCATGCACACACGCACACGTGCGCGCGCGCACACACACACACACACACACACACACACGGAAACGGATTACTTATTAAATCAATTGACTGCATTCGAGCCTGCATACACAGTCTACATAATTACATATATCTGCATTCTTGGCCCACAAGAAGACACAAAATGTGTTACCCTGGCACTGAATGTCCAATAGCAGGCATTCTCACTATCCTGTATTCTTTAGGAAGCAGTTGCATTGTCGGCGTACCTTTGTCAGTTCATCCTCTCCATACGCTAGTTTGGCCATCAGCTTCAGATGCTGGAAGAGTGTAATCGGGTCATGGATCCGCTGAAGACGTGGGGCGTGCCATTGCAGGATGGCCAGCGAGAAGCGAAATAGGACCTGCAAACCAAAAGAGAGAAATGCACATAAGATCAGAGAGTTCCACCAGTTCGGGCTTGATTTGCAAAATTGACTTGAAGTGGTCTTGCCCAGTACTGATGGTCACATTATTCATGTAAGCTGATTGCTGGGTTTTTTCAAGTACACGCTCCATGTCACCATGACTACCACCAGTCACCAAAAAGACAGAACACCATTATGAGATGGAGGTGTGTAACTGTGTGTGTCACTGTCAACTTGTATTTGTATTATTTATTCAACATTTCCTGGCTCGTCAAACGACTGCCAATGACAAATGAATGTGAAATGAAGGGTGATAGCCAACCGCGGCAACTATCTGAGACAGTAAAAAGAAAGTAAAGGGCATGAAGGAATCAAGAGTCGAAAATAACCCGAGGTTAACTTAGGAGACTTACGCGGCTTCCCTCGAACAGCAAACAGTCCCATATCCGTAGCAACGTCTGCAGTAGTGGCGAGGCAGTCAGACAGAAGCAACAGACAGTGTACAAAGGTACCAGTCATCTTAGCCACACACATGTGTGTAAAGTAAAGTTAGCCGGATTGGCGGCCGCATCACCTGACGTGTTTAGGAACACATCAAGCAAATACATTCACATCGGCGGGCCACCACTTCGCCAATATATCCTCAGTGTCGAATGCAGACCTCACAAGTGAGTCAGGGGAGAGGGAATAGGTCTCTCAACAAGCGGGCGTGTAAAGGCCCTATAACCCCATACACCGCATCCTTGTTACCCTCACACCGAGCAAGTGAGTACCCAGTTCACCGTGGGTGTCGGCACAGTTCATTGCATGTAAAGTGGTACTCGCCCGCATCAACGCGATTGAGAGAGCACTAAACACACTCCCTGTTACCAGCACAGGTTTTGAACTCGGAAACTCATGATTGCCAGGCAAACCCACAAACCAATCGGCTATACGCGTTGGTGTGTGGCTGAGGTTAAAGAAATTCCCCCACTCGTGTGAATAGAAAATTAAGCTCTGCCGTTTTCAAACTGACCGGTGACCCACTGGGGTCATAATCAACCAACACAAATTTGACTTCTACACACTACCTACATGTACAAAATATAACTAAAGCAAAACCTGTCGAGGCAACCACTCGGATAAGGTGACCACTCGGGTAAGGTAACCACTGGAACCAGAACCAAGGGATGCTATTTCCAGTCAAATGACCCTGGATAAGAAGACCACCTGGTAATAGAGACCACGTTTTGAAGGTCCCTAGAGCGGTCGTCTTAGACAGGTTTCACTCTAGCATAATGTCACCACTCACCTCCGTTGGCACGGCGTCCACAAACACAGTCAGACACCAGTTGAACGTCACCATGGCAACATCAATGCCATAGAAGTCCAGGTGTTGTGATAACATCGGGAGCTTCTCTTCCAGGAGCTCTTTCATCAGCAGCTGCAATTGGGAGGGGGGGGGGGGCAGGTACCACAAACAACCCAATCCCAATCATGAATGGATGTCATCGCGTCCATGGAGCTATGAAGCCGAGATCTCTGGTCAGCTGAGCTCAATGGGCCCCACCACAACTCCATTATTCACCCCAGTGTCTGAAGATATGTGGATTTTGTAGAAACAAATCATGGTGCAGCCTGATGCAAAGATTTCCACACTGTGTTCCTGTACCTGCTTAGAGCTTCGGCAACCTGCAATACATGTTAAACGCTGCAGCCGTTTGTACGTCTTCAAACGACGTCCACCATTATTATGCCATTCCCACGTACACATGTGTATACATGTACAGTCACTATTGCCTATGGCGTTGGTGTTTGATTTTGACCATTTTATCACAATAAGCGAAATATCACTATGACCGATACTACATGCGATGTATGCGAGTGGGGTGTCAAACGACTCAGCTGGCTGTAGCTCCTTACACAGAAAATCAGAATTTCCTCACGATGGAGGCATATTTTGGCAACTTGTACGAGCAAAACTCACCAAACAACACTCACTGGACAAGTTCTTCATGAAGAAGTAACACCCTGTTCTCCTCTGACATCGCTTGATTTTTACATCAATCACTATAACCGATGCAAAATAATGTAATAAAGGTCTTTTGAAATATGAATTTGATCACTATAGGCGTTAACGCACTCTCCACATACAGGCATGCACCCGGCTCAGAACACATTGTTTTCTGGTTGGCATATCAGGGATATTGGGCGGAGCAGCTGGCGTGCATGAGAAAGACAGGTCGGCCTGCTCTGCGCTGGAGCTGTGACCCGGTGCACACATAGTGTGTGTGAGAGAGAGAGACAGACAGGTCGGCCTGCTCTGCGCAGGAGCTGTGACCCGGTGCACACATAGTGTGTGTGAGAGAGAGAGACAGACAGGTCGGCCTGCTCTGCGCAGGAGCTGTGACCTGGAGCACACAGAGTGTGTGTGAGAGAGAGAGACAGACAGGTCGGCCTGCTCTGCGCAGGAGCTGTGACCTGGAGCACACAGAGTGTGAACGAGAGACGGTCGGCCTGCCGTGGGCAGGAGCTGCGACCGGTAGTGATTGAAATGAGCCAGCTGCGGAGATAGACTGCCCTCACCCGATATAAGTATATTGACAAGAGTTGTACTGACACTGTTATTGAGGAAATTATGGTGACAGTGACGGAGAGATAGTGATCCCCAGTCGAATGGGGTTGGGAGGGAAGGGGAAAATTGACAACTGACGGACAAACCAGTGAACAGTCAAGTCGTCGGAAAGCAAATGTGACAAAGGAGTCTCTCTTTTCTCTTGCTCTCTCTCTAAAGCAAGATTTGGAAAGCACGCGTGGGAGAGTGGCGCGCGCTGCGCATGCGCATGTATAGCAATGACATCATAATCAGATGCATGATCATCAGACTAAGTATGAGTGGTAGGTGTTCCACGTTCGTTAACAGGGCTTGCGCACGCGCTAAACCACCAATATAATAGAGCCCCAGCCAGCAGAAACCTGAACATGTGTAATTTTTTCAAAAATTATTTTTTCCCTCGAAATTGTTTCTACACTATTAATCATTCAAGTTATCAAGTTTGGTGACAATCTGATAAGCGAAAGCATGGAAAATAGAGTTTGGAGTCACACAGGTCAAGATTCAGTACAGTTGGCGCAGCATCCATGCCTAGTGACTCCATGCAAGTTGATCCTACAGTTTCTGATTGTGATGTGGAACAGGTACATGTAAGTAAATAGAATGCAAGTCAGGCTTGCCCTCTAGGTGCTGCAGGCATGAGTAGTTCAGAAGTGTGACGATATTCCGTATACATCACTACCTTCCTTACAACACCAGAGTGCAAAACGATGATTGGTGGCTGGCCTTCCAAATTGTGTTCAGGGACCTCTGTGCTGGCAGTTTGAGCGTTGTCTGAAAGCTTGCCATACTGATAGATGTACTGACCAATACCACTGACATCCACTCCCTTGCACACTTTCACTCACACCATGATTTCAGCATAATTGTATTTCAATGATATGAGCGAATACTCGCGTTTTGTAGCACGTGAAGATGTTGCCCCAAAGCGTTCAGCTGGTTTGAGTTTTTAGGGATCCCCTTTCTCAGCACAGGCAGCAGCCAGCTTGGCATCGTCTGGCAAGGTAGAGTACTGATAATACTATGCTTGCAGTCTCTGTTTTGCACCGTGAGAAGCCCTCCATCAGCGTCTGCAACATCATTGTTGTCGATGTAGAAATACGGATCGCTCAGCGGGTCGACATTCAGCTTCTCCTTGCAGTCGCTATTACTCCAGCACTGACTATCGTCGCCACCAGTATCCAGTGTCGATTTTATGAGGGCTCTTCGTTGCTATGCATATTAGACTCGCCACTGCTGGACAAACTCAGCGAGATCGCCACCAAAGAAATAATTCCGATCGCGAACTAACTTTCAGCGCCGCTTCGTACAGGGAGTCTCACGCTGACAACTATGGACCTAAGTCTTTGTCGCGACACCTGTCGCCATCGCTGTGTCTAAACTCAACCTCCGTGTGACGAGCTCTCACCTAGCGCTAAAATCAATTGACCAGAGACATTTGAAGACACTTGAAACTCCTTTGACAACAAAGACACCCACTCGATCGAAAAAGAATCTTCAAAAGCCAGCTCACTGCGCGTCCCAAACTTTGACGTCACATTTTGATGATTGATATCAAGTACACAAGTGCTGGTTTTCGCTGGCCGGGGCTCAATATTACTATAGACGATTATTACTATACGCGATAACTGTGTATACTTAGTTATGGCAAATGAAAATGAATTTGAGAAATTGATCATTTTATCCGGTATATTACTATAGCCGCCAACCTTATAGGCGATACGGACTGTACACGTATGGATACCACAAGGGAATGACCCAGCTAGAGTCAACTTCGCTTATAACGACCCTTGGCGGGGCATCAGAAAAGTCTCCTTATTCGCGAAGTGTCATTACACCCGAAGTCTTGTTCTATGTATTGCAGTTGGATGGGACTTTGCTCTGGGCATGGAAATTCTGTCGTTATTCGCGAATTGTCGATATATCCGCAGTCGTTGTTAGCGAAGTTGACTGTATTCTCAAAGTAACACACAATGCAGTAGACTTCAGCTTCCTGGGACCCGATCTAAAACTTCCTTCCTCTGATCATAGAATCTTTCTTTTGTTCACAACACGTATGAAGTGGAGATAAGACAAGTCACAAGTTCTCGGTAAACCAATGTTCTTTCGTAAGAAAACGTGTCAGTGGTCTCCTGTCCATGCAATCCTGTTGGTGCGGCCTTTTCCATGCGTAACACTGGACACAATCACTACTTAAGCCGACAGCACACACACACACACACACACACACACACACACACACACACACACACACACACACACTCTGAACAGTCACTCAGCTCACCTGATCGGCCTGAGCACCGACGAGATTCTTGTCGAAATAGTGCTCGGGCAGGTAGCGCTCCACCAGTGCCACCATCAACCTGCGAAAAGAACAACACCGAGACAAGGCCATGACTGCTCTGATAGTTGCCGGTGATTCTCACCATGCGTGAGTGCTTGGCCAATAAGACATTTTAGCGATCCCTGTGACAATTCGAACAGCCTTACCAGAACGTCTCCTCTTCGTCTTGCAGAATGAGCAGTCCAAACGCCACCAGCATGTTCATGCCCTGCAGGGAGACCACCAAAACCACTACTCGTGTCCAACAGAGCACTTAACCGTGACCACACACAGCATCCAGTGACCAGCAAGACGAGCCTGACGGAGGGAGAGATAACACCAGCAGCCACAGTGCCGCAGCATCCAGTACTCAACTGTACTGAAACACACGAGCTGATTCATGTGCTCATCATGTACGGGTATGGAACGATTTCAAGTGATTCTATTCCATAGCGCAGATACACTGGACTAGTAAACACTCTGTTGTTTTAATTAAACAGGGCGTTGAACATGCTACCGTCACTATAGTATTGACTGCATCACTTGTTTTAATCCCAAGAATTCGGTTAATTGATGAAAGGCAATCATTCTGTCCGCATTGATAAAAAAAATGTTCAGCAAGGGCCAAAGGACACTCCTTCAAAGGTACAACGCTGATGGTTGACGGGACCACCTGAGTCCCGTCTGGAATGCCTTTCAATGCCACTGTTGTACAATATAGCGGCCCGCATGATCCTATTCCGGCCACTGCCTACCTGACAATATCCAACAAGAGGGTTGTGGATGCTGTACGCAAGCAAGATGCGCTGAAGCTTGGCAATCTAAGTGCAAATGACAACAACACGCGATAGAAGTGCTAAGAGCGAAGAGAAAGTACCCATAGATCTGGGTAGGAAGATGAGGCTACCAGAGATGCATCAAGTTCCTTGTTTCGGATAGTAATACCAACCCAATCATACTTGGCAGATACTCAGCCGATATTAAATGTAGAAAGGAGAAGGGACACATGGATACGAGGTACATGCAATTTTAGGTGTAGTAAAATTTCGGTGTCAGGGACCTGCCAGGTTTCAGGTGTAATGTAGAATTAGGTGACCACCTTTCCCTGCACCTACAGTGCACACTCCAGTGCCATTTAGGTGTAATCTAAATGTTGTGCAATCTGAATTTAGGCGCCTGGTTTCTCTATCGAAATTACCGAAATTTAAGTAACACCGAAACTAACGTATTGTACAGTGTCTAGTAACAGTGGTGGACAGTTGCTGTTACCTCCAATCCATGTGCAGATGTCCCGTCTCCTTTCTTATCAAACCTTGCTGTTGAAACACAGCCCCCCGTGAGACTCCCTCCATCTCCGATCAGTACAGGCTACATATACATTATATTTTGGGCTTACCATCTCGGAGCCGCGCACAAATTCAATGTGCGATGTGAGCGTTCGATGAAGATCCACCTGGATCTGCCTAGAGTGGGAGTTCTGAGCAGAAGTGGGAAACACACGTACAGTAAAACCTGGTTTAAGCGACCACCCCACGGTGCAAGGAGAAGCGGTCGTTAAAGCCAGGCGGTCTTTAGAACCAGGTCCCACAGTGTCTGTGTAGAACTGTCGGTGCCGGCATGGAAACACGGTCGTTAAGAGTTGGTGGTGGCTAAACCCAGAGGTGGCTTACACCAGGTGTTACAGTACAAGTTACATGTATAGTACATGTACTGAGGAAACACTAGAGCAGCCATGGTGTTCTACTTACTGTAACAGTGAACTACTTGTATTAGCTATATTATGCAACAGAGAACGTGAAGTTGTTGTTTCTTTATTTTAATTCACCGTATGAACAGGCAAGACTGCCTTCTCACTGGGGCTACTGGCCCACGGCTCTCACAATATGATGAAGTGGTTTTTTTTAAATGTGTATGAAGAAGAAAGAAAGGAACAGAAGATGAAGAGTATGAGTAGAGTGAGGGCTTCGTCCCCACCAGCCTATGTCGACACATGAAACCCCATGCCTGTGTGGACACATGAAACCCCATGCGGCTGTGCCTTGGGTCAACCAATGCATACCTGGTATCCCTGTAAGCTCTTGTAGTAGCCGGGACCCTGTACGGAACCACACACACACGCAGACACACACACACACGCACGCACACAGGCACGCAGACATACACACACACACTGGATACTCCAACCAAGTCTGACATAAACAATCACTGCACAAATTGGCTGTCCATATCGAAAAAATTGCCCGACTATCTAAAAACCTTCCTGCCCAGTATCAACAAAGATTGACTCGACCATACTGTCTAGTACATATGTGCCGTATGAACATTCCAAGTGATTCCCAGAGAGCAGGTTTGAACGAGGTGATGCCATGGTCCACATGTAGATCTAGAGGGAGAGTCTACGACACTGTGAGATGTCTTAAAGACTCAGCTGCAATATGCTATGTGTACGACTCGTATACTAGAGGCCAGAAGAGAGGATATGTCCCCTTGCCAGACCAGGACACAGTATGGGAGAAGCTGCAGCCATGCCCCTACCTTGGTTTCCCGGTACTTCTTCAGACGCAAACCGATCAAGCTGATGACAAGGAGAGACAGAAAACAGAGATAGAGGGAGAGAGACAGAGAGGGAGAGAGAGAGAGAGAGAGAGAGAGAGAGAGAGAGAGAGAGAGAGAGAGAGAGAGAGAGAGAGAGAGAGAGAGAGAGAGAGAGAGAGAGAGAGAGAGAGAGAGAGAGAGAGAGAGAGAGAGAGAGAGAGAGAGAGAGAGAGAGAGAGAGAGAGAGAGAGAGAGAGAGAGAGAGAGAATGCAGTTGCCATAGTACACAGACACGCCGGATACATAGATAATGCCTCCGGCTCCATCTTCAAAGTGCGAATAGAACTCCATGAATTTAAACACTGGCCACCAGCACGTTCAGTGGAGTCTTCCTATCCCACTGGGCGCAGAGGCATCATAGTAACTGAAAGTTTGGAAGCAAGCCATGGTGATCATCAGATTCACACAAAGCTGTAAGTTTTTTGTGATCTATGACTGCTGCCACTTTCCACAATGCCGAACGGGAGCAGAAAAAGCACCAGCAGAAGAGGGCTTGTACCCTCTATTTACGCTTACCTCTTCCAAACATTTGGTCTCTGCTTGGGAGGGATGCCATTGATGATCAGGCTCTTCAGGTCATTCTAACAGCATAGACAAAGCAGAAGAAAAATTCACGGCTTGTGTGAGACTTGGCATCCGTAGGAACGCCACCACCCTCAACGGGAAAGGCACAGAGGAAGCTCCTAAAGCAGTGGGAAGGTGACGGTAGATCCGAAACAAGACCAAAGTGGTCAAAGACTAAAATCCTGTTTGCTGCATCTGGCCACTACCAGCATAGCGAAGCAGACATATTCCGAATAGACCGTTCTTATGCAAGCAGTTCTTTGGGGTAGCACCAGAATGCCAGTTGGAAACATTATACAGCAGAAGAGCATGCTACTCGATTACGGCATAAGACACTGCACTGAACTCTGCTGCTCTGAAGAGAACTGGTCAGGCCTGTACTATTCAGAATCTTGTCGCATGGACATTATCGAAGCTCACAGATCTCTGCGCCATCTTGTTCATGTCCCATAGATTGTCAGCCAAGAATGTCTTCCAGTTCTTGTCCTGGCGTTTCGCAACTGAATCCTGCAAAGAGACCAAATGACAGAGAGCAACGGACATGTCATTTTTATCGTGAATATAACATGCTGGGGAGGGGTGGGGGGCGAAGGTGCAAATCGTATGGCTTGCTGTGTCAGCTAAAATTGACATATTGATGTGTTGTAATGCCCAAAGACAAGAAGACCAAAGTGAAGTGGATGTGCGGATGGTTCCGGGGCCGGTCTGCCAACAAGGGGCGGAATGGTTGCCATTTGCACAGCTAGTAAACTTTCATTGACGCAAGGAAGCAGACGCTGATTCCCGACCAGACGCTGCACCCTTTGCCACGTGATACAGGCCATGAAGACACATGGATGTGAATGGAGGATGGAGATAGAAGCAGCAAAGCACCCAGTGCATCATCATCAAGAAGCATACAGACATAAACCAAGGCAGTTGTGGTGATGTCCGGAGAGTTCTGTCAACCCAGGGTCTTGGCTTCATAGCCAGCCAAACGCACCATGGAAAGAGAGAGAGAGAGAGAGAGAGAGAGAGAGAGAGAGAGAGAGAGAGAGAGAGAGAGAGAGAGAGAGAGAGAGAGAAGAGAGAGAGAAAGAGAGAGAGAAGAGAGAGAGAGAGAGAGAGAGAGAGAGAGAGAGAGAGAGAGAGAGAGAGAGAGAGAGAGAGAGAGAGAGAGCGAGAGAGGGAGAGAGAGAGAGAGAGAGAGAGAGAGAGAGAGAGAGAGAGAAAAGAGAGAGAGAGAGAGAGAGAGAGAGAGAGGAGGGGGGGGGGAGTATAAGTAGGTAGTGTCAGTGACTCACAGGTAGCTGCCGTTTGTAGTGTCTCTTCAATAGATCACACAGATAGTAGTGCATATCCACGTTGTACTCGTCCCATGTGTGGCTGAAGCCAAAATCCTCAATGTGTTTGCCACCCGGAAAGGATCTGCAGGTAGATGGGCACACCAAGATAGCAGTCAAGAACCCGCAACAGCAGGCATGTCCCAGCCAGTAACATCACATGACACAGATGGTAAAAAGGATACTTTGCTGCCACTACCACCTTGGACCCAATTCGATCCTGAGACAGGAGATGGCTTCAATACCCGTGTTAAGTCCGAACTACATGGTTGTACAGAGGCGCATGGCTTATGAAGGGCAGGAGGGGCATGTTCACCTCCTCAAATCTTCTGGTCTTCGTTCAGCATGTGTCACGGTTGTCGTTGTCCTTTCCCCATTTTGGCGGTGCGCTGCGTGCGGGTTAACCACAGCATACCTCCGCCTATTATGCTGTCCTTTCCCGTTTTGGCCATGTGGACCAATTAGGCTGGGATCACAGTTCAGTGATTCGGTTGTGAAGGCAGAGGTGCACCTCCCCCCCCCCCCCCCCCTCCACTCCCAAAACAAGGTGGACCAGCTACTAGTACGCCGCTGTTACGTGTACATGAGAACATCCCATGCTACCTGATAGCAATGCTCCTTTTTTTTCTTTTTCTTTTTAACTTTGTTCACATACCCAGCTCGAAAAGAATAATGAAAGACAATGGCACGCATGCAGACACAATCTCACTGTCACTCACAACACTGGAGTACAGGCGTGCGCAAGCAAGGGTTGCGCTAGTGTGACTGATCTGGCTGTGCTCAACCGGCTCGTCTCCTGAGTACATGTAGGGTCAACTTTGCGTATAACGACCCTCGGCGGGGCATCAAAAAAGTGTCCTTATTCGCGAAGTGTCGTTATACCCGAAGTCTCATTATATGTATTACAGTTGGAAGGGACTTTGCTCTGGGCATCGAAATTCTGTCGTTATTCGTGAATTGTCGTTATATCCACAGTCGTTATTAGCGAAGTTGACTGTATTAGTGAGCCCTGCAGCCTTAGCTACCCCCCCCCCCCCCCCCTACTGATAGCCTATAGCTGTCGGGAAATGAGCAATGAAAGCTTTCCTCTCCACACGGCTTACTTGTTGAACACAGGCACGGTCTTATCATAACGATGACACTCTGCCAGTAACGCATACACTCGTTGCTGATTCTGTGACGAAGAAACATATACCAAATATAGGCACATCAGGCATACACGTTGTGCACTGTACAGTAATAAAGAAGTCAAGTATCGTGTCCGTTCCAGAAGGGAACTCACGACGGCCGCTAACACCCGGTAAACCCTAGCGGCAGATGCAGCGCCTAACGATGTACAGTAATAGCTGGACAACTACTAAGGCTACTCCCTCCATCGGTCATGCAATAACGTCCTCAGTTCTAATCTGTTACTAAATCCAATCCTGGAATCTTGTCTTTGACTTAGTACTGCAACATTCCTGCCAAGGGCCTTATCAAAGTTTAAAGCCCCCTCAATCGTAATTGTACTACTTGGTCCGGCTCATCGCAATTGTCGCTTATCTCCCACGCACCTTTTGACAGGTAAAACCCAGTCCAATCACGATATCTAACTTACTTTTGCTTGGGAGGTTGTGATGGCAAGATCAATTGAGGCACCAAAGAAAAATGATTGCGACTAGCGCTTTGAATCGCGATGTGTTCGACTTTTTTGGGACGTGGAAATCTGGCCATTCACTGTCTGTGTTGCCAAACGCCAAGCGCAGCGACCCGAAGACCGGAACTGTAGCAGGGGCAACTGACATCCTGGAGAGCGTGACAGGCACGTGTGCACGGCAGAGGAGCATGAGCGTCATGCTGAAGAAGAAAGGTGTTTTCGATGCGATGCGCGCATGCGAGGGACGTTTTGGTTGTTCCTTGTGTTCCTTCGTGGACCTGGCAGCAGCATTACAAGAGTCGTGGTCAGCGTATCCAACGAGAGCGTATGACAGCTGTCTGAAGAGGCCTGTATGCCTCATTCGAAGGCTCTGTTGAAACACACTGCGGTGACACACAGGTCACACTGCCCACGGGTTCCTTCAAGCACCGAAGTGACAGACACAACTGTTCCTTTCCCATTGCTGCTATACGACAGGCTGACAAAGCAAGAGATACTCTACCAGTCTAGCCAGCAGCTAGACACCAGCAATTTAATGTCAGCTCATGTAACGGCGGCAGCTCGAGTGATGGAGAGTTGAACGAACTCTGGACCTGTAAGAGTGCGAGAGCAAGAACGCGCTCCTTCGCTGATTTATTTCGTGCATTTTGCTTTCCTTGCTTCCCTTCTATGACTCGCTTCACCTGATTCCATGGCTGAATTTTTATTCTTGTGGCGGAGAGTATTCATGTATCATGCTTCCTCACTATGCCTATTGAAAATTTCACAGAGCGGCAACAAAACTCCTGTTCTTCGTGGCGATAGATAAGCGACAATTGCGATGAGCCGGACCAAGTACTCTTTGACAGCTACATATACGCACTATTGTGCAATGCAGATCCTGAACTCTGCAGAGCATCATACGGTATGGTTTAAATACCCTCTAACAGTCCCTAATAAACTTTGAACCTCATCAATACTAGGGCACTGCACAAACCTTGGCCTCCAGTGGATCTATGCCGGAGTCCTCATCCCACCGGTCACCTGCACACACACATGACACATCCCCACCAGTTATAGACATACACAGAGGCACGCAATGAAAACCTTGGCAAATTCCATTGTTGCCTCTGTCCGGCTATAGACATAGACACGCTAAGTCAATTGCACGCAGTAGACGTGATAAACACTGACACACACGCGCGCGCATGCACGTACGCACGCACACACAATACATGCATTTCCCCCCGCGCTAGCCGCAAGTCGCACTGATCTTCAGCAAATCAAACAGGGTCCCTATACCAATGATGCTGCACATTCCCAGTGGAGAAACCACTTTCAACTAATAGTAACACCTCTAGTCCAGTGCGAGTCATGCAGAGAAGCAAGCATCAATCACATGATCTAGCAGTACTCAGTGATGTCAAACTGCTCAGTGAACAATCTGACCTGGTGCAGACTTCAATCGAATCGGATAGCTCTCCTGCAGCACGTCCACATAGGAGATCTTCAGACGAACCATGTCCTGTGACAGTAGCTTGCACTGCCTGCAGGTGTAAAGACGTGGACACATGCAAGAGAGAAATTATGACTCGGAGAAGCAAAAAAACCTGTCAAAGTAGAGTATGGATGGGGAGGAAGCAGAAAAATTGATATGCAGTCAATGCTCCCTGAAACTGGCATTGCCAAGTCCTGGATAAGATGAATTTGAAAAAACACGTTTGTTTTGGTAAACCATGCAGCTACCTCGCAGTATAAGTTATAACACCGATTGATATATCACTAGCCATATACTAGTGCAGCTTGCTAGGAGCCACATCACGTGTATCAGGTATTTCTAAATGATTTCACCAACCCACTTATACACTTGCACACAGCAGGCAGGCAGGCACGCACACACACACACACACACACACACACACACACACACACACACACACACACACACACACACACACACACACACACACACACACACACACCCTCAAATAATACACACAAACGCACAGCACACAGCTTGCATGTACACACACACACACACACACACATCATCATCATCAGCAGCAGCAGCAGCAGCAGCAGCAGCAGCAGCTAAACACATGCACATGCAAAGTTGTGCAGAGCAGGACAACGTACACGGTGTACTGTTGGCATTTCTTCTGCTCCTCGCGCCGCGCCTCCACAAGCTGAACAACCTCCTTTGTCATCACGATGTTTTGTTCATGGTATCTATCCGCCGCCATCTACACACACACACAGGATACAACACTCGATCAGACACAGTACATGTAGGCAAAGGACAACAACTAGTGATGCAAGCGAAAAGAGTACCCAGTGTATTTTGTACACTATGTAAGATCGTGAACAAAATAGGAATGTGTTGTTAGGCAGGAAATGCTGCGGAACGCTATGCTTGGTTTGATCAACTTTCGGTGAGCTGCTTCCGGTGAGTTTGAACAAGAAGCCTGCTCGTACTTCAGCCGTGTGTCTGCATTCAAAGTTCAAACGGCGATGATACTTACTTTCAGGTCCTCGACTTCACTTTCTCTCTCCCTGTTGGTGTGCACGTCGGATGCTGTGGACGCACTGGACAACAGAAGGCACACGAGCACACACAACAATTACAATAGTCACCACAATGACGAACTGCAAGAATAAATGCAGTACCCTATGTACTGATTTCATCCATATACCCTAGTGCCTTGTATTTTAAAGCCTATCTCATAATATAGAAGCCTGTTTTGAATACAAGCCTGATTTTCAAGACTCACTGTCGGCACATAAACCTGGTTTTAGTACTGACATGCATAGAAATACCTGGTTTGAATAGAAGCCTAGCCCTGACATCGGCTTCTACAGGAAGAGGCCCGGCTTTAATACGCAACATTATGGCATGGGCAATTGCCACTTTAATTGCTTCTTGCTACCTCATTTCGTTCCATGCTAGGATAAATCAGTGCTAGGTTTGTGGACCTGGACAACCTCTGTATTTGTGATAACTCACTTCACCCTGTGCTCAAAAATTATGGTGGCGAGGACATGCTAAAAACAAATCTCTAAATTCTACCCACATATCATGTGGGTACGAAGTGTGCCCACAGACATATACAAACCATTGTGTCCACGCACATACAAACCATTGTGCCCACACACATTCTCTGTGCCTGCTCACCTTCTCCGTATTCTCATGGTGATCTGCTTGGCACGGGATGGCCCCGAATCAGGTTGATTCTTCTGTAAGGGCTAAACACAAGAGACAGGGAAGGAGTTTCACAGTCAAGCAGTGCTCTTGGCCACTATTTACGTTACATACGTCAATGTCCAACTAGTTCGCTCCCAGCAATGCAGTCTGTGAAGTTTGCAATACACTCAGCACATGTTCTGGTGCACACTATTTTCTACGCACGGCAAAGACCAAACCATGGTTGGTTAACACCCACATCTCCCGTACTGGCTGATTTTCTTTTCATGCCATGAGGTGTTGTCTATAATAATAAATAATAATAATAATAATAAATCCGCCTGCGCTCCGTACCAAGCACAGAATCCCTTGTTTCCAAAAATGTAGGGTACCAAGCAGCAATACTAGGCGGAGAAGTCCTTGATTATACTTCAAAAAAGAAGTAGTTACTAGCATACTGCTCCTTTCGTTCTTAGGAACTGGAGGGAAACCTTCGGTGAGAAGGCAGGATTGCCTGTGCTCTAAGCAAATTCAAATACAGGAAACAAACAAACCTTGCTGGTGGTTGAGCTATCGTCGACCTTGGACAGTTTCTCTCTGTACGCTACTTCTCGGTTTTCTAGCAACGAGACCTGATTCAGTGCCATTCTGTGAGACAAGATGAGAAAGAATACATGCCGACACTACCGTAACCGAGAACTCGCCCTGAGCTGCGGCTTTGACAAGTCAAAGCATGTGTTCGCATGTTGATACCTGCTCAATTAAGGACAAGCCCTCTGCCGGAATACTGTTCCACTCTACTGTACTGGGGTAGCATGATCAGTGCTGTGCTGATCTAACACATCCTGTAATGTGCCTGTGTGGCTTCTTCACAATCTAATGGAGGTTATTAAGAGTGGCATCAGGTAGCTCAGTGCCAGCTTCAGTAGTAATAATGGACGTTCTCTTTGGTCTGAATATATTCACACAATCTGTGCCATCATCAGCAACGTTTTTTTCTTCTCAGATTGTTACCAATACGAAACACTTGGTAAGCTTCACCCCTCCTCAGGAAGCTTGTCATCACTGTGCAAAACTTGTACTTTACCTCAAGTCACTCTCCAGCTGCAAACACCATGTTGAACATGATGCACACAAACACAAGAAGACAGAAAGATTCAATTATCCTACTGTATATTCAGCTAAATGTGACGCACGTGTGCAACACCACATACTCGATCGCCCCAGACATGCAAACCAGAGTTCCCCTGCACATTGGTGCGTTTGCTAAATCAGTAGATGACTGTGTGGATTCGCATGCGTGTACAGTACACACATACTAGTGCTAGCACTGGCTTGTAGAGAAAACGCTCAAACACCAACGTAGCTCCTTGCAGCATTTCTGTGAATGTCGATGCCGCACTGCTTTCTTACTACCCTTCCCAGGGACATGTCACTGATGAGGTCTTACCTGATGGAGGGATGCCTTCAGAGATTGCACTTGTTTTGAATCCCTCCGGTCTTCGCCATACACGAGGAGGATTGATCATGTGAAAGAGCCGAACACAGTCAACACACAATGCCAAATACAGACACATTATACAGTGAAATGAATGGAAGTGCTCAATAATATGTATTGGACATGTGTACTCAAACTCCCAACAACCAGCTGTTAATATAGCTTTTCGGCTGTTTCCTTTTTCATGTATATAATCTTCTCCTTCTTTTACCATGGTTGGCTATCACCCACATCTTCCCGTTTTGGCTGCCATCGGAAGCCATAAGATGTTGAATTAATAAATAATAAATAAAATAAATAAATCTCCCAACAACCAGCTTTTATAATAATACATTTGTAAAGACATGTGCTTTGCTTCTGGTTGGCTAGTCGGCACACGTTGGTACACTGCTTCTACTACTAGCCACTATAGTTCTGTCTGTCGCCGAAGAACTGCGGGGTCAGCCGCGTAGCCTAGACCATACTTAATTTCATCCATTACAGTCTCTGCACATGGCAGTCATCATGTATACATTGGTATGCTGTGCTTGGTAAAATTCTAGCGGGCGGTTCGTTCTTTGGTGCTCCGTTCTTTGGCACTCAGTTCTTCGGTACCCGACCGTATTCTATCTCATCTCTTGTGTGTACATCGCTCTGCACTGCTGTGTACTCCAGCATACTAGCCATGGCTGTAGCTACCGCTACTGTAGTGCTTATCCTATACATGCGGCGCGTGCTCACCTTTCCTCTCTTCGTTGAGACGTGACGCGTACTGGCTGACGGAGAAGCCGTTCGTGTTTGTCGGCTCGTCGTCGTCCATGACCACGAGATCGTGCTGGCCCACCTCAGACTGGCGGCAGTTGAAGTGCTCCCACATTGTGTAGCCACTAGAGCACGCAGCAACGGCAGCAAAAGTAGCAGCGGCAACGGCAGCAAAAGTAGCAGCAGCACCAGCAGCAAAAGTAGCAGCAGCACCAGCAGCACCACCACCACTCACCAGCACAACCACCAGCAGCAGCAACAGCAGGAGTAGCAGCAGCAGCAGCAGCAGGAGTTGCAGCAGTCATCAGCAATAGAACAACAGGTCACCCAGATCTTGCTCGCTCAAATGAATTTTCTTCTGAACGAAAATATCTGAATAGATAACATACTGTATTACCAAACACTCAGTCCAGGCTAAGGAGTAGGAAAGCTTCAGGCTCTTTGCAGGCAACATACCGACGTTTCCATGAGCATTTTCTTTGCCTCGGTTTTCTTCAGGTGGATACAGTCACAGAGGACTAAACTAGCCAGTACAATAGGGTTCAGACAATGTACATGTACAGGTGATATAAGCATGTATGAAACGACTGCATGGAATCAGTGCGAGGCACAGATGAAAAAAGCATGTACAGTGGAACCTCTTTAGGACAAACACCAAGGGACCGACGGTATTTGTTCGCAATAACGGGAGTTCTTCGTATCCATATGTCTTACCCAGGTAATACACAGTGATGAATCCAATTGCGCTTGGAATTCTAGATCTTCTTAAGCAAAAGTTTGTCTTATCAGTGTTCTTCTTAACGAGGTTCCACTGTACTTACCTGTGGAACGACTGTTACTTAGGCCACACTTTGTTTTTTCTATGTTTCTCGTCATCGCCCGCGTAGGTTTTCAGAAATTTCGGAAGAAAAAAAAAGTTCATACTACGTACATGTACATGTATGTACGCTGCAGATACTGCAGCAGCTAGATGCGTCAATCAAAATCGTAAACGTTTGCACCACAGCAAAGGAGCGCTCTCCGTCCGTTCTCTGCGATGAAGGCTGCCATGACGAAGCTTTCAGTTGTTCACTGCCTGATAGCTGAGCCTGGCGGGTCCCAGGAATACCGTAAGTCGGACGAGTTCCGTGGCAACTGGCGTCTGTGGAACGATGACGTGGGCAGAAAATCCAAGCAAAGGACGCATGGCGAGGAAAAGATGAGCAGCGTCGAGACAAGAGTTTGATAACCGGACACAGGAACGTTGAAGTAACAAAACCAAAAATTACGAGTGGGAAAGCGTTTGTTGATGCGATAGCAGATAAATGTATGTTCTCTTCGCCATCTCGTATTCATCAAACTTTATACTCTCATTGTTGCAGTTTGCCTGATATTCGTGGGCTGATGTGATAATGACTATGTACAGTCACTGAGTCAGTACAGAGACAGTAGTGCAATCATGTATGGGACCACATGATTGTACAATATACTACTCTATACATGGTATACGCAGTGTCTTGTATGAATCATGCAAACGCATATGTAAAATGTATACAGTTTTCAGTAGAAATTGTTCTTGTTTTTTTCCTTGGCTTTTGTTTTTTTTCCGCCCGCCCGCATACCTTTTGTTAAAATTTGCCGACGAGAAACATAGAAAAAACAAAGCGTGGCCTTACAGAAAAGAAAAAAGGGTCAAGGAACTACAAGTTACGCTCTACATCCGAGTTCAGTGTTACCTACCTGTGGAAAGACTGCATGGAGTCAGTGCGATGCACCGGCCGCACCAGGCATTCGTCCGACGACAGAGCATCATCGGCCTCCGGGACCTCACTGCTGATCGGCTCTGGTCGCAGCGCTCCCCTGGCAACGGTCACCATAGCAACGTCCACGTCAACATCATCGCCGGAGGATGTGCGCGTGGCGCTGGAGGAGTCGGAAACAATCGAGTTGCAGGACGCCTTCTCACTCCCGGAGTCCCATTGAGTTTCGTCCTCTTCCTGTATGCTGTCAGGCGCCATCCCCGGTAGCGCTTCCAGAGTAGCAATGCTTGATAGCGTGGGTGTCAGGTCGCCCTGCTCAAGGCTGTCCTGTCTGGGTATCACCTCTTCACTAGGGCTTTCCAGTATAGCCACTGCCGCGGTGTGCGTGTTCAGTTCCGACAGGAACTCGTGCGGGTCCAGCACCACACTAGCGTGTGAGCCAATTGTCAATGCTGCATAGATTGTAATTGGAAGAATCATCATGCACACACGCACACATGCACAGGGACATACAAACACACACACACGCCAACACGAACATACCCGATTGCACAACAATGCCTTACGCAGTGCAACTTTCTTTGCAAAACAAAAAGAGCAGCCATTTACCCGAATAGTACACAAATCACACTGCCCGTGGAATTCTTTGCATCAATCAGTGACCAAGAGCTACAGTCAACTTTGCGTATAACGACCCTCGGCGGGGCATCAGAAAAGTGTCCTTATTCGCAAAGTGTCCTTATACCCGAAGCCTCATTATATGTATTACAGTTAGATGGGACTTTGCTATGGGCATGGAAATGCTGTCGTTATTCGCGAATTGTCGTTATATCCGCAGTCGCTATTGGCAAAGTTGACTGTAGATATCAGGGTGTCACTTATTCAATGAAAAATATCTGTCTTACACAAAGGCTCGGCTGAATCAGGTCTGTCATCTTTGGTTGCCTGTGGTATGCTCTGCCGTGGGGACCTGCTACGTGCAGCTCCAGCAGAGTGGGTGCCATCTTCTTGATCCGAATCTCCGCCGAGTAGAGTGCCAGGAAGAAGATCCTGTCAGGGAAACACATGTGCACACATGCACACACACACACACACACACACACACACACGTATACACACACACACACATGCACACACACACGCACACACACACACACGCAAACACACACACACGCAAACACACACACACGCAAACACACACACACACACACACACACACACACACACACACACACACACACACACACACACATGCAATGATGGATCAGAGATTCTCGGCATGAAAATGGCGAAACAGAATAGTGCATGCGACACCAAAACTGTGTGTCTCTCTCTTACTTCTGCCGTGCCTGGCACATCCATGCACACCGTCGACACCAGCTCAATCTCCAGGTCTTCCAGCTGCTTGCGATGCAGCTCACGGCAATCCTGCAGGGTGTTCATCCACTTCATCATCGAGTCGTGGCTATCGGCCGTCAGATGGAACTCACTGCCCTGGACACTGCGTTCAGACAAACAAACACAAGTGGGAATATACCAGTTTAGTGTTGCAGTAGTAATATAACTACTCCATGAACATTTTACTACTGTAGTACCATTCAGCACATAGCACTAACTGGCACATGTTCAGTGTACATTGTCATGGGATTGCCACCTAACATATCAACACATCGGCGAACAGCAGGGGCCATCGACATGTTGGTCAGACATCCTGGCAAGTCCTCCATGTCTACATGTATGGCTCACCCTACAAAACAGTCTAAGAATGGATCGAGAGAGCCCGGTGCCTGCAGCGGACGCTAGTGATATCGCAATACTGGTGCATGGACAGTCATTTGATCTGAGCCATAGACTGAGTACAGCATCTAGCTGTATAATCCCAGCAAACACACCAGATATGCTCGTTTAAACTAGCCAGCAATGCCGGGACACAGACTATCTGCATGTGTATTAAAAGCTGCTATCTGCTCACATTACCTTATGATGAACTGGTTCTTGTCTTGCCCGAACATCAACGTCGAATCAATGAGGTCCAGAGAATTTATGCTGGAAGCGAGAGAACCAGTCCAGGAAAAGAATGTCATGTCGTACAATGTATGAACACACAGTCAACCTCGTGAACAGCCGTCTTGGGTATAACAACAACTCGCAAATAATGACACAAACTTCAGACCTAATGATCAAATGACAAAATATGTAGTTCAACCTCACGAATAATGACGGCTCGCAAATAACGACACATTTCGCATGCACGATCAGGGGTGGTTATTCACAACGCTGACGGCATATCATAATATTTATTGTAATGTTAGAGCTGTGTTAGTGTGGGCTGTGGTGCAGCAGTCAATTTTTCCAGCACCACACAGATACATGCAGCCTGTTGGGGGCATCAAACAAACACAAGATTATCAGCTCAGAAGACGTCACCATAGACTCCAGCATAGTACAAGTAGTGAGGAATGGGAGGATTTTAAAATGCAGTGCCCTGTAAGATTAGTATCTTGACACCCACATAGGCTTTGGTGAACACGGAGCAGCGGGCCTGCAGACCTTATTAACAATGCATTCCTACACATTCCTAGGATTTCCACGTCACGAGGATTCAAATCGCCGAGGCTCAAATAGTACCGGCTACTGCACAGCGCTGCCGCTTCAGCATGCGACTACATGTACTAGTATATCACGGCTAGTTTGAACAGCTGCACAGTGGCGGCAATGGGCGTACTTTGTCGGTTGGGCCACCGCCTCCTGCGGACTCCTCGAGAACATCAACTTGCAACTGGGAACGTCGAACACAAACCTGTGGAAATAGTAAAGTCAACACATGCCACACACGTGCCACACCGTCCATACAAAGTAAACAAAGCACGACCCCTTAATGGCCCTCTTCCAAAAACAAAATACCGTTATATCGTTATAACAGGCAGGATGTGAATCTGTAATCTTGCAATGTTATAATGCATTTGGGTATCCAACCTGAACGGCATGCCGGGCAAACCTGTATCCCGAACTTATTCAAGCCTAGTAAATCAGTACTGGGCACGCACAAACATGACGAGTGACCTGTTGTTTTAGCGGTCCCGATGCTCACTAGTGGTGCATCATTGTGCTTGAAAATACGTTGAAAAGCAGTTGCCCTACCCCTCCTCTCCCCCCCCCCCCACACACACACACATCCTCCTACATTTGCTCTCACTGCGCCTTCAAAACGGTCTGTACCTTCCCGCACCGGCATCTACTTACCATAACTTCGTCTTTGTCTTTCGCAACTTCAGCTTTCCTGTACCAAGCACAATGGCAAAAAAGCATATAATTATACTGACACACCGAGATTGAGGGATTACTAGTAGCAGTCAAGTCGAAGCTAATTTATTTTCTCAGAATCATATTGAAAAATGTTTCAATTCACTACATACTGGTTCTGAAAATGTTGGAGATAATCTACATGTATGGGGACGTGGACAGATCACTGATTTCAGCAGCTGTAGCCATTATAGGCAAGGATTAAAGAAGTGCAGGTTCCTTGCATAGGGGTCTGACTAGAAGACTTCCCAGGAGTAGATTTATAGTGATGGGCCCACGGTATCATAGCCGCCATCCACTCAATCAGTATCGTGCAGGTGGGCAAGGAAGCCTAACAGCCTAACAGGTGATCGGTTAGCTGTGCGTGTATACACTTTGACTGCACACATACCTGATTTCTTTGTGAGCCATAAGTAGCCACTATGGCCGACACCGGACACGGAGATAGTCTACAGAGGTATGAACATTGACACAGACAGACACAGACAGACACAGACACAAACGGACGAACACACACACACACACACACACACACACACACACACACACACACACATACACATACAGACACACACAGAAATACAGACACACATACACCTCAAACCTCAGACCTGCCCATCGCGGAAGCGATGATAGCGAACAACTATGTTAGACATAGCAACTTGCGCTGGGATTCATTAGAAGCTGAGACTATTTTTAGATACTAGCCTGAAATACTCCTTGAAATATTTGTACTAAGTTACTAACTAAGAGCCTAAGTAAGGCTTCTCTTGTGCACATCCCAAGTCTAGCCAAGCTTAGCCTGATTGGGTAAGCCCCCTATGTAAACCCACTCAAGGCCAGCCATCCAGAAGGGATTTTCCCTGGCCATTTTGACAATGTATGGCCATATCTCAGGCGGATAATACTAGTTCAGTACAGTACACAGTACTACACACCCTGGTTTGTGGGCATGCTAGTACTGGTACTGGTAGTAGTATGAATGTGGGACAGAGGGCCAACTTCCGGGCCTAGCGTGGACAGACAATGCATTGAACTGAGGATGGCATTTCACTTGGGCAGATGGAGTACCACAGCTAATAAGGGCACTTCATACCCTGTACTGCATGCAGCATGCACATGCCCGCCCTGACCAGGCAATCACTTGACATTCCCATCAACATCATATCCCAAGCACTTTAGTTCAGAAGATAAAGGCTAATATAAGCTTGCCATGCAGTATCCCACAGACGAATACCTGGGTGACTGAGAGTCTTGGCAGTCGAGGTACTTCACTAACTATAAGTAACATGTCTAGGATGTTACTGGGAATGACTTGCACTACTGATGCCATAGTGTTGGACAAAAGCATTATTTTGAGCCTAGTTATATGGCCAATGTACTAGTTTGGCCATCATCAAGTGCTGAAATAAGTCTACCATGACCTGGGGAACAGTTGCCGGGCTCAAAGTGCTAAGCAAGGCACATAACACAGCATGGTGTAATTTGTAATTTGTTATTGTTTAAGGATTCCCCAAAGGCTTTCGCCTATCGAGGGGGTTTACAAACTTTCCATAATACCAAATCTGTAAAAGAAGTAATGAGCAATAGGTGTGTATGTACAGTGGTCCGGGTTTTTTCTTCAACACACACCTGGCCACTGCGGCATGCAGTTCAGCAGTGGTCCCCTACCGCTGGTCTACACATCGGCATCCATGCCAATCTAACGTTACAATGGCAACTGGCCAGCCCATGGCCACCAGTGCACTGAGACAGGTATGTATAATTATGGAAGCACTGCACTGTGCTCTGAGCAAGTCTACAGTGTGAGCAGCTAGGACCTCATAGCTGGATGGCCAAACTAGTCACATGATCGTGCTTTTACTGTATCATAAACTGAATATAGTCATTACCACAAAGCTACCATCATTATATGGACGGAGTAGGATGATACAAAGGTGTCAATACATGTAGATAGCATAATTACGGTGATGTCATACTGATAGGGATATGGGAAGTGCTACAGTGCTGGAAACTGAAATCCAACCCACTGAGCGGTGTGCTCGCATTGCAAAGACCCAACACGGGATTGTAAAACTACGAAAATTTCATAGAGACCTCTAGAATGTGAACGCACCGCTCAGGGGTCTGATTTCAGTTGCCAGCACTGGTCATGTACTTCTGAAGTAGTAGCATGCACACACAGACTGCAGACCCGCAGACTGGGTCTGGGTAGTCGCTCTAACTCAGTAACTGCATAATATGTGTACATGATGTACGCACTAACCGCCCAGTGTCAACAGGGTCAAACTCAATGACAAGTGCTGCCCTGGTGAGTGGTGGAGTGCCGAGTTCGGGAACGCCCTACACACGCCTAAGAGCCTAGATCTACAGTTTCATGTACCCTGTGCCAGTGTCAAGGGTAGAGGATCTGCAGAAACTATGTTACTTGAAAAATGTAGCTGTGTAACAGTTCACGAAATCGTGTCCTCCCCCCCCCCCAATCCATGGTAACGCCTTTTACACGCCGTAGAATGCATGACTCGACCGTGGCCTCGTATGTGGGGGGGGGGGGGGGCACTTTTCATTGCTCCATATCACTCTCTACAATGAAAGTGGTATTATATGTAGATGTGTGTGCGTGTGTCCATGCGAAGATATATCATGTACAATCATGTAGGCTAGCGGAAGGTAAACTCGTGTGATTGCTGGAGGTTCGGATTTTTCCTTGTGATAATTTCCGGCACGCTGTGTCCTCATGATCCAGCTCCACTTGATCTGTCTTCTACTTTGCGGATACTTTCCTTCATAGTAAAACTGTGCCGCTGCGCACATGCAAGCCAGCCAGAGTAGTTTGATAGGATAGTCATTATTATTGGCTGCTCAAAATTCGGAATCATTTTTCCTGCTACAAGTATCACTAGAGGATTACTATCAGCTCAAGCACAGCACGACAAACGTTACGCACGTGTGCACGCATCAGTATGAACTAGTCTACCTGGTCTGCCTGTAGTGTGAAAATCGCCTGAGCTGCTCAGCACTAAAATGCGGGTACATTTTGGTGTAGATGTACTTTGTGTGTATGAGTCCGACTTACCGAAGGAGGCCGAGCCGGCTTTCGCTCCTGAGGCTGGTGGTGTGGAGAGGCCATTCTCCAGACTGTTTCACCGGCACTGGTCACGGTGCGACCGTGCTAACCTTCCTCCACTCCCTGGGACGCTAGCACGCTGCAGGTGGTGGTGGACGCCTGGTTCAGTGCTACTGTCACTCCGGTGTCTGCTCCATTTGCGGCGAGTCCATTCAGTGGACAATTCCGTCGCGACCGCTGTATTCCGGAGGCTCTTCTGTACCAATTTCTCGTGCCAGAGGTAGGAATGATTTTGACGTCGCCTCCTTTCCTTCTGAACTCTACATGCGCCACGGCACCACGACCAGCTGAGGATACTCGTCAGCTCACTCAAGATATCGGAAGAGGGCTATCACTCAGCTGGTGCCCGCTGCGACCCGGCTTGCGATCCCCGAGTGCCTGGAAAGCGGTGCTTCGGAAACGCTAGCATGCAGTGGTGGGATCTACCTCCAGCGGACGGATAGGGGAAGCAATGACGCCATTGACGGTGCCCCACGCACTACTGGCGGAAAGCGCGCCGATCCGAATCTGGACAAACCTTCCGGCAGAAACTAAACGCACACACTTTCGCCGTTGTTTTCAGCTGCGTTTCGGGGTGCTTTCTGTCAGCTCAACGTGACCACCGTACTTTCCTCCAATGGGACGATCCACTTGTAAACTATGTTTGCCTTATCAATCAGCACACAAGAAAGCTGGGTGGTCTGTGTTGAACTAATTATTTACTTCAGGAAACGTTCAGCGAAAAGTAAGTGAGTGATTCTGAAAAGAGCGTTTTGCTTCCAAAAACAGAAAGCAAGCTAGCAACACGAATAGTCGTCGAATACATAATTTTTTATGATTCATGTCATTGAACTCGAAAGTCCTCGGCTCGCCTATAAGTATATAATATAACCTAACCAGTTGATTATATGGGAAATATAAACCTGTATACAAACCGAGGCGAAGCCGAGGTTTGTATTATTGGTTTATATTTCCCATATTCAACTGAGTAGGTATGTATTACTGCACAAGGACCAGTGCAATACCGGCCGATATCTGCACGAACGGCGAAGCCGTAAGTGCAGATATCGACGCCGGTATTGCACGCGTCCGAGTGCAGTAATACATTTATCGCACCCCTGCCACCACACAGTCTGTCACCACACACTTGACACAGTCTGGTGCATGCAACCCTAGCAAGTAGCATGCTGCATGCAACCCTGCTATCATTTCACAGTCATACAACACAGCACAACCAGTCACGTTCATTTTTAGAGGAACACTTCTTTCGAGTAGCTGCTGTCTATCACCATGATCAGGGGAGATCCTGGAAGTAGCGGGACAGCTTGCTCATGTCGTCGTCGTTGATGGGGTGTTTGTGCTCCACCGCTTTGACTTCTCCCGCTTTCTTTGGCTTCATGAATCATGAGGAAGGCCTTCAATGCAATGTTTGCGTCCTTGAACGCTGGGTCACTGTGGACGTTCATGGGCCGCTTCAACTCGACTAGCTTGCGATGTATTGCGGAACGGAAACCGAGCAAGTTTGATGCAGAGTAGAACTTCACTCCAGCTTTCTTCGGACGCAATTCGACGTAGATCTATGCATGTCGCAGAATGTAAGCTAGGTCGCTTGCCGTAACCGTAGTCAGGTCACAGCGACGTCCTGTGTCTTTACAATACTCGTCGAATAAGCGGAGCCATTTGTCAGTTGCCTGCTCTGTGTTTTTGTTTTTCTGCTCAGAAACGAGGCTGTTCGATGGCGGCGTCGGACAGTTTCTCAAATCGGCTGTCGACAGTCTTCTCCAATACTTGGGCGTCCGCTGTCTCGACTCTCACGGAGCTTGTGAAGTAGTTGACTTGGCGGACGCAAGCCGGGTCCACATTCGCTTCCGCGACATCGACAGCGTCTTCGACCATTATTTTGGTGTGCTGCAGCAAGTCAGCAGCGACTCCCTGGCCTGGCGGAGCGACTCCCAATATTCCCAGTACTCGTACAGCCAATGACTATGTGGATGCACTGCAGAGTGCAGTGCGATATTGCACCCCGGCGAGTGAGCGTGCAAATAACCTATATCTGCACGCTCACTTCGAAGCGAGCGTGCAAATAACCTATATTTGCACGCTCGCTTCGAAGTGAGCGTGCAAATATAGGTTATTTGCACGCTCACTCGCCGGGGTGCAATATCGCACTGCAGTGCATCCACATTGGCTGGCGGTGTACTGGGGAATATTGCACGCTCAGTAAGGCCGCTGATTGGCTCAAACCATGGAAACACTCACGTGGGGTGCGATAAGTTATATTATGCTTATACTGAGCTGATATACAAACTCCCCTAGTGTGATCCTAAAAAAAAAGGAGTTTATATACCAGTTTATACACCAGTTTATATACCAGTTTATATTCTCGTCATCGAAGTACCTGTTTATGCAAAATACAAGTCTGGAGTGTTGTGTGGGGAGAGATGGGAGTTTGTATACAAGCTCAGTATAACTAATGCTATCTATACTATCCTCGACTGGTCGAGTTCTCGCTGACTGGACGTCCAGTCAGCGAGAACTCGACCAGGACGTCGATCACGGACTTGGCTCTACATCACCAGCCAGGTCACGCGCTTGCTTGGCTCGATACTTCATGCCATGGGCTTTTTCCTGTTCCGACGACCTAGGCTGTGGCCAGAAGAGCAGTGCAAACTGGGACAAGAGTCATGATCATGATGATCCGGACTGCCTGAAAAAGTAGTGCCAGGTCTGCGATTCGTGGTGCACTGCATGCACTGACAGTGACAGTCTGTGGCTAGCTGTAATCATGGTGACCACATGAACAATAAAAATGTTGGCAGGGGCGGAGAAGAGGAGGGAGAAGGGAGGGGAGGGTTGTGGTAGTGGTAGTAAGTGTACTCGTACTGGTACAGTCAGGTAATGATCCGGTGGTCCGGCACATTCTCTTTTTGTTTGAATTGTTTCATCGCAACCATTCTAACCATTGGTCAACTATCTACGATTGCCTGTCTTTCTGCCTTTCCGTCTCTTTCTTTTTCTCTCTATCTTTCGACAGAAAGTTTCTTTCGAAAGGACACCAGTACGGTCGAAAAGTAAACTCATTCTTGATCAGGCAGTTCTGTCGCTTTACGGGAAGTGATCTGGTGACTCTCATCTTCTCCCCTTTCTCCCTTTCTCTCTACACTCTGTCTGTCCCTCTCGGTCCTTTCGGTGTCCCTCTCTGTTGTTGTTGTTGTTGTTGTTGTTGTTGTTGATTTTTATTTTAGTTCGCAAGGCCAAACGGGCAATGGTGCCCAATTCTATGGAAGCGAATTTCAAATGGGAGAGAG